>NC_059111.1:83857651-84170984 GCF_020740685.1 Jaculus jaculus | reverse complement strand
AGAGCCTTAACCACTAAGCCATCTCTCCAGCCATGGCTTTTCTAGTTTTAACATGTAAACAGTCAAAACTCTTTGATTTCTTAAGCTATAAATCTTAATATTTATGCTGTTCTAACATTGTATCATGGTTATATGCTCATTATGTAATATATTTATTTTGAAGACATGTTTTGTTGTAGATACTTTGGTTATAACAGAAGAGATAGGAAACAAGATTACTGTTGTCAAGTTGTTCATCACTAGTAATGGATAATTGCATGCAAATACTGTCATATAACATGCAAATGTCTTAGTGGAAAGAGGCACAAAAACCATAAGATTAGAGAGCTGCCTAGGATATTTTAGATTTCAGCTAATAAAAATGACAGTGCTTGGGATAAGTTCCAAAAAGGTGAGAAAACCCAGAGTGTTGGGACTAAGTTAGAAATGCTGAGTGGACGGGAGGAGGAGATGAGATTGAAAAAATAGATGGTGAAAGAGAACATATAGAAAATAACTAGAGATGGTTTTTGCATGCTATGGTCTTTGTCATGAAGTCAGGCTTAAGGCTTAATGACATTGTGTGGATGATGATGAGACGCTCCGCTGAGTTGTGTCAGCTTTGTGTCATAAATGGATATAGTCTTTGTATCACCCAGACTGGCACAGCTTGTTTCTATAGGGCATGTGTGAACACATCCTGATATTTGCATTTGAAAAATAATGATATTAACTTACAAAGATGTAAGAAGATTCCAGAGAAAAATTCATTTTCAAAAAAAGTATTTTTTTTTTCTTTTCGAGGTAGGGTATCACTCTAGTCCAGGCTGACCTGGAATTCATGATGTAGTCTCAGGGTGGCCTTGACCTCATGGTGATCCTCCTACCTCTGCCTCCTGAGTGCTGGGATTAAAGACATGCACCTTCATGCTCAGCTCTTTGTTTGTTTGTTTGTTTGTTTTAAACAACACATAAGAAATGTCCTTTTTGGTTTATTATTTATTTATTTATTTATTTGGGAGCATCAGACAGAGCGAGAAAGGCAGGGAGAGAGAGAGAGAGAGAGAGAGAGAGAGAGAGAGAGAGAGAGGGAGGGAGGGAGGGGGAGAGAGAGAGAGAGGGAAAGAATGGGCACGCCAGGGCCTCCAGCCACTGAAAATGAACTCCAGACACATGCGCCCCCTTGTGCATCTGGCTAACGTGGGTCCTGGGGAATCAAGCTTTGAACCAGGGTCCTTAGGCTTCACAGGCAAGTGCTTAATGGCTAAGCCATCTCTCCAGCCCTCTCTTTGTTGTTTTTAATATGGTAGTGAATGAGCTCCAAAGGTTAAGATGCATTCAAAGAACTGATTAAATATTTACTAGGAAAGTAAAACTAAAGTTTAAGTAATGATTAAAATGAATAATGATGATGATCATACTGGTTGATAGATTGGGCTGTTACTATGTATTAGAACTTCTATAAAATATTTTTCCTATGTTATAATTTAATCTGTATCACAATTCTTTGAGAGGAATATTATTATTGCTCCCCTTTTATTGATATATGGGAACTAAAACTTGGAGAACTTCTGTAAAGTCATCGGACTGAAAACTATCAGAGTCTAAACTGTAAGGACTTCGAAGAGGGAATTTGAAACTACTGGACCTTAACTCAAAGGTGAAGTTCAGCTAGAGCAGAGTGAGCACTTTGAGACTGAGGTGTACGAACATTACTGCTTAAAGACCTCTTTGTCCTTGGTGCTTTATGACCCCTCTTCTTTATAAGTACCAGCTTTGACCTCTGGGTACCAAGTTTATGCCAGTATCATGAAAGGAAGTGCTAGATTTGCCAACCATCCTGTAAGAGAGGTGCTTTCTTTCTGACCTGTAGATTGGTGGACATGTGCCCTGTCCAGAAACAACAGAGGAACAAAACGAGTTCTGGTAACCTACATTCATTTTCTATGGCTATTGGAATAATTATTCACTGCGGTGGTTTGAATCAGATGTTCCCCCATGAACTCATGTGTTCTACATGCTTCCAAGCTGATGGCAATTTAGGAAGTAGTGCCTTGTTGGAGGAGGTGTGTTATTGGTGGTGGACTTAGGGGTGCTATAGGCAGCTCCCCATCACTAGATTTGGGATCATTGGGCTCCACATCCTTGCTTTTCCAACTTCTAGAACATCATGCCTACCATTAAATGTCTTCTTGGTCCCTTCATTCACCCTCTATGACACAAAGTAACAAATTCATACAGATCTCACTTTGCTTCTGTCATATGGCCTTTCAATCTGAGTCAAATCTCTTCTCCTTCCTTTGGTGAAGGCAGGTGTGATACAGGGTCCAACCTGACAGGATAATCTTCCCAGTTAAACTTCCTTCATCAAATCTGCAGTCATTATTGCTAAGTAAAATAACACTTCTAGAGCCAGAGATCAGGATATGGACATCTTTTAGGACCATCATTCAACCCATTGCAACATTATATGACATATGTATTTGGTTTTAATTGAGAATTTAGATTCTGAAATTAACCTATACAGATCTTAGAATGTGCTGTCTTGAACAAAGCCAGAATGGTATTTGTTACATTTCTGATCATGAGAATGGCTTTTGTTACAATAAATCTAATTATAATTAAGTAATATAGATTTGAAGACTGATATGAACTCTATCCATGAAGTTTCCATGACACAAAATAGCATCCAGCAAAAGGATTGCATTTTTATGTATGTTAAAAGAGAGATTAGAATCAGCTTATTTATTTATCATGCCAATGGCAGGCAGATTAGGGAGAGGAGTAGAAGTTGAAGCAATAGAACAAAAAAAAAAAATTGGAGTGATGATTGCTCTTTCTAGCATGAAACTGAGAGTTACCTCAATCTGGTTTTCATTATTTATATAACATTCTGATTGTTGGAGGTGAAAGGAAATGATCCTTTGGATTTCTGAGTCTATGGATCTATACACTGGAATGTGGAATGGTTATTCATGTGCTCATGTTTCAGCTGATTTTCATATGCCTTGTGATGTTTTACAGAGTAAATGTTTAGAATAGGATTCTGCTCACTATGATAGAATGTTTTGAATTTTAAATTTTGACAGAAGTTGTACTTTTTAGACATTTATATCTTTGAACACTTGCGAGTGGTAGCTTTATCTATCATGCAGAATTTACTGCACTCAAAGACCATTGTAACTCTTCTTACATGGAAGTTCTGTTATCATTAGTATTTTTATTTTAATTATACTACTTATGAGACATAGAGTGATTATTTGATGCACATATGTGATATAGAATGATGAAGTTGTTAGCACTTTCATCTTCTTAAATATGATTGTATATTCATGTTCTCTTTTTAGTGTATGTGTTTGTGTTATGTTTCCATGTACATGCAAGATTATATGTATGAGGCATGTATATGTGCATGCAAGTACATGTGAACCTATGTGCTCATGTTTATGTAGATCAAAAGTAGATGCCAGGGATATTCCTCAGTTGCTCTCCACCTGATTCTTTAAGACAGGGTCTTTCATGATTTGGTTAAACTCACAGATTTGGTTAGACTAGGCAGCCAGTGAGCCCCAGGAATTCCCTGTTTCCACTTTTCCAATGCTAAGACTACAGGTGTGTGCCACCATATCTTGGATTTTTATCCATGTCCTGAGGATATGTACTCTGGTCCTCTTGTTTGAATGGCTAGAATTTTACTGACTGAGCCATCTCGCTAGCACCTTCTTCCGTTTTCATTTTCAGGCAGTATCTTACATTGTAACCCAGGCTTCCAACTCATTGTGGAGCTCAGGATGACCCTTTGAGCCAATCTTTCTACTTCATCCTAGCAAATACTGGGATTACAGGCATGAGCCACTACTACTGGCTTTAATTTTATTTATTTATTTATTTATTTATTTATTTATTTATTTATTTATTTATTTATTTGAGAGAAAGAAAGAGACCAAGAGAGAGAGAATGGGCATGCCAGGGCCTTCAGCCACTGCAAACAGATTCCAGATGCATGCGCCCCCTTGTGCATCTAGCTTACATGGGACCTGGAAAATCGAACCTTGGTCCTTTGGTTTTGTAGGTAAGTGCTTAACCATCAAGCCATTCCTCCAGCCCTTAATTTTTTGATTAATAATTAATATTGTGTTGTATAAGGTACCACATGATATATCAACACATATAGAAAATTTTTGTGTTATTTATTTATTGTTATTAATAGCATATTTTATACGGATACATTATGTGTTGGCACTCTCTTTTTCCTTGTCCCTGCCCCCATTCTGCTGGGGACCATGTATAAAATGTATAATGATCAAATCAGGATAAGTTAAGTTTCCTTCTTCTTATCATTACTTTGTGTTTGGAGACCTTGAACCCTTTTACAGTTATTTATAACATATATAGTACCTTATTTTGAATTAGAACCACTTTCTTGTGGACATGATTTTAGTAACATTACAAAGAACATTAGAAATTTTATGATATCTGTTCTAATAAGTACCTTAAATATTTTCCATTCTGTTAAAATGAGAACACTTAATTAACCATTGGATATCATTATGACTATAGTTAATATAATATACTATATATTTAAAAATTGATAAAAATGAAAATTACAGGTGTTCTTCCCAGAAAAATAAGCATATGAGGTTATTGACTTGTTAATTATCTTGATTTACCCATTTTACAATGTGTACACATATAGAAACATCATGTTGTACAATTGAAATGTCCATAATTTCCTCAATGTAAAACAAGAAAGATAGGCATTCATCATACAATGTCTTGATATTTTCATTTTTTTAGGAAGAATTCTTGGAAGTAATGAATCTCTAATACAACATGGAGTTAGACCACATGAAATAGTACAAGTGGAAATCTTTTCCATGCATCAGGATCTATATCCAATCAAAAGAATAGAAGGATTAAATGATGGTCCCCAAATCATAACATTTTCCATTCAAACTGGTAAGCTATTTGGTGTCTTTTGATACAGCATTTTAGAGTCCTCTGGTAGCCAGACTTTCATTTAGCATTTGTTTTCATCTCCTTAGGTATTGACCACTACCAGGAGGTAGCTGTTGAAATGATAAAATCTGACTTTCACAAGCCATTTCTTGGTGGATTTAGACATAAGATAACAGGAATAGAATACCACAATGCTGGAACCCAAACTGTGCCCAAGAAGATTTCTGATAAACCCAATGCATTTTCTAGGAACACCCAGGTATTATTTTTATTTATTTATTTATTTTTGTTTTTTTGGTTTTTCAAGGTAGGGTCTCACTGTGGCCCAGGCTGACCTGGAATTCACTATGTAGTCTCAGGGTGGCCTTGAACTCACAGTGATCCTCCTACCTCTGCCTCCCGAGTGCTGGGATTAAAGGCATGTGCCAGCACGCCGGGCTCCAGGTATTATTTTTAGTTTCTCCATCTAGGTGTCTGAAGCTATATAATCATCAGTTACATAACATGACTTAGCAAATTATTTTTGTAATGAATTATAGGGCAATTAAAATAGTAAAATATTAGCCTGAGTATGTAGAAAATATTTTCTTCACTTACAGACATGCATTAAATGTTAATTTAAATTTTTGTTTTTATTTTAGACAGTTTTTGAGAGAAAAAAGCTTCAACAAACTACAAATACAACTTCCACTCAAATGAATAAAATTGGTGTTTATGTGTCAAACATGACAGATAAACTGATAAAACCAGGAGTATATTTCACAGCTGAAGAATACCATGCTCAAAGGTTAAAGGCGGTAAGATAACTTTCACTGAGGACAAATACTAAAAAATACATAAGATGTAAAGGTAGTATAAGCTGATTGTTATGTGTGTCTGTGTAGGTTTTCCCAAGCCATGGTAGCTTGAGAAAGAACTTCCATGAGTGTGGGTCACATTTGACTACTATTAAAGGGCAATTATTTTCTGTAGGACCTCTCCATATAAAGAACAGAATCATACATGTTGCTAATCACCCTTTTCTTATGGGATCCCAGGTGTTTTGTGTGTTTCCTTTGGTCACTTTCAACTTAATTATGTCTTGAAAGTAGCATATAGATGAATCAAGCATGTAGCGTCCTTTTATCATGAGAAAAATTGCCCAAAAGCAATGATTTGGTGAAATATTTTATATTTTTCAAGTGACAGGAAATTTGGAGTAAGACTGCTGTTTTAGACTAATCAGTTCAAGATCTTGAGAAATGAATGTGGAAACCAAAAATGTCAAGTTTATTAACCCCAAGCCCATAAGGAGACTGCTCTAGAGTGAGTGACCTGGGGATAGCTTGGAACCCGGCTTCATCAGTGACAGCCTGATGAAGTTTTGTGTGTTGAATCTAAACTAGTGAGAAGATGGAGTTATCAATAGAACCTGGTCAAAAGTGGAATTTAGATGACTTTAAGCAACTTATTCGCTATTCTCAGTGTACAACAAAGATGTGTGTAAATGGGCCAGCATTGGGATCTACACTGTGAAGCAGACAAGGGACCCATTTCCTCAAGAACAAAGTGAACAGGGTTATGAATGATGCCTCATCTCTGAAGTTCAAGACCTTAGCTGTAAATCAAGGCTGCTTTTCTCTGTCAAAGTGACTTAGATCCTCCAGGCAAGAGTGGGATGTGTCATTCTTATTGATCTAATTTCAAACAGCAAAGTTTCTTATTTTGGAGAACGAAGTTTCTCAGTGAATAAGAAAACAGTAGTTACTCAAAGAAAGGGGCTGCCTGGACATTTTATAGCTGCAGAGTGTCATTGTGTGAGCTTTTGTGTCTTCTTGTCTCTATAGTTCATTTAGTGCCACTTAGTCCAGACAGATGGCCTTTCTTTGCTTGCTTATTTCTCAGTCCAAACTAAGTTTGACTTTCTTGTTGTTTTGGAGTTGGATGGTGGCTTCATGGTATCGTTAGGAACCTAAACTCCCCATTCCTTTTCACTGTGTTCATCTCATCATGAGCTTGTCACTGTGTGGTAGTAGGTAGATGACTAATGTGTACCACCATGTTCACATTCTGTGCAGGAAGAAGGGAAATGTCAGGGGGGCATATCCCATGTATGCCACCTTCAAAGGGCCCTGAAAGCCTCACCCAGTGATTTCCACTCACATCTCACTGGCCTGGATTATACCATGAATTATGAACATTATATGTATTTTCCCATAAAAATTTTAATGCACTTAATTGTTTTTGATATCATCTGAGTATGTAATCAAGTTGTGTATCTTCTCCATGAACAAGCCAAGAACATTAATATGCTTTTCTGCTCTTCACATACTTTCATTTCTCCCTCATTCCTACTATGCAGTGAGGGTTTGATTTGAATTATAATTCCATATAGCTGCAATTTTAGATGATTATCTCTATGTATGTACATTGGAATAGTGATTTTGTCAAATAAAATGTATTTGGCTTAATTTAAAAAAATTACAGTGAGTAAGAAAGAGAGACCCAGAGCAAGAGAGACAAAGAAACAGAGAGAATTGGCATGCCAGGGCCTCAGCCACTGCAATCAAAGTCCTGTCACTTCCACTACCTAGTGAGCATGTGTGACCTTGTGCTTACCTCAACTTTGTGTGTCTGGCTTATGTGGGATCTGGAGATTTGAATATGGGTCCTCAGGCTTCACAGGCAAGCACCTTAACAGTTAAGCCATCTCTCCAGCCTAGGTTAATTTTTAAAAAATTGTTCACTGATTTAATTTTTCCCTTTGAGTTTACTGTTTTGTTTATTTATTTTAGAGATAGATAGATATATATAGAGAGAATGGGCATGCCAGGGCCTCCAGACACTGCAA
Source organism: Jaculus jaculus (assembly GCF_020740685.1). Lineage (NCBI taxonomy): Eukaryota > Metazoa > Chordata > Mammalia > Rodentia > Dipodidae > Jaculus > Jaculus jaculus. The sequence goes on along the minus strand of NC_059111.1, from coordinate 84,163,216 downwards.
ACAAACTCCAGACATGTGGGTCCCCTTGTACATCTGACTAATGTGGGTCCCAGGGAATCAAACCTGGGTCCTTTCAAAAAGAAATGTGGAAGGATTTGAAAACTTGGCCTGAGAGATGCCTTGCAGTGCTGTATGTACAGCTTGATGGAATTCTGGTCACAGTTGAAAGACCTGAATGCAGTAAGAACTATGGACTGTGAGGTTTGGCTTATGAAGGTGAGAAGGAGCTTTGCCTGCGCTGGGCTACAAGCAGTTTGTGTGAGAAGCTTGCTGTTATGCCCATGTCCTGAGCACTTGTGCAGGGCTGCTTTTCATAGAAACAGACTCATGGGAACAGAGGGATATGGCACAGAAAGAAATGTTTAGGCTGAAACTGCTGCCTGTTTAGCTGCAATTGAGAGTTTGCAACCTTTGAGACTGGGCCAGCTGACCTGCACTAGGACAACTGGAAGAATGTAGACTCTTTTGAAGGGGCCCGAGTGCTCAATGAATGTCCTTTTCTTCAAAGTCTGCTTTAGTTCCCTGTGGATTAACAAATTGGCACTTCTTGGTATTGTGGAGTATAAAAAAATGCAGGAAAGAGAGGGCCATAGAGTTTGCAATGTGGTCTTGTGTTTTGGAAACAGCCATGTGCAGTGTGAAACAGGTTTGCTGGATGCCTGCATCAAGCTGTAAGGATGAACCATGGATTGCAGTGGAGGCCCAGTGGAGATGCTTGGACCACAAGAATATGGTGGTTTGGTTAAGATGTCCCCATAAACTTAGGTGTTCTGAATGCTAGGTTCTCAGTTGATGAAGATTTGGGAATTAAAGCCTCTTGGAGGCAGTGTATTGTTGAGGGTGGCCTTATGGGTGCTATAGCCAGATCCCCTTAACAATGTTTGGCACACTCTTCTTTGCTACTGTCCACCTGATGTTGGTTGGGTGTGATGTCCACCCTCTGCTCATGCCATCCTTTTCTCAAGCCATTATGGAGCTTCCCCTCAAGTCTATAATCCAAAATAAACCCTCTTTTCTCAAAAACTGCTCCTCGTTGGGTGATTTCTGCAAGCAGTGTGAACCTGACTGCAACAGGATATAAGCTATATGTCTTCATTGAATTAACTTTATATGAGGGTTTTAGTTAGAGTGGGTTTAGAAGTTTATAGTCCAGCAGAGTTTTTAGGATTTTTTTTCCTTTCAACTCTTAAAGATGCATTTGACATTTGGCTATAAGTCAGATATCAATTTGAAAATTATTTCTTTTTTTCCTTTCAAAGAATTTCTTCTTTGAAAGGTATTTTGCAATATTAATGTAGTGTGCTTGAGGCTTGGTAATGGCCCCTTTCAATCTGAGAGCCCTTGTCTTCCTTATGTATTTTGTGTAATATCTGTAATCCAATTTCTTCATTCATTCAGAAAGTTGAAAAAAGGTTGTATTTGTCTTTCATGTCTTTTATTTTTCTGCATTCTTTATGTTTCATGACTTCTTCTTTTTAAAATTTCATTTATTTATTTGTACATGTGTGTATAAGTATATGTGTCATACCAGGGGCTCTTGCTGCTGCAAATAAATAGTAGATACTGTGCCTCTTTGGTGTGGCTTACGTGAGTGGCTTATGGGCTGAGCCCAGGCTGGTAGGCTTTACAAGCATGTGCCTTTACTGCTGAGTGTTCTTCCCCGCTTGCATGAGGTTTTCTTCTAGCTTCTAAAAGATTTTCTTTTTTAATTTTTTTTAAAAAAAATTTTATTAATTAGTTTCGTATTCAGCAAATACAGTCAGTTTGGTATCATTATTAGGCTCATCCGTGACCTGCCCTCTTCCCTTTGCCCCTCCTTGTTGAGGTATATGGGTCATGCATTGTGGAGTTAGCCCACAGTTATGGGTAGGATAAATGTCTCTGCATATCATGACCCAACATGTGGCTCTGACATTCTTTCTGCCCCCTCTTCTGCAAAATTTCCCCGAGCCATGTTGGGTTCATTTTTGGTCTGCTTCAGTGATGAGGTGTTAGGGGCCTCTGGGTCTCTGGCTCTCTGACTTGGTAGGAGTTGATTTTTCTCTGTGTTTATCTCCTTCACTCGTGTGCTGGTACCTGGTTAACCAGGAAAATAGCACCCTTGCTTGTTTCACCAATTGTTCTTAGTTTCAGCTGAGGCCCTTTTGAGGTATGATGGGGTGGCTCTCTCCTTAGGATCTACATCTATCTGAAAAAGAGAAGCAGATTCTCTAACAGAAAGTAAGTTAGCACTAGGACAAATGAGATAACCCTTACTTTTTTTTATACAGAATTTAATAGGTATAGGCCCTCATGTAGCCCACGATTGATGGTAGCTTGATCATGGAGAGTGGGCTTATGTTTGGATATGGTTTCTGACTTGTTTCCCAGCTCCAGCTATGGGTCCTATACCACCGAGGGGATCAGTTAGCTGAATCAAGAGCAGTTAGTACCCCACCATGGCTGTGTGCCACTATTGCACTTGTGTGGGCATCACAACAGGTTATTTGTTGCTAAGTAGGTTAGACCATGAGATGCTTGGACAGATATTGGTCATTTTCCCCCAGTCGCCCATGTAGCACCTTCTGGCACTAGACACACTGACTGTCTGGGGACTGACTCTCTTCTAGCTTCCAGTCATGCCATTCCATTTTACGTGTTGACCAAATAAGGTGTCTTCAGCAGTAGGGTCTTTCCACTAACATTTGGTGGATCATCAAGAACTCTGACAGAAATCTGTCTTTTTTTAAGGAAGCCTTGTAGGTCTCTCTGATCAAAAGCTCATTGTGGATGATAGTCACATGCTGGTACTGGGAGTTACAGGTCAGTACCCACTAAGAAAAGGGAGAAAAAGATAACTAATATACAAGAGTTAGAGAGAAGAGAGAAGAGACAAGAGAGAAGAGAGAGAGAAAGACAGAGAAAGGGAGGGAAGGAGGGAAGCTGTAGAAGATTAAGGTCAGCCTTCATCATACCCTCTCCAGTGTCTTGTAGTTCAGGTGTTCCCTTTAAGGGCCTGGTGAAGGTTCAGCCATTTTGTCTACCTTTTAGGAGGTAGAATTTTATGGTACCATTGCCATTTGGGTCTATATTTGTGTTGCCCACCCCTCCATTGCCCTCCTGTCCCTCCCCACCCATCCTATTGTCTAGTCCACGAGATGCTTTCTGGGTGTGTAAGGCATCTTGGGTAGATTCAGGTTAGGTGCTGTAGATGAGTGAGTCTATGAGGCATTTTTTTACTCTGGTTGAGTAAGTTCACTGAGAATGATCTGTTCCAGATTCAATCATTTTCCTCAAATTTCATTGTGTCATTTTTTTCTTATGGCTGTTTAGAATTCCATTGTATAGATTTACTACATCTAAGTTATCAATTCTTCTAGTGATTGACATCTGGGTTGATTCCATCTCTTAGCTATTACAAATTGAGCCTCTACAAACATGGTTGAGCAAATCTCTCTGGCCTGTCGTTTGAAGTTTTAAGGTAGTTGCCCAGTAGGGGAATAACTGTGTCTGTTGGTATCTCTATAGTCAGCTTTTTCAGGACTCTCCATATTGCTTTCTGCAGTGGTTGTACCATCCTACATTCCCACCAACAGTGGATGAGTGTGCCTACTTCTCCACATCCTCTCCAGCATTTATTTTCATTTGATTTTTTGATGTTTGCTGTCCTTATTGGGGTAAGGTAGAATCTCATAGTTGTTTTAATTTGCATTTCCCTGATGATTATAGATGATGAACATTTTCTTACGTGTGTGTTTGCCATTTGTATTTCTTCCTCTGTGAACTGCCTGTTCATCTCTTTACCCCATTTTGTGAGTGGGGTGTTTGACTTTTTACTATTTAGATTTTTGAGTTCTTAATAGATTCTAGAGATTAGGCCTCTGTCAGTTGGATAACCAGCAAATATTTTCTCCCATTCTGTGAGTAATCTATTGGCTTTGCTTATTGTATGCTTATCTGTAAAGAAACTCTTCAGCTTCATGTGATCCCATAGGTTGAGTGACTATTTAAGATCATGAGCTTAAAAGATTTTCTTACCTCAGGTTTTCCTTAGCAATTAATCCCTTCTGCAGATCAGATAGTAACAAACTACAAGGTCTCTGCTAATATTCAACTTTACACCTTTCTTATCGCCTCCTGTGAATCAGTGAGGTCATATAACGAGGCTCTGGTCAGCAAAACAGGGCTCTGGATAATCATTCCAGGCACTACCATGCACAGCTTTTCTGGCTTTCATTGGCTGAAGGGTAATGAGATGTACACCAGCATACAAATAGGAAGCAGTTTGTTTACTGTGGTAGATCTGTCCTACTCTCAAACTGCTGGCCAGATGATGGTTTACTAGATGAGAGGGAAAAATTCTGTATTATTTAAGCGACTGTGCTTTGGTGTCTTCAATAAGTTTAACATATTTCAATTTTCAATAAGTTTAACATATTTGAAAGCTCCCAAACTAGTACACATTATTTTTTATGATTTCAAACTTAAATCGTTGCCAGTCTTTATATTGTTTTTTAATATTTATTTTTTGTTTTACTGATATCCTGTCCTTTTACTACAAATATATGTGAGACCTATGTCTTGTCTGGTCTGATTTTGTCTTACTTCACAGTAAAGGGGTTCTGAGCCCTCAGCCTCAGAGCCAGCCCAGTGGAGGGTGTGGGGTTACACAGGATCTGTGCACCCCACCAGCATCTGTTGCAGGAGCTCTGGGGCACCTAACCATGAGCATTGCTGGGAATTTTCTTCCTGCTATCGATGGTGATAGTCTGATACTACATTTAAACAATTTTTAATGTGTGATACTTTTATGCATATATGTAGTTTATTTTGATATTATTACCCCTACTTACTCTCTCTTATTTCCTCTCCAATTAGTGTCCTTCTTCCCGCTCACTGATTCCCATCTTAATTTTATGTCCTGTATTTTTTGACCCACTGAGTTAAATTAACATCACTTGCATGAGCAGGTGTGGGAAGTTATTTACTGGAGGATGGGTAAGTTACCAGTAGCTATACCATTAAGAATAACCCCACCCCCAGCCAGGCGTGGTGGTGCACGCCTTTAATCCCAGCACTCAGGAGGCAGAGGTAGGTTGATCACCATGAGTTAGAGGCCACTCTCTGCATAGTGAATTTCAGGTCAGCCTGGAGAAGAGTGAAACTCTATCTCAAAAAAAAAAAAAAGCAAAAAGAATATCCCTACCCTTCTCCCAGCAGCTCAGGGCTGCCATTCGCTATTATGGGACGTGGGGTTTTTTGAGCCCTGTCCCCATCCATGATGAAATGTTGGTAGGCTCAATGTTTGTTGGAACCATAGCTCTTATAAGTTCATGAATGTAACAGCCATGCTGTATATGAATCTATCAAAGTAGAAGCTGTTGTCTTGTTTTGGGTGAAGGACTTTTTGTTTTGTTGGCTTTTCTCATATATCTGCTTCTACTTTGTGTATTATGCAAAAAAAGATGCTGAGCTGTCGGACACTGTTGACTCTAGGTGTAAGACTTTAGGGTGCTAGCTTATAGGTGGTTGCAGTTACCTTCGCATTGCTGGAACAGAGCACCTGACCAATAGCCTCTTGCAGGAGGAAGGGCTTTAATTTGGCTTTGAGACTCCTGGGGAAACTCTGTGATGGAAGTGGGAGACATGGCATGATCAGAGACTGGACATCACTTTCTGGCCAACATCAGGTGGAGTGTGGCAGACACTGGCAAGAGGGAAGCTGGCTATAACATCCATAAGCTCGCTCCCAATTCCGCCAGTAAGGCTCCCATTCACAAATTGTCACCAGCTGGGGTCCTCGTGTTGAGAACACATGAGTTTATGGGGGATGCCTAATCCAAAACACCACACTGGGGAAAGAAGTTCTACTTATCCTCAGCACTACTGTCCTTCCTTGACACCAAGCACCCTTGCCCTTGGCCTAGGGACCCGTCTTTTGGCTGTGGCTGTCCTGCCTTGTTGTGGAGAGTCTGCTTCCTTGGCATTTTTCTAGTAGCTGCCTCATCGGATGGTCTTGTCTCAGAGCACCCTCCAGACTGGGTCACATAGCAATGCCAGAGGTGCTGTGTGCTCCTGGCTTTCCTCTCCATGACTACCAAGTTCTTCCTCATCATTTCATCTGTGCCTTTTCTTGAAGGGGTTCTGTTTTTATGAAAAACTCCTTTAGTATGATCTAGTGTCTACTAATTTCTTCTTTTTGTATTTTCTTCCTACTATTATCAGGCATTATGACAAGAAAGAAAAATGCCCTATCTTCACTTTTTAATTTTGTGTGTGTGTGTGTGTGTGTGTGTGTGTGTGTGTGTGTGTGTGTATGGACTCATTTGCCATGCTGTACATGTGGAGGGCAGAGGACAACTCTGAGGTGCCTGGGCAAAACTTTCTTTGAGAAAGAGTTTCTTGCAACTTCAAATGAAAGAATTGCCAGACTGCAAACAAACATTAGGCTAGCTGGACCTTGAGCTTCCCATTCTCCTAATTTCCACTGATGTACACTGGCTGGGATCACAGATTCATGTGCCACTTTGCATCCAGTTTTATGTGGGTGTTGGAGCGTTGAACTGGAGCTGGTAAGCTTTGCAAGCAAGTGCCTTCAACTGCTGAGCCCTTTCCTCAGGATCTTCCCTCCATATTTTATGTATGGGTTAAGTAAATAACACTGACTCTGCCAACTGTATCATGAACTTTTCAAGAGTTTAATATTATTCCATGTTGCCAATATAAGTACATTTCATACAAATACTTGCTCATCTGTGTCTCTCTTTTATTTACTCTGTCTTTCATAGTCTCCAAATGAACCATATATCGGCTATTTGTTTAGAACATAAAAATTTGTTTTAAACAAGTACCTAAGCCAATAGAAATGAAGATAAGGTACAGATAGTTTGTCAACTTACATCATTTCTTGAGAACTTGTACTGGTCTGGGACCAAGTCCTTTCTAGCCATATTATTATACAGTACTAAAACACAGAGATGGTGAGTAATTTACCCAGACAGACAGTTAGTGAATAGCAGAGGGAAGATTCAAACTAAGTTGGATTCCAGCATCTTTTTCATTGTACAAATAACCTTCTACAGGCATGTATTGCTAGATTTCCAAGTCAAAACACAGGGCTGTATGTTTTCTGTACTTTCTGTGTTATTATGTCTAAGAATTTCTCACACAAAACTCAAACTAGACTGTTTTATAGCTGCTGTATTGAAGGTGAAACAACCAGTTGTCTTTATGTCCTATCAGCAAGTAAACAACACTTTTTAAAAATTTCCTTTTTATTTCAACAAAGGTGCTAAAAATACAGACTCACTTCAGAAGGTGGCATGCTAAATGCTTCGTAGATAAGTTAAAACACCAGAAAAAAATGAGGTTAGAGTGGGAAGCAGAGGAAGAACTGAGGAAGATCAGAGAAAAAGAAGAATGGATGCAATTGGACTATTACCGGAGGCACAACCCTAAAACAAATGAAGACTTTGAACTTCTTTTCAATGCCCTAGAACGTGAGTTTTAAGAACTCTTTGCATAAAATAGTAATTTAAAAATGCTTATTAATAAGAAAAACAATTTTACTGGGGACAAAAGAAAGATACCATTATCTTAGGGAGCTGCCTTGAGAATCTGGGTTAGAGAACTTAAAAAGATGAATAAGGTCTTATCTTTGAGATGTAAATTAAGGCTGAACTGAAGTTGGAAGTTCTTCTATGTTAATAATAAATGTATATCTGCCTATATGAATTATGCAGTCTCAGGATATTATTTTACTTGATTATCATCCATGGAACAAGAAAAGTACTGTTTCACCTGGTTTTTCTGAATTTTGGGGCAGTGTACGAGGAGAGGCTTGGCAATATCTTTTAAACCACCCTTATTAATAATAATAATAAATAATGGTAGATAAATTTGCCTTATAGGATATATGTCATTCATGGATAACTGAAAAGCTTTAGTTGCTTGAACAAGTCAAAAGTTGTACTTAGAGCAATAGACACACTATTCCTCTCCTTATATGTCTTCCTCCATTGTCCATTTTCTAATCTCAGCATACATGTCATAAACTCAAAGGCTTTTGTGACTTACAACGGAACTTGGATATTCTGTGCTGACCTCAGGTCCTGATTATACCCTAAACTTTTCACTTGTATGTTTATCAGTACGTAAATCGTATGTTCAACAAATACTGGTAAAACAAAAGAGTGAAGGAAGGAAAGAAACCCAGAAAGGTAAGGAGTACAGCTGTCTCCAGTTCTGCATTGGTAGCAGGGCCTACGGAAGTGACTTTAGGAACACAGGAGTCATTTCTTATACTGTATGCCCAAGAGTGGAGAAATTGAGCTTTTGTGGCCACACAGAAATTCAAACAGTCTGCTAACTTTGTTTTCATTGCACAAGGTCTTTTTTTTTTTATCAATTAAATCAGTCATTGGTTCCTCTATGGTTATTTATAACATTAAGCAAATTTTTTTTTGGGGGGGGGGTTTGAGGTAGCATCTCACTCTAGCTCAGGCTGACCTGGAATTCACTATGTAGTCTCAGGGTGGCCTCAAACTCTCAGCATTCCTCCTACCTCTGCCTCCCAAGTGCTGGGATTAAAGGCATGTGCCACCATGCCTGGCACATTAAGCAATTTCTAAGGATACTTTTGTTTCTTTACATATTTCTGTGGATGTTATATTTTCCATTAATAAAGTTACATAACATAACTTTATTAATCCTATCTAACTGGATATCTAACTAGATATCCTGTCTAACTGGACCTGTTTTATAGGTGTCTGATGTTAGGTCTACTTAAATAACTGTGATATGATATGTCATATCATGTCATTTGCTAGTAATGATATACTTAGCTCAGGATAACCAACAGTATTAGTCACTTTATCTTTCCCTCTCTGTCTTTCTTTTCTTTTCTTTTTTTTTTTTTTTGTTTTTTTCAAGGAAGGGTCTCACTCTAGCCCTGGCTGACCTGGAATTCACTATGTAGTCTCAGTCTGGCCTTAAACTCATGGTGATCCTTCCACCTCCGCCTCCAGAGTGCTGGAATTAAAGGTGTGTGCCACCACGCTTGGCTACTTTATCTCTTAGATTGCACATAACATTGAGTAGCTTTTAAAAAAACTTTCTAATTTCATGAAGCAGTATTTGAAGACACTTAAAACATTTTATCTCTTACTTGTATATACTTACTCCATTTATTTATTTATACATTTATTTAATTTATATTACTTTTCAGGTTGTATATGACCCTCCCCTAGGGCCCATTTCCCCACTGTCCCTCCTCTCAGTAGGGTTACTGGTATTCCATTAAGAGGCTAGGCATTCTTGGTGGGGATCTGTTGACTTGCTGTCTTGCATTGTTTGTTTTACATTGGGATTTGCCCATCCCTAGTTTGACCTCTTGTATTGAGAATGAGGTACTTGTTCCTCTGGAGGCCTCTAGGTTGTATCACCATGTCAGCTTTGGTTAATGGGGGAGTGTGTGGAGGTTGTCTGGCCACTTGCTTGTGCTGGGTGACCTAGGGACTGAGTGGGGTTCTCTTTGCCTCACCTCCAGGTGGGTCAGGGTGTGGCCCTAGCCTGCTTGTCTTGCTTGCTGTTTAGGCTCTGGTCTGTTCTGCCTCAGGACTTTGGAGTGTGATCCACACTGGGGTCCTGTGGGGTGCAGTGCTGATGCCCCAGGCCTGACAGGCAGGTTACTGTAAATTGAGGCAGTGTGCATGCTTTTTGTTAACAGCAGTCAGCTCCAAGAGCATGTGGGCCCTAGGGCTCCAGCCAGAGGCTTGGCTGTTGGATATTCCAGTCTAACGTGTTGTCTCCAAGCTTGGAGTAGTTGTCACAACCTCCCCTCTTGGGGTCCCAAGCACACATGCAATCATCACTTCCTTACCCACCCTGGGCAAGGCCCCAAACATGCTGGCAATTTTCCCCAGATCCACAGAACCTCACGAACACGCTGGCACATCTTACCAGGTGAGAGCCCACAGGTCCCAAACAAGTTGGCTCACATCATTGGTCCCAGTGCACAAACTGCAAAAATGCCAGGCCCCTCACCCAGGGCCAGTGCATCTACTTATTTCTCTAATAGAATCACTGGCCTTTGATAATTCTGTTTGGTTTACTTTAGACTTCTGTTTCTCTTTTTTTGGTCAGGTAACAATGGGTGATTCTTAAGTTCCAAAGAGAGCAGTGTTAGCTGGATATCCTAAAATTCAATTTTGTTGAAAAGTATGAAACTGACATCCTGTTATAGCAGGATTCTATGAAAATAATAGTTAAAATGCATTTATGAATTAGCCAAAAGATGCCATTGCTTTATTTGCTTGGTTAACAGATAACTGTGCAAAATAATAGAAAATCTCAAGTTCTGTCTTTTTTGTTTATAATTAGTGTTAACTAGAACACCAACAATTACTCTCTTCTCATAAATCCTAGTTTTTCTATCTCTTATAAGGATTAAATAACTTCACTCAAATCTAATTCAGAAGGCTTAGTAAAGGGAGAATAAGAACATTCCACTGGGGCTGGAGAGATGGCTAAGTTGTTAAAGGGGTTTATTTGCAAAGCTTGAAGGCTGAGGTTCAGTTCCCCAGTACCCACATAAAGCCCAACAAATGAATTGGTGCATGTGTCTGGAGTTCATTTACAGTGGCAGGAGGCCCTGGTGTGCCCATTCTCTCTCTTTATTTGCCTTTTTAATCTCTGTCTCTCTCCCTCTCAAACAAATAAATAAAAATGTTTAAAAATTCCATCTACGTAAAATATAAAAAGTACCAAGATATATACATATGTGAATTACTGCTTTATGATAAATGATTTCATATAGCATTTCTAACTCCTTTGCTAAAGTAGGTTTTATTTCATGCCTACATCTGAATTTTATGGCAGAAAACAAAGAAAAAAATATAAATTTCTATAGAAGAAACATTTTTTTCCAATCCTAAAATTATGAATTAAAAACCCTTAAGATGATAATTATTTGTGTGTATAGTGATGTGTGTGTGTATGTGTGTGTGTATGTGTGTGTGTGGTTCAAATGAATATACCTGTGGATAAGTCCAGAGGCCAGAGGCCAATGTTATCTTTCCTCTATTGCTCAACCACAAATTCTCTAAATGCAGAATTGCGTTTTTTAAAAATATTTAATTTAATTAATTTATTTATTTTGAGAAAGACAGGCAGATGGGTGGGGGAAGAATAGCCCTCCAGCCGCTGCAAACAAACTCCAGATGTGTGCGGCACCTTGTGCATCTGGATTAGGTGGTTCTTGGGGAATCAAACTTGTGTCCTTAGGTTTTATAGGCAAGTCCCTTAACCACTAAGCCATCTCTCCAGCTCCAGAATTGTGTTTTTTCCTTATCTGGATTGATTCTCTGTTCTTTGCTCTGCTTTCACATGACTGGGGTTATGGAAGTGCATAGCCATTCCCAGCTGTTTACATGGGTCCTGGGGAATTGAATTTAGGCAGTCTCAGATTCTCTCAGGTCCTCAGGCTTGTAGCAAGTGCTCTTGCTCACCAAGCCATCTACCCTAGCCTAGGATAATAATTTTTTTAAGGTCTGTTTTGTTGCAGTTAAAATCTGGTTCACAAGTTCAATGTATATTGCTCTTCAATTTAATACAGCGTTTTTCATTCCTTCTTCACAACGCGTCCTTGAAACTGCTGCCCTCTTGTGGTTTATAAGTGCTAGTTGTATAGTTTGAAATATAATTAATATGAAACTTAACTTTTTCCCTCAAGACAGCCTGATTTTTTAGTACTGAAACCAAAATTGTATCTATTTTAGAAAGTAAATGTAACCAAGTAAGATAATGAATGACAAGATCATTTCTGTCTTGTTATAGGTGTTTGTTTTTGCACATCCAACCATTCCCATTCCATTCATTGAAATTTATCCTTAAATCCATAGGTTAGGCAGTCTTTAACTCCATTGAATTGTCTCTGTGTCTTTTTAAAGTTATTATCCCACTTAGGTTCCTATAACAAGTACTGTAGGTGGGTAAGATAAAGAGCAAACGTTTATTTATTAGAGTTTGGCGTGAAATTAATAGCCTTTTCCTGGTTAGCAGTTAGTGACCTATCACTGTATTCGCACATTGTGGGAAGGAGTGACATTCTCCATTGGGTTTATTTCATGAAGGCCTGCATCCTGTTTGTGTCCATTTCATCATCAGGACTTATCACCTACCTAAAGCCCCCCATCTCTTAATGTCATCCATTGCCTTGGAGGTTGAGGAGTTCAATGTATGCATTTTGTAGTACACAAACCTTCCAACAATAGCAATCAGAAATTAATTCTTTTAATTAATTACTTTAATGTATTGGTCTGCTCTATTTCTTGTTCTTGATCTTGTTCTTTGTTCCAATGATATTCTCTGTGTCTTTATTTTTGTCTTTCTGCTTCTCTCTCTCTGTATTTGTGTCTGTCTCTCTCCATTTTTAAATAACACATTGTCTTTATTGGTTTTAAATTTTATAGTAAGTCCACACATAGTTCTTTTGACCATTTTAGTTCATATACCTATATATTTACACTTTATAATTAGCTTTTAATATTTTATAGAAAGACTTACTGGGAGTTCGAGTGTAATTGCGTTGAATCTACAGATAAGCTGTAGAGAATTGACATCTTAACAATACCGGGTTCCAGCCTGTAAACATGATGTATCTTGTCAGTATTTCAGTCCTCTTTGATTTCCTTCATCAGTGTTTTATGGTTCAAGAATATAGAACTTTCACATAGATTTGTTAACTTTATGCCTAAGTGTTTTATTTATAATGCCATTCTAATACATGTTATTTTTTCATATTTCAAACTCTAATTGCTTATTAGCTGGTACATAGGAATACAGTATATATATATACATACACACATATGTGTGTGTGTATACACACATACATAAAATTGCTAAACTTATTTTTAGGAATTAATTTGCATTCTTGAGAATGTTCTTTATCTTTATTTTTGATTAAAACAAAGCACAGAGGCATCATGTTTCCTTATACCATTTTAATTCACACTTAGTTTTGGTTGATTCTCCTCTGGCAAGACTCCTTCCCCATCCCCCTGCCTCTCTCCATCCCCTCTGTATCAGTCTGTACCTAGCATTCCTCATTTCACTTTCCCCATACCTTCCATTAAAGCCTCATCTCCCCCCCTTTTTTATTTTAAAGGCAGAGTCTCATTCTGCCTGACCTGAAACGCACTCTGTAGTGCCAGGCTGGCCTTGAAATCATAGCAATCCTCAGCCTCTTAAGTGCTAGAACTAAAGGCATGCACCAGCACACCTGGTTTCTATCCTCATTTTTTTTTTTTAAATCTCCATGGCACCTTTCTAGTTTCCTGTCCTCTCCCTACACTTACTCCCACACAAATACACATGTATAACAAGGTGAAGCTAAGATCTGCTTATGAGAGGGAACATATGGTCTTTGTATTTCTGAGCCTGATTTTCTCATGCAATATAATACTTTCTAGTTCTTTGCCTTTCCCTGCAAATTTCATAATTTGATGTTTCTATGCAGCTGAAAAAAATTCTATTGTGTGTATGTACTACATTTTCATTATCTATTCAGCTGTTGATAGACATCAAATCTGATTTCATTTTCTTGCTATTGTGAACACAGCAGCAATGAACATGGCTGTGTCAGTATCTCTGTGGTAGGATAGAGTACATTTAGTGTATAACCAGAAGGGATATAGCTGGTCGTATGAAAGGACTCAATTTAGTTTTTTGAGAAGCCTTTACACCGGTTTCCATAGTGGCTACACCAGTTTACACTTCAATCATTAAGTATAAATATGCTATCTTGCAATTTGTATAATTATGGCTGCTATCAGATCAGATATGAAATCAGACTTTTTCAGAATGTGTATGTATAGCATGTATGGTGTGTGTATGTGCAGATGTGTGTGCCCATACATGTGTGTGGAGACCAAAAGATACTAGGCATCTTTCTCTATTGTTCTCCCACTTTATTTCCTTGTGACAGAGCCTTTTATTGAACCTATAGCTCCCTGGCTTATGGTTAGAATGGCTGACCTGAGAGCTCCAGCAATTCTCCTATCTCAGAACCTTCAGCACTGGATTTGAAGCATGCATGGCCATGCCCAGTATTCTTCATTTGTGCTAGGACTAGAACTTAGGTCCTTATGCTTGCACAGCAAGTCCTCTTACCCTATGAACTACCTCCCCAGACCCTAAAACCAATTTTGTTCAACTGTTTGTGTCCTGTGATATTTTTTAAGAGAGTGAGAGAGAACAAGACACACCAGGGCCTCAGCCACTGAAATCGAACTCCAGATACTTATGCCATCTAGTGTGTATGTGTGACTTTGCACTTGCATAACCTTTTCATGTCTGGCTTATGTGGGATCTAGAGAGATGAAACATGGGTCCTTTGGCTTTGCAGGCAAGCGCCTTAATTGCTAAGCCATTTTTCCAGCCCTGTCCTGTGATTTTTATATTTCATTTAGTATTTGGTACATGGTATTGATATGTTTCATCCCTTAGTACATATTTTCTATAGTCACCTAATGGAGAATTTTTTATTAGAATTAAGGCCTATTAATTTTATTTCTAAGTAATTTTATAGGTTGTTTGTTTTAAATGTAACATTAACATTCCAATCAAATGTTAAACTTTAATATATATGAATGTAAATGTGTTGGAATACATTTATATATTATATGTATATTTCCAGATCTTGCCAAGCTTTAACTATTTGTGCAGGAGAATAATATATGACTCTTTAGTTTTAAATAACAAATAGTAGTTTTAATAGTAACTTAGTGGCTGTATCAGTTACATTTTATTTACTTGGGCAAAATACCCACTCAGAAGCAGCTTAGAGAAAGAGGATTTATTTCAGTTTATATTTCTAAATGATAGATAGAGTCCACACAATGTAGGAAGTGCAGCATGAGAAAGAAACCAGTATCATGCCATCACATTAGCATTCAGGAAGCAGAGAGAGCACTTAATGTTGAATTCTTAGTTATCTTTCTCCTTAGACAGCCCAGAAACCCTGCCAATGGGATAGTCCTTTTAAAGTTAGGGTAGTTCTCCCACCTCAAATAACTTAATGTAGAAAAATCCCTCCACAGATATGACCAAAGTTTTATTTCCATGGTCATTCTGAAACTTGTCCAACTGATAACCAGAGGTTAACCATCATATTAGCCTAAATTTAAAATTAAGGTAGGCTTACTAATATCCAATTTTTATTTTTTTTTGAGAACATCTGTGAAATTCTATGACATAAGTACTCTCAGTTATTATTTCTACAAGAAAATAATTTTTTCTTCTTACTCATAAGCGACCTTATGGTATATGGATTTTGTCATACTCCTTAAAGTTCTTTGGGCTGATAAAGACTCCTCTAAATAACATACTCATCAGTGATAAATTTCTTGCACTTCAATTTTTAGTGACATTAATATTATTATTATTAACAACATATTTTATATGGATACATCATGTGTTGGTGCCCTCTTTTCCCTTGTCCCTGCCCCCGTTCCACTGGGAACCCTCCTCGGTGGGGTTGCAGGTATTCCTTTTGGGGTTGTGGATTATGCATTATGGGAGCAAAAGTTAGATTTTTAGGAAGGATGAGAAAATGACTGGGCATGATGTCTCAACCTGTAGCTCCTACAATCTTCCTGACCCCTCTTCCACAAAATTCCCTGAGCTGTGGTGGATGAGTTTTAAGTTTACTTCAGTGATGAGCTCTTAGGAGCCTCTGGATCTCTGCTTTGGTCAGTATTAAGTATCCTCAGGATCTGTCTCATTCACCCTGGTGCTGATTATGAGGTTCAGCATGGAAGCAGCACTCTTGCTCATTCCCCAGTTCCTCTATGGTTTCAGCTGTGGCTTGGCTGAAGTGTGAGGCATAATTTATCTACTCAGGTCTCACTACCTTCTGAAAGAGAGGAACCGATTCTCTGACAGAGAGCAAAGTCAGCATAGTTTAAATGGGATAAATATTATTAATCTAGGGAGAATTTGATGTATGTAGCCCCTCCTTTAGCCAAAGACTAGTGAGAGCTTGACATTGGAGAGCATAATCTTTGTCTCCATAGGATTCTGATCTGGTGCCCAATTCCAGATATGGGTTCCTTTACAGAGAGTGGATCTCTTAGCCTATCAGAAAGCTATTGGTTACCTACCAAGGCTGTGTGCCACTATTGCACTGGCTTGTACATCTTTTCAGGGTGTTTGCTTCTTAAGTAGCTTAGGTCTCTGGTTGCTCAGACCGTTGTGGGTCACTTTACCCTGGTTCCTCCTCAAGTGCTTTGTAGCACAAGACAAGCTAACTATCTGGGGACTGGCTCTCTTCTGGATTCCAGCCAGGTCTCTACATGCTCTGTCAGCAGCACAGGGTGTCTTCAGTCATACATCTTACCTTTTCCCTCAGGCAGGAAATTGAGTGCTTTGACAGAAACTTGTCTTGCTTTGAGCACCTTGTGGGTTTCTCCAATCAACAGATCATTGCAGGTAGCAATTGATTTTTGATACTGGAAGTTACAGGCCAGAGACAAAAACAAACAAACAAACAAAAATCTTAAAGCTTAGGCTTCACCCACCCTCTCCAGGGCCCTTCTTTTCAGATGCTACCCCCTTACTCCTGTTGAGGAGTTTAGTCTATCTCCAATAATAAAGGATTCTATGATACCAGTAAATTTTGGATTTAGTTTTGTGTTTGTTTTTATACACCCTCCCTTTCCCTTCCCCCTAACCCTTCCATCTTTATTGTCTGGGCCTTGAGTTACCTATCAGGTATGTCAGCAACCCAAGCTGGTCTAGGTAGGAACCACAGATAAATGAGACCATGTGGCATTTGTCTTTTTGTGACTGTGAGAGTTCGCTGAGTATGATGTGTTCCAAGTTAGATTTTTTTCTACATTTTTCTACAGATTTCATTTTATCATTTGCATTCCTTATACCTCCTTCTTCTGTCTTTCTGTTTGAACTAGGATTTCTAGCACTATGTTGAAGAGCAGTGGTGAGAGTGGGCACCCCATCTTGTTCCCAATCTCAATGGGAACTCCTTGAGTCTTCCCCCACTATTATTTGGGTTTTAGGTGCTTTATATATAGCCTTAATTGTGCTGAGATATAGAACCTCCATGCTATTCTCTCCACCAGTTGATCATGACATGGCATTGCATTTTGTCAAAGACCTTCTCTACATCAATTGAAATGATCATGTGAAAAAAAAATAAAAATAAAAAAAAGAGAAATGATCATGTGGTACTTATGATTAAGTTTATTTATATGATGTATTACATTGACTGATTTCCATATGTTGAACCATCCCTGCATCCCTGGGATGAAGCCTACTTGATCAAGGTGGATAATGTTTTTGATATGTTGTTGAATTCTGTTTGTGAGGATTTTATTCAGGATCTTTTCATCCAAATTCATCAGGGATATAGGGCTGCAGTTTTCTTTCCTTGTTGTATATCTGTCTGATTTTGGTATTATGATGATATTTGCTTCATAAAAGGAGTTGGGAGGATTCCAATTATGTGAAATGGTTTGAGAAAAATTGGGTTCACATCTTCAATGAAGGTTTGATAGAATTCATTTGAGAAGCCATCCAGTCCTGGGCTTTTCCTTTTGGGAAAGGTTTTGATTACATTTTCAATCTCCATGGATGTGATAAGTTTGTTTAAGAGATTAACCTGTTCTGAGTTTAGCTTTGGTAGGTGGTGTGTGGCTAGGAATTCATCCATTTATTCCAGATTATCCAATTTTGTGGAGTAGTGGTTTAGGATCTATGTCCTGATGATTTTTCCAGTTTCATTGATCTTTGATGTGACCTATCCTTTTTTATTTCTGATTTTGTTAATTTTTAAAAAATTATTTTTATTTTTATTTATTTATTTGAGAGAGAGAGAGAGAGAGAGAGAGAGAGAGAGAGAGAGAGAGAGAGAGAAGGATATAGAAATAGGCAGGGAGAGAGAGAAAAAATGGGCACTCCAGGGCCTCCAGCCACTGCAAAAAAAAACTCCAGATATGTGTCCTCCCTTGTGCATCTGGTTTACATGGGTCCTGGGGAGTCAAACCAGGATTCTTTGGCTTTGCAGGCAAAGGAGTAACTGCTAAGCCATCTCTCCAGCCCTTATTTTGTTAATTTGGTATTTCTCTCTCTCTCTCTTTTTATTTTTGCTTGGTCAAATTACTTAGTGGTTTATCAATTTTGTTTTTTTCCCCCCGCCAAGAACCTCTTCACTTCATCAATTTTTAAAAATTGTATTCTTAGTTTTCATTTTATTATTTTCTGCTCTGATCTTGATTACTTCTTTTCATCTGGAGCCCTTTGGGTTGGATTCTTTTTGTTTTTGCAATAGCTTTAGGTGGACAGATAGGTTATTATTTTGGGATCTCTCCATCTTTGTTATGAAGGGAGGTAGTACTATGAATTTTCCCCTTAGGGCTGCCTTCATTGTGTCCCATAAGTTCTGGGAAGTTGTGTTTTCATTATCATTCAATTATAGAAATTTTTACAATTTCTTTTTAATTTCTTCCACAAACCACTATTACACTCCAGATATGACTTATGTTGCAGAATATATTACATTTACATAACCTTCTAGAATTAGAAAAATATATTTGTTTTCTATTCAAAATTCAGTTTTACTTTAACAATAGCTGCTGAGATTTGAAAGACGAATATCTGAAAGTGTTAGTGTCATTATTATTATTATTTTGGGGGGCTATTCTATAACCACTACCTTTCATGATATTGTGTCTTGCAATTTTATCAGGATGTTTCTTTGTCCTCTTGTACTTCTACTTGAAATTATCCTGATCAGGTCAATGACTTTCCAGTCATGTTCTTTATAAGAATCTATTTTATCCTTTACCAGGAATAGATTATTCAAGCACTGTACCATTTGCTATGTTCAGCAAGAGGGTTTTTTAAATGTAAAAGTTAAATTATGTTCATCAAAAAAGATTATAAATTTAAGAGCTAAATTATATTATGAAAGTTCAGGGCCTTTTACTCCTCCTTCCTGACTGAATGGTCCATAGGTCCCCAACTCCCACATCCTCTGCTCTGGAGAGTATGTGTAGAGTGAGTAGGCCAATCTCCCATCACCCCCCAACACACCTCCCGGTTCCCTTGTACCTGTTCCACTGCTGCTAGCTTGAGGCTGCCTGAACCCCTGAGTTTGCTGCAGAAGCAGGCCCCTTGCTCTGCCTTCCTGATTAAATAACCCCTGGGTCCCCAACTCCAGGATGCCCTACTCCAGAGGGTACATGCTCAGAGTGAGTAGAACAGAGCTCCCAGTTTATTCCCCACCTCTCAGTTCTCTGGTCCCAGTAGCCCTGCTGCTGATATTGTGTGGCCTGATCACTGTGTGTGGGCTGTAGAAGTGGGCTTTCTGCTTGGGTTTCCTGATTGACTGGCCCCTGGGTATCCAAACCCTTATTTCCCTGAGCCAAAAGGTACATGAGGCATTATAGAAGTTGGCCTCTTGCCCATGGATCTCCAGTTTCCCATCTCCTGGTTCCTCAACCCCAGATCTTTGTGTGCTAAAGAGAATGTGAAAATGGAGTGAGAAGGCCAGAGCTCTCAGTTTCCCCACTCCCAGTTCCCCAGGTACCTTTGATGTACTTTCAATCTCCACAATCTGTGCATATGTGATTATAACCCCATCACTCACCAATCCAGTTCATATTTAAAACGGAACACTCACTGAAGATCCTACAAGGACAAATACTTGCTTCCCCTCAATAAAATAAAATATTTCCCCAAGATAGGTAGACCACAATACAAAAAATAAAAATAACAAAAGTAAGAAAACTGAGAAATCACCAAAGATGACTAATCACACAACAGAGCTTCCAATGAAGTCATAGAGAAATCAATAGAAATTGAATCCCAAAATGAAAATACAACAAGCTATGTAACCCTGATTAAAAGAATTGTTGAACTGAAGCAAGCCATCAAAAAACCAACAAATACACAAATGAAATTAAGCAGAATCATCTCTTAGAGCACTCAGCTTTTATCATTAGGCTTAACTTAATTGAAGAAAACCATAGAAACCTCAAAAAGATGTAAATGAATTGAAGGTAAGTCAGCAAATAGATAATCTCAATACCAGGTGATTATGCTTAATGAAGACATGATCAATTGCAAGAATGAATTTTGGGAAGCATCAAGGAACTCAGACCTTGAACTGAAATTGTACCTCAAAACAAAGATGCACACAATGCAAAATGATACAACAGGAAACAAAAATCAAACAGAGCTTTTTTTTAAAAAAAAACCTCTCTAGAGAGCTAAAGAGATGGCTTAGTGGTTAAACACTTGCCTATGAAGCCTGAGGACCCTGGTTCGAAGCTTGACTCCCCAGGACCCACATTAGCCAGATGCACAAGGGGGCACATGCACCTGGAGTTCGTTTGTAGTGGCTGGAAGCCCTGGCACACCCATTCTCACTCTCTATCTGCCTCTTTCTCTCTCTCTCTGTCTGTCCCTTTCAAATAAATAAATAAATAAAATAAAGATAATAAACCTCTCTAGAACCCATCACTAATAACAGAGTTATTCATGTGGAAGACAGAACTTTTGACCTAGAAGACAAAACAGAACAGAAAGAAATTGATTGGGAGGCCAAGAACTTTAATAGAATAAGGGCATATATTCTCATGTCAAGAGCACATCTATCCAGAGGAAGTCTTAAAACCTAATAGTGAAAAAAAGTGGCTTTTGAGCAGTGATAAAGGGAAGAAGAAGCAGAAATTCTGTTCTTTTTTTAAAAAGTATTTAATTAATTAATTAATTTATGAGAGAGAGAAAGAGAGAGAAAGTGACAGATAGAGAGAATGGGTGTATCAGGGCCTATGGTCACTGCAAACGAACACCAGATGCATGTGCCCTCTTGTACATCTGGGTTACATGGGTCATGGGGAATCGAACTGGGGTCCTTTGGCTTTGCAGGCAAATGCCTCAACCACTAAGCCATCTTCTTCAGCCCCGAAATTCTGTTCTTATGGAAGGGCTTTACCATCTGTTCAATAAGGGGAAGGGTCACAAAATATTCTAATTCCTCCAAGAAAAATCCAGGCTGTTCTCATTCTGTGCACCATAGATTTCCTTTTATACAATAATTCCTGAAAAAATGTTGTGTTTTTTGAATCAACAAAGCAGTGATAGACTTTTGCCTGGTGCGATAACCAAATAAAGGAAAAAGCTTTTTAAAATTCAGAGAAAAATGGGTTTGATTCTATGGCGAAGGTATACTTCATGAAACTATAAAACATGAACCTGACAACATATGTAGAAGGAAAAATTTAGGTGACAAAATATTGTGACCCATAAACAGAAAACCAGCTAGTATTTCCCTTGTATGGATTAAGAGCAGCCATGGTATTTTAGTCACTTAATCATCATCCATTAACAACAGATTAGAGTGTTTAGATCATGGGCCACAGAGCTAGATTGCCTGAGATTAGGTTGCCTAGATTACCTGTGTGATCTTAGATATGTTACACAGTCTGCCTTTCCTCAATTCCCTTGTCTCTAAGATAGGACATGACAACATCTGCTTCACTGGCTTGTCAGAAAAGTAAATTAACTGTAAATGAAATGTGTGGAACAGAGTTTGGAACATAGTAAGGGCATGATGTGTTTTATTTATTTATTTTTAAATTGTGTTGTGTGATTAGGAAAGAGAAGGGCTAGGCACTGACGAGAAAACAGGAGATAGAAGAAAACAGTGCTCCTTTTCTGAAAATATGTCTTGCACTCACTCACTAGGACATGCCGTGTTTCTTTCTACTAATTCCTCATGGAGTTGGCAAAAGGATCAAATTCCTTTCTAATTTCTTCTATTGCTCCATGCTTTTCTCTTCCCAAGCCTCCTTACATATTTCTCATAACATTTTAGTCAGGAAAGTTCATGGTAGCAGGTTGTACAGAAGTGTTTATCTTGACAGAAATTTGATATGCCATATTTTGAGCAGTTCTGTGAGAAACTAGAAAAGTTTGACTTGGATTGAGAAGAAATGGTGTCAAATGATACACAATTTAAGAACTGAAGTGTTTATATCTGGAGAAGAGAAAACATAAGAGGGACATAACTCTCTTCAGATGCCCAAGAAAATGCCAAGCAACTGACTCTGTAGAGTAGTGTCATAACTATGACATACTAAGTATACCTGTCTAATCTCCTGAGAAGAAGATGCTTGAATATAGGATTGATCAATTTAATTGCTAAGGTCATTGCCAACCTTTTGTTCGTGTAAGATTGACATTTTTGCAATGTGAAGTATAAAAGAGTTTTCTTCTCCAAATTTAGTATACATAAACATTTCAGTTGAACACTTGTTAAAAATCATGTATCTGAGTCCAGAGATTTTGATTTAAGTTTGACAGGACATAGCAATCCATACATTATAATGTAGGTCAATTTGAGAATATGGTGTTACTTACTCTTTAGATAGGATGAATTCATTGAAATCTTGTCCTTTGGAATTTCATGATTTGGTCCTGACGTACATTTTGTGTGACATCCTCATTATGCTTTAAAACATCTTAGGTGTTATTATAACAGAATGCGTTGGTTTGAGAGTAAATGTAGTTACTTTTGCTGCAATATAGGGTTTTATGAAGGGATGGAAAGTGGCACATCAGAGAGTGAAGGTGGTAATTAGAGCCAGCAAGTATATAGAAAACTGTCATTTTGAGTCCTCAGGGAAGCAGATACCATGACGGAGTGAGAAGTGAATGCTAAGAGAGAGAAGCAGCAAAGAAAGGAAAGGCAAGGGATGTTTTTAGACTGAGATGAGGTTTGATGCTTGAAGATTTTGGATGAGTGATGGAAAAAGGATTGGGTGTGGAGAACCCGAAACTTAGCTTATCAGGATAAGTTCGAAGGAAGTCTAAGCCTAACTGTAGGTCAGATCTGATCTGGTTGTCCTCATTAAAATGATCAGTAGGGGCTGGAGAGATGGCTTAGCGGTTAAGCGCTTGCCTGTGAAGCCTAAGGACCCTGGTTCGAGGCTTGGTTCCCCAGGTCCCACGTTAGCCAGATGCACAAGGGGGCGCACGCTTCTGGAGTTCGTTTGCAGAGGCTGGAAGCCCTGGCGCGCCCATTCTCTCTCTCTCCCTCTATCTGTCTTTCTCTCTGTGTCTGTCGCTCTCAAATAAATAAATTAATTAAAAAAAATGATCAGTAGTTGGGCAGGTACAGCCAGACCCAAATTTCCTCCTGGGTCTCAATCCATGGAGCACTGTGAGCAGAGTATGGTTGTGGCTCCTACACTATAGCACATCGCCGGGCGTGGCAGCTACACACTTTAAGGTGTAATCTGACATGATCTCTCCAGAGTCCCTTTGACTTCTGTGTGTTTCACTCTACCTCTGTTGTTTTAAACTTCTCAGATTCCCTTTAGTCCTATTGTTTTTCCCTCCACACATCAGGTATATGTTACCAATGACTATACACATACACAGTTTGGTTTAAATCGGTTCAGAAATAAAACACTCTTTTTAGGGTGTGATCATAAAAGTGCTTTGTAAAGATGTAGGATTTGAAAACTCAAGAGCTTTCTATGTTATTCCTACAGTCTGGCGTCAAGAAAAAGTTGCGCACATTGACCAACACTTCACTGGACCTGAAAGAAAAGCTTCATTGTGTGAACTTTTGGAAAAAGAAACACAGATAATTGCTTCCATTGGGAGACATAGATACATTGCTCATATGAAGAGGCAGGAAGCAGCTCTACAAGCTTTTTTGGATAAGGTGATGGAAGTAATTATTTAAATATAAATGTATCCTGAGTTTAAAGTGTGTAATAATGATCTAAAGGAGAGATCTATGTCATAAAACCTTATGTGAATTATACTTAGCAATTTGATAATTCTTTCACTTCTACGTATTTATTCTTCTGATACAGTTGCATGCTTGAACTGTACCCTGGAATAAATATTGACTGAGGACATGAATTTAAAATGCTATTAAGCAAAAGCATTTGGCAATGAAGGAAAAGGTGCAGACATATTTCTTGTGACTGTTTAGGCTAGATATGTGAATTCAAAGAGTTGAATACATACTCTTATAAAATACAGTGTAATACAGTCACAGAACATCTGGGTCTAGGGTGCTCCAATGGTCAGCAACCTGGAGAAATAACTGAATGCCAGAACTGCTGCTTTAGCTCACCACAGCCTCAGCTAACTGGAAATTTCTGACCGAACGGACGTACAATTACTAAAAAAGCAAGAAAACATGTAATTAAGAGGAAAACTAAAGTAATTACCCTTTTGTGGCCAAACTGACTGTTTGATATTGAGTAGCCTGTTTCCATAGTAACAAATTTCCTTTTATAAACCTGATCTTTCCAGACAATTAGAAGCCAATCCATCCAGAAGCAGAAAAGCATGCAGGTTTCCAAGGCACTAGACTAGAGTGATTATAGTTTTGTGATTCTTAGTGTTTGTGAACATTTGTTCTTCAAAATCATTTTTATCACTTTAATTGCCCCCCCTTTTTTTTAGCTCACTATGCATTCACACTTGATCTCAGTTTATCTTTGGCTTTAATCATAGTTTGGGTTACAGACCAGATCCCAAAGGACTTGTAAACCATGTATCTAACTTCCTGCTCTCATTTGCTCTTTGGATATCCCAGGCGTATCATAAGGTGATGTGGCAATCCTAAATCTTACCATCTCACTGCCTCTCACTCCCACCTGTAAGCGAGGGCTCTTCTGTAGCGCTCGGACAGCCCATACCATGAGTACCTCTGCGAACGCTCCCTCTACCCCGTGCCTCGGTCAGAAACATGGGTGCTATTCTTCACTCTCCCCTATGCCAACCAAACCTGACTTTTTTCTGTTTCTTTAATAGTTCCTAATGCTTTAGTTTTTACTTTCTAAGCCTAGTTTGTAGGCAAAATGACTATAGGGAAACAGCTATACTATGGTGATCTGATAATGTTGCCAGTGTCACATAAGCCAGGCCAGCAAGACGTAAACCACAGCCTATCTGAGTCAGGCTGGGATACTTTGTGATCCGCCTGCTTGCTACAGGAGGATGGGAGGCCACAGCTGCTCCCCCTCCCGCTTTTCTTCTTGTCTGGCCTGGGAAAACGCCATAGGCTAGACCTGTCTTGTCTTAGGTGTGTTGGAATTGCTACCCACTTAACTGATTCGGGATCATCTTCTCATCTGCGTTACTTTCTTTTAAGTTTTCAGTGTTCATTCCCACCATTCAGAAAGACGTTACTAGGCACATCTTTGATTCTATCCCTCTGTGTTTTCCTATGGGAACAAAGGTTTTCATGATCTATGCTCTGCAAATGTCCCTCATTCCATCTTGGTTTCATCATTTTTTTTTCACAGTATATCTCCACTGCCCGAGCCATGCTCAATCACTTCCATATCTGCATTTAGATACTTTTGCATCTGCATTGCCTCCACATGGACCCTCCTTTCTCTCTTAGTTATAAACTACTTGTCCTTTCAACGAAGCCTGAATGCTCCTTTTCTTTTTTTATAAAAGATATTTATTTATTTATTTATTTGAGAGAGAGAGAAAGAGAATAGAGAGATAGATAAATAGAGGGAAAGGGGGAGAGAGAGAGAAAGAGAGAGAGAGTATGTCAGGGCCTCCAGCCACTGCAAACAAACTCTAGACACATGTGCCACCTTGTTCATCTGGCTTACATAGTTACTGGGGAATTGAACATGGGTTCTTAGGCTTTCCAGGCCAGTGTCTTAAATGCTAAGCTGTCACTCCAGCCCTGAGTGCTGCTTTTCTTACAGAGAGGAAGGGTTAATACTCTTCTTTTAGCTTGTACCATTCCCTTCATCAGTCTCTATCTTTCCTCTTCTCTTTTGTACACAATAGTTAATTTTTATTGTCACTACTAACTCTGTATCCTTACTATAGTATGGCATTCTTGAGGCAAGAGATGTCTTTAATCACTGTATTCTCATATCTTCCCACACTCCTTATCATAGAATATCTATAAATGCTTGAGGAGGAAGATAGGGAGGAAAAGTGGGCAAACAGTGAAGTGCAATTTTATATTCCAAATATAGAAATTGTATAAACTCTGTCATCTGAAAATTCTTTAATCTCTTGATTGTGGGAGAGACAAATCTACTGTGGAGAATTCATAATCTTCATATTTCTGCACAGTCACACTT
This sequence comes from Jaculus jaculus, assembly GCF_020740685.1. NCBI lineage: Eukaryota > Metazoa > Chordata > Mammalia > Rodentia > Dipodidae > Jaculus > Jaculus jaculus. Next base: position 84,137,072 of record NC_059111.1, on the reverse strand, counting down.
CAGACGATACTTTCACCTTTTGTAAGCTGTTCTCTTGCTTCCTCACCACTGTGCACTGTAGTTTCACATGTCTGCTAACTTCAACAGAGAGGACTGCATGGACCCATGATGGTATGAGTGTCTGAAAAGGCTGGAGGCTTTTGGGTGCACATAGTCAGGGAAGACAGGTGGCATTCATCCATCCTTAGTTGAAATGTGGCCCTCTTCAAGACTTTCTTGTGTTATCCTAGCTGCTTGCTATGTCTTACAGAGCTATTCTAAATTCTCTTGTACAATGTCTGCTCTTTCTTACACACCAAGCACCTTGCTACTCCAGAGTCCATGGCTAGCACTATTTCTAAGCAGTTTTGAACTATGTGTATGAAGTGTATATAGTATGCTAAAAAGATCTTTATATCATTATCATCCTCCCCATAAAAAGATGAAGTAAATAAATATTGTTGGGCTGGATAGATAAGCAGTTAAGGCACTTTCCCGAAAAGCCAAAGGCCCCAGGTTTGATTCCCCTGGGCCCATGTAAGCCAGATTCATAAGGTGGCTATATCTGAGTTCATTTGCAGTGGCTAGAGGCCTTGGAATGCCCATTCTCTCTCTGCTTTTTTCTCTCTCTTTCAAATAAAAGAATTAAAAAAAATATTTTTTAAGGGTTAGAGAGATGGCTTAACCATTAAGTGCTTGCCTGTGAAGCCTAAAGGACTCCAGTTCAAGGCTTGATTCCCCAGGACTCACATAAGCCAGATGCACAAGGTGGCACATGCAAATGGAGTTCATATGCAGTGGTTGGAGGCCCTGGTGCACCCATTCTTTCTCTCTGCCTCTTTCATTCTCTCTCTCTCTCTCTGAATCTCTCTCAAATAAATAAAATTTAAAAGATATTTTTTAAAAGAAATATTGTTAAGCCAGGTGTGGTGGCATATACCTTTAATCTCAGCACTTGAGAAACAGAGGTAGGAGTATCACCATAAGTTAAAGGCCAGCCTGAGACTATGTAGTGAATTTCAGGTCAGTCTGGGCCAGAGGGAGACTCCATTTCAAAAAACCAATAATAATAATAATAATAATAATAATAACAACAATAATAATAATAATAACAAAAATATTCTTCATAAGAATTGCTATGAGAAACACCTGGTTTTCCGTCTTAAATACTTAGAAAATATTTTGAAAATATTTTTCAGGTAGAATCTGAGGTGTCTGAGGATCATGAATTGTTCTGAGGCAGAAAAAAGGGGTGGGTAGGAGTTTGAATATTTCCCTGGAAAGTTTAGTGAGAAGACAGCTGGAAGACAGGTAGCAGTCTATAATGTGACATTTTGTGATTTTAACTTTTTTAAAGATTTTATTTATTTATTTTGAAGGAAAGAAAGACACCAGGGCCTCTAGCCACTTGCAAATGAACTCTAGATGCATGCACCACTTTGTGCATCTGGCTTTACATGGGTACTGGGGAACTGAACCTGGGTTGTTATGCTTTACAGGCAAGCACCTTAACCACTGAGCAATCTCTCTGGCCCCTGTGTCTTTAATTTTAATGAAGTAAATGACATATTAAGTTTTTGTTTTTGGAAGGGCAAAGAAAAGCAGAGTAATGAGCTAGCTTTGTGTCTAGGCTGGTGTGGGTAGCACATATAAACAAAAGGGTGAGGATATGAGGTGAAGATGTATGAACTTGTAGAAATCCAAGGAAGGCTCTGTGTGGATCACAGATTTCAGAGTTTAAGTTCTGTGCAGATGCTACTGATAAACCAGTCAACCTTATCAAATCTTAGTCTAACTCACAGGCAAATTGCATGTTAGATTGGGACAAGATTTTACATCAACTTTGGAAATATAGGACAAGAATGTCACAACCACAGATAGACCAACTACACTTGAGGACATCCGCTAATTAGTCTGTTTTTGTTTTATTTAAAAAATATTTTATTAAATTATTTTTTTTTGCCAGAAGAGAGAGAGACAGAGACAGAATGAGCAATGGATGTTCCAGAGCCTCTAGATACTGCAAACAAACTCCAGATGCATGCACCACTTTATGCATCTGGCTTTGGGTACTAGGGAATTGAACTAGGCATTTCAGGCAAGTACCTTAACCAATGAGCGAGCTCTCCATCCCCATTATTATTTTTAGATACTAACAGTGGTAATAGTATGCTTCCAACCTGTTAGACTAATTTATGAACTTGTTACTATTCTAACAAAAATAACTTTAAAAGTACATATTTGTATATTATGCCATGCCATGAGCATGAGTCATAACACAGGATGAGTCAGCATTAATGCTGACTAAAGGAACATTATTTTACAGGTGTTTAGATTGCTAAAAACAGCTTACGTTGTGGCTGAGAAGGTTCAGCACTTAAAAGCACTTTCCTATAAGCTTGTCAGTGCAAATTTAATCTTCCTCAGCACCCACATGAAGCTGGATGCAAAGTAGTACACATGTCTGTAATCCTAACAAACCCAGGGCCATTGAAGGTAGAGCCAGGAGATTCTAGAAGCTTGCAGGAAGCAGCAACAAGAAGGACCCTGTCTGAAAAAGGGTGGAAGGAGCAGAGGAACACTCCATGGTTGTCCTCTGACTTTCACATGCTCAACAGTGACAATGCATATACATACACCAGTGCATATACATTCACCTGCAAATCAATAATAAACATGGGAAAATGTTCATGTTTGTAATCAATCTTTGATCCAGACAAGATCAAATTCTTTCATGTGTCAAAGCCAACCAGAGCAGATCCATGATGTGAATAATCTGATCTCCATTTAGCACTATAACATCTGTAAGTTAAATTAAAATACTTTCCTATCATTGGGAAATCAGTTTATCGAATAACATTTTGTATTTTGTTTTAGCTCAAATTTATTCAATCCAAGTACTTTATGGTCTATTGAAACAATATTTTATTTTTATCTTATTCTGAAGCTATAAGTTTTCAGAAAAGTGGATGATGTACTTTTAATTTAGTTTAATCAAGGTATTGAACTAATAAATAATAGTTTCTAAAGCAAGCTGTCATTCTTCATAAAATGCTTATGCTAAAAATTATTGAAGTATTTAGATAATTCATAATTTAATAATCAAACATTGACTTCCAGAGGTTATCAGATATTAAGAACTTACAGGTTGACAAAGGTAAGAAGTTCAGGACAGGAAATATGAATGAAAAACCTTCATTTGGTTTTTGGTTTTATTATATCTTGGGTGCTCTTTACCCAGCAATGTGAAGAAATTATTTAAATTTCTGTAAGAGATTTTCTTTAGCAGCAAAGCCATTTACTTCTTTATTCTCTTTGATTCATACAATACTTCTTAAAATCACAAGCTTGAAAAAGTGCAATTCATGTTAGCTGTGTCATTTAAATTCATTTTCTCTGTACTCAGGTGGCCACCAGCTAATGGGTTAGAAAAACAAGTCCACCTCTCCCTGAACAATGCATTAAACAGGGGTCACTGTGGATGAACAAAAACCTTTGGCTGTGTAAAATAACAGTTGATCACTACCCAGTGGCTTTTGGGAGTTAAGTTTGTGTTTGATTCATGCACAAAGGGACTTGAGAATTAATTTGGGAGAAAGAAAATATTGCTTTCCCAGTATGGTCATTTCTTCTCCTTTGTGGCGGCTTGGGGATCTGAAGGATTTTGTTGTCTCTGCTCCCTCCCTTCCCTGAAGTGTGTCTTCCTGCTCTTCTGTTTCTCTGTTCCCCAGCTTTGCTGTCTCATTTGTTGGCAGCTAATTGGAATTCATTACACTACCGTTTCTGAAGCAATTTAAGAACATGATGGTTATTCAGCTCTTATTATAGCCAAAGCACTCAAAGATAAAAGGAAGTAGCAAAAAGAGATAAACAAATCTGACATTTTCCTTCATCAGAGTGAAAAACATCTTAAGGCCTGGAATCAAAGAAGCCTAAACTCGAAGACTAAGTTATCAGCATTGGCAGAAAGACATCCAAGGATAAACCCAGCTATTCTGAACAGATTTTTTTCTTCTTTCTTTTTCTTTTTTTATCTTGGAATAGTGCTTCTGTGCCAGCTCTAGGGAACTAGAACTTCATACTTAGGATTCCTTGATGGCATCACCCACTTCCATTTAAGTTGGCTTATCCCTGCTTATTCTTTATGTTTGATTATGTATATGACATTCTTCTCTCAAGTAAAATTCTTTATAACAACCTTGCCTAACTATTTATCTGTAGTTGTTAACTATGTTCACACTTTATTTTACTTTTTCTTACATTTATGTCCTATTATACTTGAGATCTCTTGAAATCAGGACAGTATTTGATCTAGTCAGTGACTAGTTTACTGACCATGGTATATAGTAACCACAACAGCTATTTTTTGGATGAATGAATGAATGAATGTGGAAGGTCCTGTGAATATACAGACTCACAAGAGAAATTTATTTCTTATAATCTTTGGGGAACAATAGATTTAAAAATCATGAAATCATTATACAATTTAGATCTAAATTTCATAATTCTGAGTTGCTACAAATAGAGACATTATATGTTTACATGTTTTTTGTGTTTATATATTTAATACTATATCATTTTTGTTTATTTAATTAATTAATTTATTTATGAGAGATAGAGATGCTAGCGTCTTTAGCCACTGAAAATGAACTCCAGATGCATGTGCTGCTTTGTGCATCTGGCTTTATATGGGTTCTGGGGAGTTAAAACTGGGTCTTTAGGCTTTGTAGGCAAGCATCTTAACTGCTAAGCCATGTACATGTGCTATCATTGTTTCAAACTACAGTGTTTGAAGAATATAGAAAAAGTAAGGTCTTAAAGTTGAAGGATGAGAAGAATTTGGATGTGCATGTGGAAAAACCCAAGATATCCCCTTACTATACTATAATTAATAGGACAAAACACTAGGAATGAAGATGGGATTAAATTAGTGCATCAACTGTAAAAAATACAATAAGGTAGATAAAAGTAGACTTTTCATTAAAAAAAGTTGTTATAGGGATTATTACAAGTAAGCTGAATTATCAGCCTGCAGATTAAAGGTATTATTTCCCATACTACTGTTAGGAAGGAGATTATACTTAATGGAGCCATGCTAAGGAAAGTTGCCTATGAAGATTAAGATATTAGATTTTAGAATTGCAATGTGAAATTTAGCCTGATTATTGTTTAAATCATAAAAAAAAAAGCATTTGAATAGTACTAGAAAGTCTACTCAAACCAAGGTGTGGTGGTTTGATTCAGGTGTCCCCCATAAATTTAGGTGTTCTGAATGCTAGGTTTCCAGCTGATGGCAATTGGAAATTAAAACCTCCTGGATGTGGTGTATTATTGGGGGTGGGCTTATGGGTATTATAGCCAGTTTCTCCTTGCCAGTGTTTGGCACACTCTCCTGTTGCTATTGTTCACCTGATGTTGGCCAGGGGGTGATGTCCACCCTCTGCTCATGCCATGTTTTCCCCTGCCATCATGGAGTTTTCCCATGATTCTGTAAGCCAAAATAAACCTTTGTCCCCCCCCCCCCAAATCTGCTCTTGGTCAGGTGATTTCTGACAGCAATGTGAACCTGACTGCAACATAAGGCTTGTATTTTGGCTACTACTTGAATAAGATCCCATTAGTTTGAAAATTTATCAAATACAATTGCTTGGGGTAACTTTAAAGTTCTCAAAGTAATGTAACTAATATGATATATAAAAATAAGGTAAATGGATGTCATAACTAACAATTTTTTATACTACTGTCATTCTAAATTATTATGCATTCTTAATGATTTATTCCAACACAAAGAGCTTCCATTTAGGTTTGAAATTAAATCCCATCTAAGATTTAAACATTTGAAATTGTGGTATAAATTGGGCTACAAGGACCCCAAAGCAATGGCTAAGCCATGAGAACACCCACATTGGAACAGCTAGCAATTGTGATCAATACCGTCTTGTTTCTGAATGATATAATCAGGGGAAAAAATGGAACAGATTTTTACTCTATGAGAGTCAATTCATAGGAATTTACCCCTGTGAAGCTTCTAGCTGAATGCCCTACTCTGACAGTCTTGGTGGGAGGATAACTACAATGGTAAACATAGTGCCACTATCACTAAATTATCCTGGTGGTCTGCATTCTGCAGAAGACTCTCCTTGTCCTGTATATTGTCTCTGACTTCTTAGCTTAGATGAGCTTTCAGACAAGTGAATGCTGTCTTCACCCCTCAGTCCAGGAGATGGTGAGGTTATGGGACTGTACAGCATATTTGGAAATAGGTAGTGAGAGTTTTTGCCATCATTTAGGTTGGAGGTTATTACAATATTGCTAGATAGTTCTCTCACATGTATAGGGGACTACTTCCAGTGCCCCTATGGATACAGAACTCCACAGTTGCTTAGGTTCCTTTTTTTTTTTTTTTTCTGGTTTTTCGAGGTAGGGTCTCACTCTGGTCCAGGCTGACCTGGAATTAACTCTGTCATCTCGGGGTGGTCTCGAACTCACGGCGATCCTCCTACCTCTGCCTCCCGAGTGCTGGGATTAAAGGCATGTGCCACCACACCCGGCATCAGGTTCCTTATTTAATATGACACAATATTTCATAAATTGTGTGCATATCCCTGTGTAGTCTAAATCATCTCGAGAGTACTCTTTTTGTGGTGCTGGGAACTGAACTTAAGGCCTCATGCTTGCTAGCCAAGGATTCTACCACTGAGTCAGTTATATCTCTAGCCTTAGATTATTTTTAATACCTAATACAATGTAAATAGCTTTTGTTTTCTGTATTGTTTAGGGAGTAATGACAACAAATAAAAGGTTTGTTTTGAGACCAGGTGGCTTTTAACTTACTATGTAGCAAGCTTGAACTCCTGATCCTTCTGCCTCCACCTTTCCAGTGTTGGGATTACAGGCATGCACCACCATGCCAAGCTAGATATAATTTGTTCATTTATTTTTTAAATACTTACTGTTGTTGATTGAATCAGGGAATGCAAGAACCACATGTACAAAAGGTCAGCTCTACAGCCATTTCACTGTGGACACTTGTGGCTTCTTGAAGGACTTTGCACTTGATATGGGTTTACTTTTGTGTGATATGCCAAACCATGACTTACACTGTTCCTTTCTGGTATATCATCAGGTTTAAAACACTGAGGATGACTATAACTGTTTCAAAAAGTTGTCTCCAGTACCCACTTAAGCCAGGTACACAAGGTGAAGCATGTGTCGGGAGTTTATTTGCAGTGGCTAGTGGTTCTGGCAAACACATTCTCTTTATCTGTCTTTCTCTCTGATAACTAAATAAATTAAATTAAATTTTTAAAAAACTAGTCTTAAATCAGCAAGGCATAACCAACCAACACACACACACACACACACACACACACACACACCCTCAATATAATTGAATCAAGCAAATAATTTTCTAAGATGTTGCAAAAAGGCATGTTTTCTCCCCTATGGTGTTAATGAGTAATTTTCTGTAACCATCAAGCCATTCAGCCTACCAATCAGTACACATTAGTCCCAATTTCTGAATCTTATAGAAGTGTTTTCTCTTCCAAATACTGAACAGCTCTGGCTTCTTTCTAAAATGTTCTAAATGTTCTTTTCTAAAATGTTTTAAATATAGCTTAGTGGCAGAGTGCTTATCTAGCATAAAAGTGGCCCTGGCTTTAAACCTCAGTAGGGTAAATCTAAATAAGTAAATAAAATGTTTTAATTTTTCTTGACCAATAAATTCTTCAATTAATTTTCTCCAGCTTTAATGATACTTTTAGTCATAAATGACATTAAGATAACACTTTTGGTATAAGGAGAAAAGTTATTATAATGATCACCATAATATCATTTACAAGTGTTCAGCTCCGAAGATATGGAGAACACCTGAAGGCAAAACCATTGAAATGGATACACAGTTCACCATTAGAGCCAGAGAGCTACAAAGCATCTACAAGTGCATGATGCTGAAAGACATCTCTCAAGATGAGAGGCTGGATATACTCTTGACACTTAAGCACACTGTGAAGGTAAGTTAACTTTCTTTTAATTTTCGGATTGAGTTCACTGTCAACAAAAAGAATAACTGAATACTAAAAATAGCAAGTTATGAGTGGGCTGGAGAGATGGCTCAATGGTTAATGTGCTTGCCAGCAAAGCTTAGCTACTGGAGTTCAATTCTCTAGTACCCACATAAAGCCAGATGCACAAAGTGACACATGCATCTGGAGTTCATTTGCATGGGCTAGAGACCCTCATGCACCCATTTTCTCTGTACTTTTGCTGAATGTGGTGGTGTGTTCTTTAATCCTGACATTTGGGAGGCCATAGTAGGAGAATCACCATGAATTTGAAGCTAACCTGAGACAACCTTGTAAAATTCTAAGTTAGCCTGGGCTAGAGTGAGATCCTACCTAAGAAACCAATAAAAATAAAAGTGGTAAGTTATTTTGCATTAAGTAAATATCAGGATTATTGATGGTTGCATTTATGAAATTATAAAAACATCGATGTTGGTATAATATGGGACAGATATGATTTATGAATTAGTATTTAAAGCCATTGGTCAGTTCTGCAGTACCACAAAAATTATGTACATGTTTTATGATAACATTAAAATAGAAACTTGGCATAGCTAGTATCCAAGATGTTAATCTGCATGCAAACATACATAAACATATATACAAATATAGAGTATGATTATAAACTTAGTTCAAAAGACAGTGATTACTGTCTGCAAATTTAGAGTTTTCAATGAAAAACTATTTAAGCAGTTTTAAATCCACACCCATATGTAGTTCTTCTCATCTACTAATTTTTCTGTTTTGACATGTGCTTTTATGTGCCGAAGCACATGTGTGGTGATCAGAGGATATCTGCAAGATGTCTGTGCTCCCCCTTCTGTGAGATGGGGCTTCTTGCTGTGGCAAAGGAGCCTCAGAACAGCTGGCTGGCAAGCTTGGGTTCTCCTGCTCTGCCTCCCATTGTTGTGGGCAATGGGGCCACAGATACATCTACCACTTTGCATCTGGTTTTTCATGGTTCTGGGTAATTAAACATGTGTTGGCAGGTGCCTTTAACCTCTGAGCCATCTCCCCAGCCTGCTGATTTGTGCTATTATTTAATGTGTGTGTGTGTGTGTGTGTGTGTGTGTGTGTGTGTGTGTGTGTGTAAACGATGTGGTGTGGTATGTGTGTGGTGTGGCCTTCCATTGCATGTGGAATGCCAGGTGTCTATTTCACCAATCTTCTATCTGGTCTTATTTTAAGCCAGAATCTCTTTACTGATTCTGGAGCGTGATTCTCAGGTCTCCACTTCCATGTGGGACTGGGGCTACAGGAAGGGGTGGCCATGTTCTCTTTATGGGGGATCTGGAGATTGCAACTCTGGTGGTCTTAGCACCTCAGGGCCTCATGCTTGCACAGGAAGCACATTTAACCACTGATCAATCTCTCCAACCAAACTGTGCTTTCAATGAAAACAAAGTGGATATCACAGGACAAGTTTCCTAAAGAAATAGACAATGACACAGGAACTTGCTCTCAAAAGTTTACTGGAGCATGTGGGAAGAATGACCATGTATGGCTGTAAGGGAACCCAGGGTGGGCAGATGGAAATATTTCACAAGAGAGGGGCTTCAGCGATGACTTCAGCAAGTCTTACTGAAACTCTGAGGTTTTCTATAGTTGTCCTGTATTGAGGCAAGGGGCAAGATTCTTCCCTTCCACAATGACCTTGTGTTGTGTGTAAGCTGATTTTGAAAAAGCCTTTTTCTTTCAAACAGTTCTCCTTAACTCAATGAAAGTTGTCATCTCATGTTTCACCAGGAAGGGGCGACCGCGAGCTTCTGGTCTGAATATAGCTCGCACTACCGATATTGTTGCTTAAATCCACTATATGTTAAAGTTTTGGTCAGGCTTGTTACCTCCTCCGCCCCCACCCCAGAGAAAATTGTAAAAGTGAGGTTAATCAGAAAATTACAGCTCCCATTGTAGCCACTGGCATCCAGACCACAAGTATTTCTCACCCTCAACTATTCATAAATTTCCTTCACTGTGGATTTGATGGCCTTTGCTTTACGGTGACCTACACGTTCAGAGTGCTGCACTACAGGTCACTATGCTCTTCTCTCAACAGGCAAGCGTACACCTGGAAATGCCCAGGACCTGAAGTTATTACACCCCATTGTGTAATAACAGCCACATTGTCATTTGGAAATCAGAGTCAATGATCTATGTAAATATGATGAGTATGCTCACACTTTTCAAGATGCCAGATCTTTTGGCCTGAGGACCTAAGCATTAGTCATGGAGCTCACAGTTAGTAGGCCTATTGTATTATCCACTAGAAACATCTTTCTTCAGGAATTAGGGCCTTGAAGCCCAAAGTTTCAGAGACAGGAACAAAACACCTCCCAGCAGTAAGTGGGGCTATTTCTTTTCTTTTTTTTTTTTTCAGTAGGATGGTATAATATTTACTAAAATAATGCTAAGGGTTAACAGAAACAGCAAAGAACCAAAGAATTAAAATGCAAAATACATAAATCTCAACTAAAACCCAGGAGTGTCTAATGTATTCATACATTAGCTAACTAAAAGCCCAAGAAAGACAAGACACTCAATATAGTGAAATATCACAAAACAGTTGGCAATTTTTTTGCATTTGTATTCTTTTCTTAATGAAGAAAAAAATTTCTTTTTTAATGTTACATAACATACATATAAAGCAAGATAAAAATACATTATAAACTTAACAATGTCTATAAATACATTATCTTACATGTTTCTCATAGGCAATAGGTTGCTTATGTTACATACATAGCATGGAACTACTCAGATAATAAAGAACAGACAAAAAATACATGTCAGCTGTATGGTAACATGCAAGCAACACTCCCATCTACCCACAGTAAAAAAATTTCATAATACTGTCAGGAAAAGTCTTTAAAACTACATACTTTAATAAGAAAATCCAATAAAGAGCAATAATACTGAGAACCAAGGCATTAAGAGATTTTAAAAGTCGTGCTTTTTTTCAGTTGATCCAAAATGTTGTCAACTAAGTTTTCAAAAGTTTGTTCAGAGCCAACGTTACTCATAAATGTCACACATTTGTTATTTCATATATGTACTTTCTTCCCCATAAAAGACCTTTGATAAACATCTAAAATGTCCAGATACAGCACAGCCGAGATGAAACTGGATCAAATACTGGTATTATTTTTACTATCACATCAAGTGTTTTGAGTGTCACATATTTACTCAACCAACCAACCCAAAACCCAAATCAAAATGGCAGTGCACACACTGTGGATAAAGCCAGACGACTGCATGTGTGACAGGAAGACAGAGCAGGGTTCTTCCCCCATGTTTCCATCATTTTCCCCAGGTAAGAATTTCAGGGGATTCTACATGGTTTTACATGTCACATTAGGTCCAACCTCACAGGTCAAGAAATTAAGAGCAAAGGAGGCTGTACCCATTAACACATATTCCAATCCAGTGATATGGTCAAGGACCAGTAAAATGAGCTGTGGATGCCTTTGTGAACTCTCTACACTCACTGTGATCTGGACCTGGATGATGAGCTAGGATTCTGTTTTTTACTCCCATTTACCTCTGATTCTTATAGGATCCTGGGACATTCTTCTTCCACACTGATTAATAACTGGATTGATCCAGGAAGCCTCTGAGATGAAAGCAAGACGCTGGATGAGGCAGTGATTTGGGGCTGATGGTAGCTATCCTCAGGCCAAATGGATCTGATTAGCATGGGTCATTCCCAGAGAGTGAAGGAGTGGAGAGCGTCATCTGCCACAGACCATAGCTGACAGTGTCCTGATGTGGGGAATCTTAGTACTACACACCAGCATTTTCAACAAGCTCTATGTTTTTAGGTATATATTCTCAAATGGCACATCTTCAGCAACATTTTAAAAAATATTTTATTTATTTATTTACTTATTTTGAGAGAGAAAGAGAGAGAGAGAGAGAGAAAGAGAATTGGTGTGCTAGGGCCTCCAGCCACTGAAAATGAACTCCTGACACATGTGCCACCTTGTGCATCTAGCTTACATGGATGGGTACTGGGGAATTGAACCTAGGAACTTAAGCTTTGTAGGCAGATGCCTTAACTGCTAAGCCATCACTCCAGCCCTTTAGTAACATTTGAACTGATAGTACTTTTGCATTTTACAACTCCATCTGCAGGTAATATTAGGTAAATATCATTGCCAATGCCTTAAGTTAAATGAGGGAATTCAGCTGACACGTTTGGTTTCTGAGTTTTTGGAGTTCCTAAAGATAGTATATAAGACAGCTTATCCTTCAGTTCATGACAGAGATACCGAGTGAATGGTCATCACTATTAACTAGTGTTTGTACAGAAGAAATGGATTGAATAACTGCAGGATCCATCAGTTTGGGTCATCCGTATGATCCACATTGTCTGAGCAGATAGGTGTAGAAATCTAAATAATAAGCAGAGATTCAGTGTAAAGAGCAACTGAAAAAAATGTTGGCCATCTATTTGAGCCACATGATTATAGCCCCAAACATTCACAAACAGAGCTGTTAGATGCCTCATATGGCTTTTTTGCTCCCCTGCCCCCCATGACAAAGAACTCCCCTGTCAAGAAGAAAGAGGGCCAAAACACAAGGAACTCTTAATAACACATTAAGGAACTGAATAAATGGTTTTTTTTTCAGGGGACAAGTGTCCAGAGGTGTCATGTATTTTCTCCTATGTAGAGAGCACAGGCATTGACTATTTTTGTTATAGATCACATTTTCAAAGATGTTTGTGAGCAGCCTTGATAGAAAACTTATTAGATAGAGAAGGAGAATCAAAAGTCCAAATATAGGAAATAAACACAAGGTTTATAGTGGACAATGCAAAGACCAGATTAGCAAAAAAGAGAGTGCAAATAGAAATCCTCCTGCTTGACATAATTAAGACTGTGCCTAATTAACTAAAAAGACTAAGGATGAACTCAAAAGATGACTCATGCATAATAATTACGTTTAGCATAAAAGACTTGTATGCAAATTTATTTAACCATTATTTTGAAAGAGGATTAAAGTATAATAAGCAAGACTCAAATTCGGATTATTTATTTGATTATACTATCATAAATAAGCTACTTAACATTTCTGAAAATCAGTTTTTTCATTGTAAGTTAGTCATTCTGAGGAGATATATATGCATATATATACATTGCCTCGTAAAACAGGGAGCCCTCAATAAGTAAAATGTATTATTTTGATGACTATTATTATCATTATTAGTTCTATTGTAGACATGCAGAAAATACATAAATAGTTTAGTACTTTGACATTACCTTTGTGCCCCTTTCTTCCCTTTGCACCCCTTTCTTTTATTATCACAGTCCATGTCCTATCTCCTGGAAGTAACTGACACACTGATTTTCATGGGAGTCATTTCTTTGATTCTCCCTCATATTTTTATCACCTCTATGCAAGCTTGTAAATAATTAATTTTAGCGTTAGTTTTGAATTTTACTTAGTGAAATTACATAGTTTATACTATTTGCTCTTTCCTTATTTTTCTTAAAATTACTTTATGAGATTTTTATTTTATTAAATATAGCTGCAGAATAGTTCACTTGTTTTCATAAATTAGATAGTGTTCAATTGTATGAATAAGCTATAATTTATAAACTTAATCTATTTATGTGTATTTGTTTCTAGCTTGGGGCCCCTGTGAACAATTGCTCTACATGTGCAGTTCTCTAAAGCAACTAAGTGTAAAATTGCTGAGTTGTGGGTTATGCATTATCAGTTCAGCTATTAGATCATGCTAAACTATTCCCAAATTGGTTATACCAACTTTTATTCCTATCACTTAAAAATTTGATTATAATTATTTTTTTAATTTTTTTCTAAAAATATGGTTTCCAATTTGTTTGGATGGTATTTGTGAAGACAATGATTTAAAAAAAAAAGTTATATTGAATGTTTTTGTCTTTTTTTACAGGAACATGAATGTAAACTGACCCAGGAAATCCTAGAATTGATTGACAGAGAAGTTGATCTCATGATGAGAGGGGTCAAAACTCACAACCTTGAAGGACTCAGAAAAAGGATTGTGACACTCTTTCTTCAGTATATCAAAACACCCGTGTTTAATCCTGAAGTTGCAAGACACCTTAAGGTATATGTCTATCCTTCTATTCCTTTTCAGAATCTGAACATGAGGTACATAAAATTGAAAGTTATTCAAATTTTACTTTAACTTCTTCCTTTCAGTCTAGATGAAAGATCACCTTACTGCTGAGAGCAACTTTTCAGTTGTCTGTTGTGTGGTGGTGAATGCTCTATCTTTTGCATCTATTACTTCCACCTGGATTTCTGTCCCTTTCTTCATGATGCAACTTTCTTTTTTAATATATTTTTTAAAATTATTTATTTATTTATTTATTTGAGAGTGACAGACACAGAGAGAAAGACAGAGGGAGAGAGAGATAATGGGCGTGCCAGGGCTTCCAGCCTCTGCAAACGAACTCCAGACGCGTGTGCCCCCTTGTGCATCTGGCTAAGGTGGGACCTGGTGAACTGAGCCTCGAACCGGGGTCCTTAGGCTTCACAGGCAAGCGGTTAACCGCTAAGCCATCTCTCCAGCCCGATGCAACTTTCATTTATTTAAAAAACTACTCAGTGAATACAGTCAAGTTGGTATCATTGTTAGCCTCCTCCATGTCCTACCCCCTTCTCCCTCCCCCTCCTTGTTGAGGTATATGGGTCATGCATTGTGGAGTTGGCCCACAGTTATGGTTAGGAGGAAATGTCTCTGCGTATCATGACCCAATGTGTGGCTCTGACATTCTTTCTGCCCCCTCTTCAGCAAAATTTCCCTGAGCCATGTTGGGTTCATTTTGGGTCTGCTTCACTGATGAGGTATTGGGGGCCTCTGGGTCTCTTGATCTCTGACTTAGTAGGAGTTAATTGTTCTGTGTGTCCATCTCTTTCACCCTTGTGCTGGTACCAGGCTCACTAAGAAAACAGCACCCTTGTTTGTTTCACCAATTATTCTTAGTTTCAGCTGGGGCCCTTTTGAGGTGTGGTGCTCTCCTTAGGATGTGCGTCTATCTGAAAAACAGAAGCAGGTTCTCCAGCGGAGAGTAAAGTTAGCACCAGACAAATGGGATAAACTTTATTTATTTTTTTTATAGAGAATTTCATAGGTGTAGGCCCTCTAGTAGCCCACAATTGGCCGTAGCTTGATAATGGAGAGTGGGCTCATGTTTGGATATGGTCCTGACTTGTTTCCCAGCTGTAGCTATGGTCCCGTTCCACTGAGTGGATCAGTTAGCCAAATCAAGAGAAGTTGGTTCCCCACCATGGCTGTGCGCTGCTATAGCACTTGTGTGCACATCACAACAGGTTATTTGCTGTTAAGTAGTTGCTTGGCAGATATTGGCCGTTTTCCCCCAGTCACCCATGTAGCACCCTCTGGCACTAGACATGCTGACTGTCTGGGGATTGACTCTCTTCCAGCTTCCAGCCATATCATTCCATGTTGTGTGTCAACCACATTACGTGTCTTCAGCATTAGGGTCTTACTACTAACCTTTGGTGGATCATCAAGTACTGTGACAGAAATCTGTCATTCTTTTAGGAAAACTTGTAGGTCTCTCTGATCAAAAACTCATTGTGGATGATAGTCACCTGCTGGTACTGGGAGATAAAGGTCAGTGTCCACTAAGAGAAAGAAGAGACAGATAACTAATATAACAGAGTTAGAGAGAAAGAGAGAGGGGGGAGGGGAGAGAGAGAGGGAGGGAAGGAGAGAGAGAAGGAGAGAGAGAGAGAGAGGGAAGGAGAGAGAGATAGAGAGGGAGAGAGAGAGAGGGAAGGAGAGAGAGAGAGAGAGAGAGGGAGAGAGAGAGAGGGAGAGAGAGAGAGAGAGAGAGAGAGAGAGAGAGAGAGAAGCTGTAGAAGTATAAGAGGGGAAAAAATATGAGTGTACCAGGGCCTACTGATGCCGTAAACCAAGTCCAGGTGCATGTGCCACCTTGTGCATCTAACTTGACATGAGTGTGGGGAATTGAAACCAGGCTGACAGGTTTGGAAAGCAAGTGCCATTGAATGATAAGCCATCTCCCCAGGTCATCCGTTCATCTGTAAAGCCTGGGCGTTCATGCTGTCCTTCACAAGGCTTCAGCAATTTCTGAGATTTCATGTAGGACTTTGCCAGTCTTCCTTATAATACTACGCATCATGCAGTTGTAATTATTAATGAGCAGAGCCACAGACATCCCAAGGGAGCTGCAAGTGAACTTGCATTTGAGTTAAACTAAAACCTCTAACTCCCAACACAATTAGATTTCTGGGGCATTTTGTACTCCGCAGCCAAGATAAGCATGATTCATTGTTTTCCTTCCACACAAAGCTAATAAAAGCACTTTTAGGTGGGGAGGAGAAGGAGAAGAATTCCAAGTAATTTTAGTGATTTTTTTTTTTTTACAAATTACAATTTAATGAACTGACCAAATATCTTTAAATTTTGAATAAACACCTTAAGATTTAGACAAAAGTTCTCAGAAAATCAAAATTGCTTAATTTTTATATTCTTCTTTTGATTTTTTATTGACAACTTCCATAATTGTAAACAATATCCCATGGTAATTCCCTCCCATAGTCCTTCTTCCTAATTTTAAAACTTCATTATATTGCTAAAGCATATTCCCATAAGTTTACTTATTCCCAAATGTCTTATAAATGTCATGCTACCATGGAATTATATCTAGACTTTTGTTACTGTTTTCTTTTCTTATTATTTCAGCACACTGTGTTTGAGATACACCTGATGGACCCTTTGCATGTCTGTATGTCATCACGTGCATGTATGCAGGGCTTGTATGTGTGTGCATGTGCACTGGAGGCCTGAGGGCAACCTCAGGAGTCTTCCTCAGGTTACACAATCCACCCTTTTTTGAGACAGAGACTCTCTTTGGCCTGGTGCTTGCTGATCAGACTATACTGCCCAGCCAGCAAGCTCTAAGGAACCTCTTGTCTCTGTCTCCTCAGTGCTGGAGTGATAGGTGTACTGAATATATGTTGATTCTGGAGATTGAACCCATTTCTTCATGTACATAAAGCAAACACCCACCCACTCAGGTAGAGTCTCCCCAGTTTTCCCTTATGTTTTCATATTTCAGTAGCTTGTTATTGCTCAGCTGCTTTGTATAAAGGTTTGCAAGAAATTTATTCTTGTTCTTTCACAGGTCTAGGGAGTTTGAGCTGTTTAGAATTGTGAACTTTTATGAATGAGTTACTGTGTGGACTTGATTATGGGTTTTGATGTATACTGATGGGTTGGGAACAGTTTGCCAGGGGGCAGTGTTGAGCCACATGGTAAATGTATAGTTGCATTTGTTAAGAGACTACTGAACATTTATCCAAACTAACGTTACCAAGAAGCATTTGTTTTGCATCCTTGTCACCACATTTTTAAGTTTGCAAACTCTAACAAGTTATATAGTAGTAGCTCATATCTTAATGTATAGCTCCTTAAAAGTTACTAATATCCAGCCTCTTTATGTACCTGTATATCTGTATGAACACACATACATATGTCCTACACACATTTTTTGATGAAAAGTTTGCATGTATCTTTTTTTATTTTTTATTTTTTGGTTTTTTGAGGTAGGGTTTCACTTTGGTCCAGGCCTCAAACTCATGGTGATCCTCCTACCTCTGCCTCCCAAGTGCTGGGATTAAAGGCATGTGCCACCACACCTGGCTTTGCACGTATCTTTTGCCAACCTGTTTATTTTGGTTGGACTGTTTATTTTCTCAGTGTTAAATTTATGGATATTTTAATATATTCTGCATATAAGTTGTCAGAAATGTGATTTGAAAATATTTTCTCTCAGTATGTGGCTAGTTTTTATTCTCTTATAATTATCTTTGATGGAGAATAAGTTTGGATTTTGATGAAGCCCAATTTATCCATTTTTAAAATGGATGATACTCTTGGTTTTGTCCTTAAAAAATCTTTGCCTAACTTCAGGGCACAAAAAATTTCTTCTGTGTTTTATCCAAGAACTTTATCATACTAAATTTCATAATTCAGCTTATGATCCATTTTGAGCTATTTTTCATGAATACAAATGATTAGTCAAAGTCATTTTCTTGTTTTGTTTTATGAACTCTTTCCATTTGAATTTTTTGAAAGGATAAATCTTCACCGAATTGCCATGGCACCTTGAGAAATATAAGTGGTCTCTTTTTTTTTCTATTTGTGGTCAAGAAGGGATAATGCAGGGGGCTGGGGGCTCACATGTCTGAAGTGAAAAAGGGAAAAAAGAGGAGTTCTCAAGACACTGGACATCAAGCAGTGGAAGACAATGATCCCCAAGAGAAAGGAAACAAATGAAATTAACCTCATCTGGTTTTGAAAGAGTGTTCTTATACAGCACAGGTGGGGAGAACAGGAAAAATCTAGAAGATTCCCTGAGCTGAAACAAAAGAACAAAACTCTTGTTCACTCCTGCAGCTACAGTTGGTAGGCACAGGGCTAAAAATGAGTGGTCTGCACAGAGAAAGAAGTGTGGGATCTGCAGTATCCCTTTGACATATTCAGGTGGAGCTGATCAGGACCCAAGTGTGAAGGGAACACACACACACTCAGTGAGAAGAAGCCACTTAAAGGCTAGCTGGTAACAATATTGAGCACTCACACAAAGCTGGTTATATGGAGTTTGTTTCTGAAATAGATAAGAAAGCGTCAGTTCATGAAGGTATTAGGTAGGCATTTGAAGGGGCTTCACTCAACACTGGGTAATAATTATCCCTAAACAGAGAGTAGCTTTGTTCTTTGCGGGGCTCCACTGGCTGGCAGGCAGTGCTGAGGAAGGACCAGGCCTGCTGGTTCCTCCCAAGGGGTTGAGAAGGAGGTGGGCATCGTATGACCCAGAATCTCTCCTAGTCACTGGAGAAAAACCACACTGTGTCGGGAGTCTTGTGGAAGCAAGAACTCACAGGAACTCACTTTATTGTTAAAAGCAGTTGCCTATATCATGTTGGGGATAAAGGCGGGGATTTTAGGATGGGGGGAGAGGTAAGGGTCAATAGTAAACTGTGACTATTGAAATGATAGTTCTAACTCCTGTGTGGAAGTAGCAGGTCAGAAGCCATTAGGCGTCTTGCTGAGTCCTAGCTGGCCAGAGACAGGTCACCAAACTTTAGCTAGGTTCAGGAAGTTCCACTAGGCCTCATGCCTGGGCCTTTCAGGGCCCAACAGCTCTTGCTTTAAATAAATGTAAAACCAAAGATTAAAGGATCAAACTGTTATGTTATTTAACTGTCTCAGAAAAAAATATTCAAGAATATTTATAGGAAGCTGGGCATGGTGGTGCACACCTTTAATCCCAGCACTGGGAAGGCAGAGATAGGTGGATCACTGTGAGTTCAAGGCCACCCTGAGACTACACAGTTAATTCCAGGTCAGCCTGGGCCAGAGTGAGACCCTACCTCAAAAAACAAACCAAAACAGTAAAAAAGAATATTTGTGGGAATAAAAATATTAGCAACAAACAATGTAAGCTTGATATTGCCCAACACCAAAAATTATGAGACACTTAAACAAAATGTGATCCACTGCAAGTAGCAAAATCGTTATTCAAAACTGGACCTAAACTAGCATAAATTAGAATTAGTACACAAAACATTTACTCAATTATTAAAACTACTCTGTATGTTCAAAAGTTAAGAAAAGCATAGAAGATATAATTTTTAACCTTCTAGAGGAGGAAACTATGATATCTGAAATGAAACCACACTGGATTGCATTGCTCAAAAATTAGACATATTGCAGAGGAAAATATTACTGAACAAGAAAATCACAGTAAAAATGGTTGGTGCAAAGTGAATGACATAATGAGTAAAAACCAGTAAAAGAGCATCATTAAGCTATGAAACAAATTCAACTAGCTTAGTGTGTGTCAGTTTTAAATGACAGAGAGTGAAAAACATATATTTTTATGTAATGGCTAATTGTATCCTAAATTGGATGAAAACAAATAAGTCTATAGATAGATACTAGAGACTCAGTGAATCACCAAGTACAAGAAACATAAAGTTATCCTAAGGCACATCATCAAATCATTCAAAACAAATAATAAAAGAACAGCTTTAAATTGGTCAGGGAAAGAAAACTCATTGCACACAGAGGGACTTCTCATTTGAAACAATGTACGTGGTAAGATAGTCAGTGTCTGTAAGGTGTCAGGTCACCTGCAAAGAGACATACTTTATCTTCTCCTCTTCCATTTGAATTGTTTTATTTTCTTTCCTAATAATATAGGAAATAACTTTTAATGGAGTACTGAATGTGACTGATGAGCACAGGTATCTGTTCTTTGTTCTCAATGTTAGACGGGAATATGTCAGTTCTTATGATGTGGCATATTACCTTTAGCATTTTTTTTCAGGATGTCCTTCATCTGGCTTATGAATTTCTCTTTAATTCCTAAAATGTTATGAGTGGTTTTGCTTTTAATTTTTGTTTTAATATTGAATGGATGCTGAATCTTGTTCATTTTTTCCGCATTGGTAGAAATAACAATTTGTTCTTTCTTACATTACAAATTATAACATAACATCAAGCATCTAATAAAATGACCATCTAAAAAAAATACCTTTTGATAGTACTATGTTCTTTAATTTCTACCCTTGAGTTTCCTAAGACGCTCAACCCCAATAAGTTGGTGTGTTACCCTTTTTTGTCTTGCTTGATCCTCATGCAAACAACAGTGATAGCCATGATTCAATTCAGGAACCCAGAACCAAGCTAACTCCTCTTTGAACACCTGGAATATCTGCTTAGCATGAGACTTGAGACCCACGTTTTTTTTAATTTCATTTTATTATTTTTTTTTATTCATGATGCACACAGTATGTATACAGCCATGCTGATACCATCATTAGCGTCCCCCCTGCTTGTTGGGAGACCCATGTTTTTAACCCATGAAAATAATTTATACAGTACTTTTATTTAACCTCATTCGACTATAAGAGCTTCAGGGCAGAAAGCGGACTTGTACGATACAACGCTTAGACTCACGGAGGAGAAATGTCTTTATGCCACCCGGGTTTCCCAAAGAACATGAACAGAAAAGGCTTAATTTCCTAATACCATGGGGAATCAGTATGTCCTTTTTTTGTTTTTGTTTTTGTAGAAAGCTCTAGGATGGATTTAGACTTGGAGATACTGACATATTAGATGGAATTTGGAGCCAGAGGAGTAGAAAATAGTATACCAAAACTGAGGATTTTGTTTCTTTCTTTTACTTTCTTTTTGAAGTAGGGTCTCATTCTAGTCCAGGCTAACTTGGAATTCACTATGTAATATCAGAGTAACCTTGGGTTTATGGCAATCCTTTTACCTATGCCTCCCATGTACGGGGATTAAAGGTGTGCACCATCATACCCAGCTCTCTTTTCTTTTCTCTTGTTTTCTCTTTCTTCTTTCCTTTCTTTCTTTCTTTCTCTCTCTCTCTCTCTCTCTCTCTCTTTCTTTCTTTCTTTCTTTCTTTCTTTCTTTCTTTCTTTCTTTCTTTCTTTCTTTCTTTCTTTCTTATTTCAAGGTAGGGTCTCACTCTATAGCCCCAGGCTGGCCTTGAACTCAGGGTGATTCTCCTATGTTGGCCCCTTGAGTGATGGGATTAAAGGTATGTGACACTGCATCCAATTTATGGGAATTTGATTTCTTATCCTCAAAAAGGATAGAACCAAAAATAGGAAAGCTATGAAAGCTTTTCTTTTCTAGGTATAAACAAGTAAAACAGTGGGAATTAACAGCTACTAGCAAAAAGAGAGGCAGGCTCACTGGGAAATAAGCAGGGATTCTGTACTACAAACCACAGTACAGTAGAATATGCTCATAAAAGTATCAAAGTCTTTAACAATTTGTTAAATTATGTTCTATATGATTTTTGCATAGACAGATAAGTTTATGACATTTCATAAAGATTTCTATTAAACATAATGAAAAATATTTCAGGTGAAGATGAAGTATCAATTAGAAGTTATGCCAAAAAGGAACTTCTCGTTCATCCAAGATGATTGTTATTATTTACAGAAAATGGATTATTTTTACACAGAATCATCAGATAGATTGTTCTAATTTTCTAAAAAATATTTTATTATTTATTAAAGAGAGACAGGGAGAGAGAGAGAGAGAGAGAGAGAATGGGCACACCAAGGCCTCTAGCCACTGCAAACATATTCCAGAAACATGTGCCACCTTGTGCATCTGGGCATCTGGCTTTATGTGGGTACTGGGGAATAGAACCTGAGTTAGGCTTTGCAGGCAAGCACCTTAACTTCTAAGTCATCTCTCCAGCCCCTATTATAATTTCTAAAAATATTCAATTACTCAGCACACAGCTGAGTTCATGTTTACTTGATTTCAAATCACAAGATTTAAGGTCTTTTTTGCAGTATCTGGGACAGATCTATGATTTGTCCTTTGCTCCTATTTCTGAGGTGGACTCTCTTCAATGTCCCAAGCTCTCAGTACTCTGGAAATCTACACAGTTCAATTATATAGAATAGTCTAGTCAGAGTTCTCAGCCATCATCTGTAAAGGTTATCTTCTTTCTTGAAGTTTCTGTGAGGTAGAGAGTATCTGTCTGTGTCTTTTATAATAATCTATCAAATCATTAGGGTGAGGTATGCTAGCTGGCTTTCATGAAGTTGAGTGACATATTTGTTCAGTATAAGTTTCAGAAGATAAGTAACTGTTCAAGGTAAGCTTTGTTAAGTAAATCTATGAATAAGAAAATAACATAGATGTCTTCTAGTTTTCTGACTACATGTCTAGTATGCTCTTCTTTTCTCTAGAAGAATTAATTACCTTTAAAATCTACATATTGTATTATCCCTCAATATTAGGAGGCATGGAACAGTGAAGTTCTTAAACACTATTATTACCATATGAGAAAATGGGACACTTAGGAAAAGTAAAGCACAGGAGGAGGACGAAGGCGCAAAAGCAGACATTCAGAGCAAAGTGAGACATAATAAGGGATGATATAGCCCATATTTTACATTCACCTTGAGCAAGGGCAAACACTTCACAAAACACTGGCCTGGAATTTGCCTATACCTCTAGCACTTGAGAGACTGAAGCACGAAGATAATGAGTTTCAGCCCAGCCTGTGTAGTAAGACTCTGTCTTGACCCCCACCATTAATTTTAAAAAATATTTTATTTTTATTTATTTGTGTGTGTGTGTGTGTGTGTGTGTGTGTGTGTGTGTGACAGAGAGAGAGAGAGAGAGAGAGAGAGAGAGAGAGAGAGAGAGAGAGGGAGAGTGGGTGTGCCAGGGCTCCAGCCACTGCAAATGAACTCCAGGCACATGCGCCTCCTTGTGCATCTGGCTTATGTGGGTTCTGGGGAATCAAACCTGGGTCCTTTGGCTTTGCAGACAAATGCCTTAACTGCTAAGCCATCCCTTCAGCCCCTCCACCCCTAATTTTTGAAATTTTAAGCTGGCTTTGGTGGCACATTTCTATAATTCCGGCACTAAGGAGGTAGAGGCAAGAGTGTAGTGAACTTGAGGCCTGCCTGGACTACATTGTGAAACCATCCAATTTTTTTCTTTCCAAGTTTCACATACCACATTCCATCTCTGTTGCACTTTGATCTAACCTCTCATGGGGGCCAAAAGTGTTACTGTGTGTGACTTTAAGAAAGTCTGGCTTACATGTCTTCACTTTGTGTGGAAGTGTTCAGCATTTATTCTTTCTTTGGTAGCCCATCAAGAACCAATGAATTGACTTTTCCATTGTAGACACTTCATTCCCACTGCTTTAGATGTAGAGTTTCATATTAGAATATTGGTCATTAACTAACCCAGATGTAACTTTTTATTTTGGTTTTTCGAGGTAGAGTCTCACTCTGATCCAGGCTGACCTGGAGTTAACTCTGTCATCTCAGGGTGGCCTTGAACTCATGGCAATCCTCCTACCTCTGCCTCCCGAGTGCTGGGATTAAAGGCGTGTGCCACCATGCCTGGCCCAGATGTAACTTTTAAGTAAGTAATATGATAAGAACAATTTATTTATATGTGAAGCTAGCTATTGACTATTGAAATAATTAATTGACATAATTGAAATAATTGAGTTAATGATAATTAGAACAAAAAGATAAGCTGTTTTAAGAACTAGTAAGAGTCACTGTTTATTCACTTTACTTATTATTTTAGTTACTTAATGTTCTAGGGGATTTACCACACATATCTAAGTTGTTAGTGAACAGCACAGTTTTTTAAAAATATATCTGTTTTTCTCTCTGTGTCTGTCGTTCTCAAATAAATAAAAATTAAAAAAATATATTTTGGCAAAACAATGAATTCTGCTTATAATTTAAATATTATATAGGATAGGAAGTTAAGACTTTTAAAAAATCCATCAATTTTTACATGCAATTTTTAGTGCTTGGCTTGAATTTTATAGCCTTGTTTCAAATTTTGTTTTTTTTCTATGTAGGTGCCTCAGGATCCACTGATGTTTTATGATAAGATTTACTTCTGCCACAGCTGCCAGTCATATTTGCCTTCTATCGAATTCTCTGTATCCCCCACTTCACGTCGTGTGTACCGCTGTCGTCACTGTGTGCACCTTGAGAATGAGACCCAAAAACGAGAATCGTTTTTGAAGTACAAGTGTTTACTTCAGCGGCTGTACTATTCAGAGGCTAATTATGAAGATAACTCTCAAATTGCTTTCCTGATGCAGGTACGATCAGTACGGAATGCCAATCATGACAGAAATTCATCTATTCAAAAGGTTGCCTTCCGAGGAGCTGTACTGACCTGAAGAGCAGTGCATTTCACCACAATCTTGTATGGGAAACATTATGCTAGATTTCTTAGTGTGGGTATTTATTACTTTCCTGATTTATGTGCAGAGACATATTCGTGTTACTTAAGTACTATGCTGTGCTCTGCAAATTCACTGGTTAATCAGACCTTACATCCAAGAATAAAGAAATACATTCACAATGTTACTAACTTTAATGAATGAAAACAAATAATATTATAAGAAATGGTAAGAACTATATAGTCATTAAAAAGCATACACAGTGTAGTTTGCAGGGCAGAAAAAAGTTTTCTAAATAATGTGATATATAAGATGAGACAAAAGTATTAGGAGGAGTTAATCTGGTGGTAAGATGAGCAAACATCCCAGGTATGGGAATAAATAAAGCATGAAGCCTGAAGTAGAAGTGCCACGATTCTGTTATGACAGAGATGGGGTATGGTGTGGGAATGTCTCTCTGGCTGGGGAAGTAGAACACATTTAATGCTATGGAAAGAAATCAGCAGAGGAAAGGTTAAAGATAGAGGAATGGGATTTTAAAGACAACCTAATGGATTTCCTCTCTGCTCCTTAATATTCATGTCTTTGGGCAAGCTACTTAACATGTATGCCTCTCCATCTACTTGTCTATATAATAAGGTAATAAAATTACCCACTCCAAGAGAAATTATGAGGCTTAAATGAATTAATAGTGAGAGAATAAAGATAGAGCACTACCTAGATTGGGATCTAAAACATGGTGTGTGTGGACCGGCCTTTGTTAGGACAGAGATCAACCTTTATTAAAATAGAGGAGTAGACAATTATACTAGACTGTATGGTTTTCCATCTAATAACCTATTTCCATTGTTGAGAGAACAGGGTGCAGAGCATTCAAAATATTCACAGAGTACAAAGCATTTGGTAATGAAATTGTAGAGAGTGGTAAGAAAATGTGAAAATATGCATACATTAAGGGACATGTCAGGAACTTTTGTTGACACAGTTAAGATCAGTGACCATGAATTTATATGGTACTAGTGTACTGTGAGTTTTTAACACTGTGTTTGTAGCTCAAGTGTATATACAGAAAGAAAAGGGATAGTTGCAATCATCAAAGTTATGTGTTTTACAGCAAGTCTGCAAAGAACAAGGAAGTTTAGGGTATCACTAAGATTATTCCCTAAAGGTAGAATATAAACCATAGGCTGTAAGAAAGGAAGATGAAATCCAAAAACTAATAGTTGTGAAGAAAATAAAGTAATAGTGCCTTCACAATTCTGAGGTAGAAAGGGAACTACTAGGGCTGGAGAGATGGCTTAGCGGTTAAGCGCTTGCCTGTGAAGCCTAAGGACCCCGGTTCGAGGCTTGGTTCCCCAGGTCCCACGTTAGCCAGATGCACAAGGGGGCACACATGTCTGGAGTTCGTTTGCAGAGGCTGGAAGCCCTGGCGCGCCCATTCTCTCTCTCTCCCTCTATCTGTCTTTCTCTCTGTGTCTGTCGCTCTCAAATAAATAAATAAATAATTTAAAAAAAAGAAAAAAGAAAGGGAACTACTATATTAAATATGGTAAAACACCAGCTACCAGATATAGAAGGTTATATTCACAGGGAAATGTCTAAATAACAGATTTCATTAGAATGAAGTTGAATGACAAAGTTTGGGATGTCACATTCTTGATTTTTGTTCACTGTGCTCCAAGAAACCTTTCACTATTTCCAATTTTTTTATGACACCAAATCAGTCACATGACCTCCAAATATACACCCTTTAGCTCACGTGGAAGTCCTAGGAAATAGAGACATGTCAGGTATAGGTAGTGTATGAGACAGTCTGTGGCAGTTTGACTCAGGTGTCCCCCATAAACTTAGGTGTTCTGAATGCTAGGTTCTCAGCTGATGGAGATTTGGGAATTAAAGCCTCCTGGAGGCAGTGTATTATTGGGGGCGGGCTTATGGGTATTATAGCCAGTTTCCCCTTGCCAGTGTTTGGCACACTTTCCTGTTGCTATTGTCCACCTTATGTTTGCCAGGGGTTGATGTCCACCCTCTGCTCATGCCATAGTTTTCCCCTGCCATCATGGAGCTTCCCCTCGAGCCTGTAAGCCAAAATAACACTCTTTTTCCCACAAGCTGCTCTTGGTCAGGTGATTTCTACCAGCAGTGCGAACCTGACTGCAACACAGACATAAGTTAAGGTGCCTTGTGTTTGGATATAAACGTGATCTTTGATCTTACTGAGATTAGAGGTGGTACCCTTCACTATTAGCTCCTTGTTACTGTGATACAATACCTGTGAAAATAACTTAAGGCAAGGATTTACTTTGGCTGACAGTTTCAGAGGTTCAGTTCATAATCACCTGGCTCTATTGCTTTCTGGCCCCTGGCAGAGAATAATATGCATCATGGTAGAAAGGAGTGGTGAAGGAAAGCTCATGGCAGCCAGGAAACACAGAGAGAAAAATGAAAAGGGGTCAAGGACACAGTACTGCCTTCAGAGACATGCCTTCAGTGATGCACTTCCTCTGACTAGTCATACATCATAGTTGCTGCACACTCCCAACAACACCATCAAACTATAGATTCATCAATAGCTTAATCCACTGGCAAGTGTCAGAGCCCTCATGATCCAGTCCCATCAACCGGCAACCAAGCCTTTAAAACATGAGACTTTGGGGCCATTTGATATCCAATCCATAGCACCCTCCAACCCTATTTTACTAGGCAGTTCTTGGCTAATATAAGCCAGTGATAAAATATGTCTTCCAATACAACTGCTGAGTTTCTCTGCACTTCCTTCTGAAATGTATTCTAGATGACACTAAATTATGATAGAATATTACTTCCTCTATTTTATCTGCCCTTAACTGATAAGATTTACTTTCTGATTTAAAATAAATTTGGATTTCTCCAAGAGAAATGAATGGGTAAACAGAAATGGCCTGGAAACTGACTTGAGTAGGAGGGTAGTTTTGAAAGAATGGTAATGTTATCCTTTTATTACCTTCCTTAGAGGAAAAAGTATGGTCAATAATAGAAAATCACAAATTTTCCTTTACTCAAAGCAAGCAGAGGTGTAAATCTTTTTGTATTCTTGAATAGAAACATTAAGATAGCAAAAAAGTACTTTCTTTCTTTCTTTCTTTTCTTTCCTTCCTTCCTTCCTCCTTCCTTATTTCCAACTTCCATAATTATAGACAGTAAACCAAGGCAACCTCCCTCCCTGACTTTTCCCTTCAGAACTCCACACTCCATCATATCCCCTCCCCTTTTCAATCAGTCTCTCTTGTATTTTGATGTCATCATCTTTTCCTCCTATTATGATTGTCTTATGTAGGTAGTGTCAAGCACTGTGAGGTCATGGATGTCAAGGCCATTTTGTGTTGGGAGAGTGCATATGTATTTATTTCTTTAAAAATTTTTTATTTATTTATTTATTTGAGAGAGCAAGAGAGGGAAAGAGACAGTGTGAAAGAGAGAGAGAGAGAGAGACAGAGACAGAGAGAGAGAGAGAGGGAGAGACAGAGAGAGAGAATGGGTGCTCCAGGGCCTCCAGCCACTGCAAAGGAACTCCAAACACAGGTGCCACCTTGTGCATCTGGCTTATGTGGGTCCTGGGGAATCGAACCAAGGTCCTTTGGCTTTGCCGGGAAACACCTTAACTGCTAAGCCATCTCTCTAGCCCAAGCATGTGTATTTCTTGTAGGAACTTTATGAGGTCCTCTTGTGCTATTGTATGCATTGTTATTTGGGATGAATGTTTAGAGCTTCCCTGTAATTATTCTATTTCCTCTGAAGGGAAATAAAATTTCCATGTGCACAATATGAAGTCCCTACAAGCATGATTACAAGAGGCCCTTCAGCAAAAGAGTTTGTAGTGCTTCTTTTCAGGCATTTCTGAGGGTGGCAGAGGAGCCAAAAGAGGCATCAATATTGGTGGCAGAATACAAGGCTCCTTGTATCTGGGCAGACCACCCAGCTGTGTGATGGAAGCACAGTGAGTGGCCTGGAGTCCACTATTGTGAGTATCCCTTGGTGGAATTCACAGAGGCAGAGCACAACCTTGGGGTGGTTACTCATATTCAGAGGTGTGGTACTGTCAATCAACTGAGAGAAGGGTAGTGGTGAAAAATGCATAAGCAAGATATTTCTGAAACCAAAGATCTTGAATACTTACTAAGAGTATCAATTTAAGATATTTTAAAGGACCTTTGAAAATTGCAATTTTGAAATCATGCTATTTTCATTATAAACATGGACTTAGCAAAATCCTTATTTTTCTATTTTCATTTATATTATATATGTAACTGTCATAATATTCAAAATAAAATTGTTCTCTTGATATTGAAACAATAGTTGACTAGAAAGGAAAGATGAGTTATAAAAAATTTGTTCATGAGAGTATAAAAATTCGTTTTTTGCCATTCTCTTTAAATTTCTGAATATCAAAATTACTAATTTCTAAGAACTCAAGTACACAACTGTATAACTGTTTAACAATAACTATAATAACAATATGTAATTATTTTCTAAGTCTTGTTCAATTTAATTGTATGAGTACATTATACTTCTTTTTCCATAAGTACAGGTGCTTGTTCATTCATTGAGTTGGTAAGCACTGGAGAGATGGCTTAGCTGTCAAGGCGCTTGCCTGTGAGGCTTAAGAACCCAGGTTCAATTCCCCAGTACTCACATAAGCCAGATGCACATGGTGGCACATATGTGGAGTATATTTGCAGTGGTTGGGGGCCCAGGTGTAACCAGTCTCTCTCTCCCTCTCTCAAATAAATAAAAAAATTAATAAAAAGAATTACTGAGCGCTGGATATGTGCTCAGGGCATCTCCTAAGATCAGAGAGAAAAAGAGGAGATCCTTGTCATCCTTGAGCTGAGGTTCCACAGAGCGGAGAGAAGAGCCTAAAGAACAGACAGTTATTGAGCTGAGGTTGCACAGAGCGGAGAGAAGAGCCTAAAGAACAGATAGTTAATATACCACTTGCCACCTTGATTGAACTTTATCATGAAATAGGGAAGCCCACGAGCAACGGTAAAGATGAGCATGTCCTGAATTGAAACACAACAGCTTGTACAGTAAAAATAACAGAAGTCATATGACAAGTGAAAGTTGTACTTGGGGAAGAGATTTGTGTATCTTATTACTCAGCTAGTCTATCTGCAATCCATACAGATACCATTATATAGTAGTAAGCAGTAGTATTGCTCTGTTATTGCAAAATTTCAAGAATAATTGTTAGAGGTAGTTAATTCCTAGGTGCTTTCATTATACTTAAAGCACACAAGTGACATTATCATATGCATATACTTTATAATGTTTGGCAGTACTTTTAAATTATTAATACAATTGATTCAACTAGGCACAAATGTTTGAACAGGCACACATTTTGAGTATAAGTTAAAATGAGACACTAAATTTCAAAGTCCTATAGATTTCCTTGCCTTAGCAGCTATTACAGCATTGCCTTGGCTTGCATTAAGTCAAACCTAAATTGCATTAGTGGAATATAAAATATTGAATTACCCATTTATTAAAATCTTTAGAAACCTATTGTGATGTTTCATTTAAAAATATTTTCCATGGGCCAGGTGTGGTGGTGCACAGCTTTAATCCCAGCACTCAGGAGGCAGAGATAGGAGGATTTCAATGAGTTCAAGGCCATCCTGAGACTACATAGTGATGCCAGGTTAGCCTAGGCTAGAGTGAGACACTACCTCAAAAACCCAAGAAAAAAAAATATAGTTTATTTGCAAGGGGGAGAGAGAGAAAGAGAGAAAGAGAAAGAGAGAGTAGGGGCTTGCCAGGGCTTATTGCCCCTACAGATGAACTCCTGATGCACATGCCACTTTGTGCATCTGGCTTTAAGTGAGTACTGGGGAATTGAACCCAAGCCATTATGCTTTGCAAGCAAGTACCTTTAACCAGTGAGCAATCTTCCCAAGTTCTATTTTTTTGTTTGTTTGTTTTTCAACGTATGGACTCACTCTAGCCCAGGCTGACCTGGAATTCACTATGGAGTCTCAGGGTGGCCTCGAACTCGCAGTAATCCTCTTACCTCTGCTTCCCAGTGCTGGGACTAAAGGCATGTGCCACCACACCCAGCTTCCAAGTTCTGTTTTTTACTGTTGATAATTTGTTATGGCTTTATCAGTTGACTTTATGGATCACGTTTGTCCATACAAACACTTAGAACAATGGTTATTTTTTCTATGCTTAATAAATTGTAATCATGTATACATACATACACACACACACACACACACACACACACACACACACACATATATATATATATATAGATAGATAGATAGATAGATAGATAGATACATAGATACATATATATAAATGTATTAAGACCTCATGATAAAAAGAGGTCTAATACAATTTAAATTTTAAACGAGTTTAAAAGTTATTTAATTTCCTTACCTTTCCTTTATGCACTAAAACAAAAAAGCTATAACTATGCTCTAAATACCTTTTACAGTCATTATAAATTTCAGCCTCTTCATTTGTGAAATTTCAGCAAAAACTTTAAGAGGACCTTGTTGTGGCACCCTGAGGTTGTTATATTTACTAATATAATCTTGAAAAGTATTTAATATCATATATTTATAAAGATAGTATTAAGGCTATAAACTTATAAAATTAGCATGCTGGAATAAATATATCCGGTTTACTCTGGGTTAAAAATAGGTTTATGACTTGGAACTACTAATGTGCTATAGGCAGAATAAACAAAATTTTGATTTTTAAAAAGTAAGGTTTGTGTATCATTGAAATCTTGTGAATAATGATCTTCATTAAAAGGTATGATTCAATTTTCTCAATTAATATGCTAATATTTAATTATTTAGTTAGAATAAAAGAAAATTATTGTCCAAACTTTTTTTTTGACAAGCAGCTCCAAGATATACAGTACTTAACAGAGAACATCTGGGCATCCAAGTCCATCCTCAGTGCCTGGGATGACCTCAATGACCTGGTCATGGTAAGGTGGGATAAGACTGTGCAGTGGTCTCCCTGGAACTGCATTCTTCTCACCAAGGATGAGGCGGCAGCTCATCTGAAGCTTTCAAATATTGAGGAGGTAAGTTTTTCTTTGTTTGGAAAATTCATTTAGTCACTAGAATTATGACAGGCAACTTGTCTGCCTGTTGATGAATGACTTAAATGCTGCCATTTGATAGAGAATTTATGGATTAACAATAACAAAATACATGAATGGCATGTGATTACAGAGATTAACATGAAGCGAGGGAATGTTGCAGGGAAAGATAAGAGTTTTGAACCAATAAGTAGTCAGCATGATATTACTATCTTCTAATAACTAGTTCAAACTCATTAATTCCATAGTGTGTTCCATGAAGGCAATAACTATAATTGCTATCTAAGAGTAGGAGTTTGGTAGTATTTGTTGAATAAATCTTGACATGGTGTGGGGGAGGGGAGTTATGTATTGCTGGTGTGAATGCCAATTGATACAGCCACTATAGAAATCACCACGGAAGGGCTAGAGAGGTGACCTAGTGATTAAGGCACTTGCTGGCCAAGCCAAACAACCCAGGTTCAATTCCCCAGGACCCATGTAAGCCAGATACACAAGGTATCACATGTGTCTAGAGTGTAGTGGCTGGAAGCCTTGGTATACCCATTGCCTCTATCAGTATGCCTCTCTCTCTCTCTCTTTCAAATAAATAAAAATAAAATATAAAAATAAAATATATAAAAAAAGAAATCACCATGGAGGTTCCTCAAGAAACTAATAGGTTTACTATATAATAAAGCGATATTGCTCCTGGATATATGCCTGAAGGGATCTAATGTCTACAGATATAGTATGTCATGTTTATTGTATCACTTTTCACAATGACCAAAATATGAAATCATCCTAGATCAACAGATGAATGGTAAGAAGATCTCTCTCTCTCTCTCAATCTCTCTCTCTCTCTCTCTCTCTCTCACACACACACACACACACACTTTATTCAGCCATAAAGAAGAAACCAATTGTGTCCTTTGAAGAGAAGTAGATGGGATACCACTGGGAGACAGGGCTGAGTACTGTGCGTGCATGGCAGGGATAGACACCATTCCAGGATGCCTTCCTCGGAAGGAGCAAGTTGGCGGAAGGTCATAGGGGAGCAGGCTGCACAGCAAGGTGACACAGGGCTAAGCATTGAGGTTCTGATAGGGCTAGACTTATGCCAGAGAGAGAATGCCTGGGAGGGAACAAGCCAGGGGAAGGTCAGTGGCTAGCAGCTGAACAACTTGGATTCTACTTCTCATACCTTGTAAGACCCCCACCTCAATTTTTTTTTTTTCTGAATCAGAGGCAACTGTGTACCAGCTCCAGCTCCCAGGGAAAGCTTGGAGCTGATTTCATTCGAGAAAGCCAGACAAGGCATATATCTGGAAGACCAGTTCCCCTAGCTTGGTTGCCAGGCAAGCTTGGCCTCCCAAGGTCCTACCCAGATTTCTCAGGAAGTGGCACACAGAAAGCAGTCCCTCTTCATGCTCAAGGTCACCCAGCCCAACCCAGTTTCTTTAATTTCACACCAACCATCCCTCCATGATCAGTTTAGACCAGGCCACCCAACACAGGATACACAAGGGCTGTTATGGTTGATGTCGAGATGGGCAGACCACTAAGCAAAGGAAACAACACACAACACCCAGCAAAGGCATCCCCACCAAGACTAACTAGGCCCACAGTGGAAGCCTCCAATGAGAGCTGAGGGGAAAGTCAAGACATAGAAAGTCAAAATGAAATCCCAACAATCATTTTAAACAAACTTAATGAGATTATGAACAAATGGCTGGTTGATTGGGGAAAAAAACAAAAAAAAAACTTGACTAAGAGAAATCAAATAGGAACTCCAAGAATGGCTGAAGGAAATGAAAGAAAATCAGCAAAAAGATCTCAAATTCCGGGCTGGAGAGATGGCTTAGCAGCTATGGCATTTGCCTGCAAAGCCAAGGGACCCAAGTTCAATTCCCAAGGACCCATATAAGCCAGATGCACAAGGTGGCACATGTGTTTGACAAGGTGGTACATGTGTTTGAAGTTTGTTTGCAGTGGCTGAAGGCCCTGTGTGCCCACTCTGTCCCTCCCCTTTCTCTTTCTCAGTCTGCTTTTCTTTATCTCTCTCAAATAAAATGAAATAAAAAATAAAAAGAATTCAAATTATAAGTCAAAGGATGGCTCAATGAATTGGAAGCAGGACAATGAAATGAACTCAAAGGATGGATGAAGGAAATGGAAGATAATCAACCAAAACAACTCAATAGATGTCTGAAGGAAACCAAAGAGAATCAGGAAACAGTATTCCACAGAAGTTTTTTTTTAATTAAAATGATCTTTTTTTATTTTTTATTTTCATTTATTTATTGGAGAGCGACAGACAGAGAAATAGACAGAGAGAGAGAGAGAATGGGTATGCCAGGGCTTCCAGCCACTGCAAATGAACTCCAGATGCATGTGCCCCCTTGTGCATCCTGCTAACATGGGTCTAGGGGAATTGAGCCTCAAACTGGGGTCCTCAGCCTTCACAGGCAAGTGCTTAACCACTAAGCCATCTCTCCAGCCTCCACAGAAGTTTTAATAACATCAATCACAAAAAGATCGACAGAAGGGTAAAGGAATTTGAGGAGAATCCAAAATAAATAAATAAATAAATGAGCTCATAGGCCAATGGAACAAGCTCAGTGAGGACATATCCAAAGGCAGGAATGAACTCCAAGAGGCAATAAAAAGGTTAAATCAAGACATGAAAATGGAATTCAAGCAAGAGATGGAAATGCTGAAGAAAAACATGACAAAGCAGAAATAAATAGCCCTCTTCAAAGGTCCCCAATGAAAGCCTCTCCAGAAGAATAGATCATGTGAAAGACAAAATTTCAGAACTCAAGGACAAGACAGAAGAATTAGATCAAGACTTTAAAAACACTGTCAAACTGAGAAAGAAAAAAGTGTGAACCAAACATGAGGGAACTTTGGGAAACCTTAAAAAGACCAAACATTTGCATCATAGATGTATAGGAAGGGGAAGAAATAAAGGCCAAGGGCATAGAGAATATGGTCAACAACATTATTGAAGAAAAATTTCCCAACTTTGCAAAAGAGTCTGTTTCAGGTACACAGAACACCAAATAGACAAGACCAGGGAAGAGACACCCCACACCACATAATCATCAAAAGACTAAACACAGCAAAGAGGAATACTAAAAGCTCTAAGAGAAAAACAGCTCATTACATACAGAGGCCAACCCATCAAAATTACATCCAACCGTTCAATGGAAACTCTTAAAGGCAGAACAGCCTGGAATGGGGTATTTCAAAAATTCAAAGATTGGGCTGGAAAGATGGCTTAGTGGTTAAAGTGCTTGCCTGTGAAACCTCATTCTGTTTAGCATTTTACAAGATATAATCAGCAATAAAAGGGGAAGGGGTGACAGTCCAGATAGAAGGTGGAAAAAGCTTTAACATTAAAACCATGGACTCTGGCCAATAAATCCCTAGGTCTAGAATTAGGTTGCTCAGCACAATGTAGGCTATTGTCAAAGCACTTGGTTACCTGCCAGAACTAAAAAGATAAGGCCCTATTGCTGAAGACGCTATTGACTATGGTCACAGGACATCACAATACCATGTGGGAACTGAAAGGGAAACTAGCTCCCACCTACTCCGCCCTCCTAGTGCTGCAAATGCCTATGGGAGCTGCTGGAGAAAAATGGTCACCAACAGCACGAATTAGCAGGAGACCTGCAGACTATGAAATCAGCCAGCCAGGCAAGAAGAACACAATTGTGCAATAGTAGCATGTACAGTAGCAGTTCTCTGATTGGACATGAGGCCAGATCATTGGGAGAGAACTCATATCTGATACTGGAAAGCAAATCAGAAACCCATTGCTGGGAAACTCATAGAGTTCAAAGAGAAGCCCCTGATGCTCTCTGGAGAAGAAAAGTGGGCTTGCACACACACACACACACACACATGCACGCACGCACGCACACGCACGCACGCACACACACACCCCTCCCAAATTTGCATACTTCCCTTTCACTCAAGCTGCTCTCTCTCTTGTTTGGAGAATCTGCTTTATTTTACAGGTGGCAGAGAAAATGGAGGAGAAGCAAGATTCATAAAGAAGGCAAGTAGTTGGACACTGGCCACTATGAGGTGTGCCACCTACCACCTCTGCCAGGGCCCAGGAGAAATTTCAGGGAGAGTGACCACATGAACACTGCTCTTATTGCTAGCCTGACAGCCAGCCCCAGGCTGATGGTAACAAAACATGGCAACCAATCAAAACCTATCAAAAAAGAATTCCAGAGGCTAAAGAAAACTCTAGACACTAAATCACTAACACTAAATCTGAATGCCAACAGGCCTGCCACGGCTGAGGAAACATTGTGGGAGAGGGGCAGAAAGATTGTAAGAGTCACAGAATGGGTAGGAATACCCTGAAGAATGGTCCTCAGCTATCCCACAGGGGCTGACCGAGGTCTTCATGACCCCATAGTGAATCCCATAACCCCACTGAGGTCTCCAGATTAGTGGGAGCTGGGGCAAGAAGATAAAATATAACAGCTATTTATAACTAATATAAAATAAAAATTAATAATAAAGCAAAAAGACAGGGCTGGAGAGATGGCTTAGCAGTTAAGTGTTTGCCTGTGAAGTCTAAGGACCCCAGTTCGAGGCTCGATTCCCCAAGACCCACGTAATCCAGATGCACAAGGGGGTGCATACATCTGGACTTTGTTTGCAGTGGCTGAAGGCCCTGGTGTGCCCATTGTCTCTTTCTCTCTATCTATCTGCCTCTTTCTCTCTGTATTTGTTGCTTTCAAATCAATAAATAAATAAAAGATGAGACACTAGTTGGAAAGAAGGGATTTATTGGAGGTGGGATTTTGTAGGGGAAAAAGAAGAGTGGTGGGAGGGTATTAGGATCATGGTATACTGTCTATATTTATGGAAGTTTTCAATAAAATTTTACAATTAAAAAAAGAGAGCTGGATAGAACTGGATATTATTCTGTTAAACAAAATAAATCACTCTCAGAAAGATAAATTCCATGCTTTCTCTCATATATGGACTCTAAATTTGACGAAAATATAACACGTGAGAGTAGAAGGACTATTTAGGGGGAAGAGGGCATCATAGGGAAGGAGAAGAGAAATAGTGAGGGTAATGGGGTGAACATGGCAAAACACATGATAGGCATGCATGAAGATAACACAGCGACCCTATTACTTTGTATGCTATTGAAAATGTTTATATTACAGAAATAAGTATTTGTTGAATACATAAATGCACATCACCACTATATAGGTATCATGGAAACTGTGGGCCGTCATCTAGTTGATCAGCAAGAGTCTGCCTGAAGAATGGTCAGTCGGGGGCTGGAGAGATGGCTTAGCGGTTAAGCACTTGCCTGTGAAGCCTAAGGACTCTAGTTCGAGGCTCAATTCCCCAGGACCCATATTAGCCAGATGCACAAGGGGGTGCATGGGTCTGGAGTTCATTTGCAGTGGCTGGAAGCCCTGGTGCGCCCATTCTCTCTCTCTCTCTCTCTCTGTGTCGCTCTCAAATAAATAAAAATAAACAAAATTAAAAAAAAAAAAAAGGAATGGTCATTTGGGGCTAGAGGGATGGCTTAGCAGTTAAGGTGTTTGCCTGGAAAGCCAAAGGACCCAGGTTTGATTCTCCAGGACCCACATTAGGCAGATGCACAAGGGATCACACTCATATTCTCTCTCTCTCAATCTCTCTGTCTCTCTCTCTCCCTCTTTCTCTGTCAAATAAATAAAGTATAAAATATAAAAAAAGAATGGTCAATCAATCAAATAAATAAAGTATAAAATATAAAAAAAGAATGG
Source organism: Jaculus jaculus (assembly GCF_020740685.1). Classification (NCBI taxonomy): domain Eukaryota; kingdom Metazoa; phylum Chordata; class Mammalia; order Rodentia; family Dipodidae; genus Jaculus; species Jaculus jaculus. The sequence continues at coordinate 84,099,379 of NC_059111.1, read as the reverse complement.
TCAATCATCAAATGAATTCGTTCATTTTGTGAACAAAATGACAATTGTGCTGATGAGGTTTCATCTTTCACTTGTTTCCAACCACTAGGAGTGGAGTAAACACTGCAAAATTAAATACCATTAGATTTCAGTAACTTACAAGATGCAATCTGTAAAACATTTTGATGAAAAATATTGAGGGGCCCCTGAAGAGTTTGTTATAGTTTTGTTCACACTCAGCCAGTAAAGGTTCCCCAGAGGGGATCCTGATGCTCCGTTTTAGTTAGTTAGATTGACGTACCTTTTAATTCCAAGTGAGATGTCAGCTAAAGAACAAGAAGGGAGTGCCATCAAATGTATTTATATTTGAGTGCTATTCTCTGTCTGGTTTTATTTGGAAGAAGTAAGGAAATGATGTAAAGAGAAGAAACTAGTTACATTTTTATCCCATCTTAAAGTAATTTCTGAGCTCTAAAAAGTCAGGCTATTAAAGATTTGACTCTAGACACTGGAAGAAAGGGCACCAAGAAATGAAAGCTATGTTACATGTTATGTTTAGTAAACTAAGCTGCTTCATTAATAGTTAATCACTAGAAGCACAGCCAATATAAGCAATATCATTTCATCTAGGACCCAAAATGAAATTGAAGCTCATTCCCAAAGCTGATATTCTCGTTCTTCTTCAATTAATCCACACAAGGTCCTTTGTGTATTTAATCAACTTATTGCAGTCTCAAATTACATGTTTTATTCACATGCATTTCTAACTTCACGATGCCTGGCTTTCTGACTGCAAATGGAGCAAAGTTTCTCACTCAGATGAACTAAAAAAATTGCTATTTTATGGTTTTCAACTATAAAACCCCTTAAGCACAAATGTCTATTCTGGATAATGAATAGTTTATATTTTGCAGCAAGTTAAAGCATTTCCAGAATCCCCTTAATGCACAGAGATATTTGTTATCCTAGAAAGTAGAAAACATTTAGGTGTGAAAATAATCTTGATTCCTTGCAATACATCAGGGGAAAGGCATGAGGAAGAACATTAGTTTTGTGAGCTCATTGTGTCATGTACACTGGCCAAAGTTGGACTAGTCATCTCTAAAAATCTGTAGGGGCTGGAGAGATGGCTTAACCGTTAAGCGCTTGCCTGTGAAGCCTAAGGACCCCGGTTCGAGGCTCGGTTCCCCAGGTCCCACGTTAGCCAGATGCACAAGGGGGCGCAGAGGCTGGAAGCCCTGGCGCGCCCATTCTCTCTCTCCCCCTCTATCTGTCTTTCTCTCTGTGTCTGTCACTCTCAAAAAAAGAAAAAAAAAATTTTAAATCTGCAGTCCTGTCCCATTTCTTTATTGCCCTTGTCCCTAACCAACTCCGTGACCTTAAAATCTGCCTATGGGCTGGGAAGCTGGCTTGGCAGCCAAAGGCACTCACTTTCAAATTCTGCCCCACCCATGTGGGTTCAATTCCCAAGCCACCCACTTAAGCCTGACACAAAGTGCTGTCAGCACCTGGGCTCCTTTGCAACAACAAGAGGCCCTGGTGCACACATGTAATAAATAAATTTTGAAATAACCTCTGCCTTTTGTGTTTCATAAAATTTTAGTAGATTATATAAAATGTAGAATTAGTCAAAAAAGAAAAAGTGAAAGCATCTCTGATCTGGCACTTGGCTGTGTCTGTCATGAGCCAGCATTGAGCACATTTGCTAATTCTTAACACTCTGGTTTTCTCTTGTATGAAAAGGAAATAGTGCTGTCTAACTGTAGGGAAGCTTTGAAGACTAAATAGGCCACTTAATGATCTCAGATTAGTGTTGGGCATTGGTTATCTCACATAGTAACTGTGCCTGGGAAATACTTTAAACCAGGATATTCTTGCCGAACACTTTCTGTTAGAATGTCAGATCTTTCATCTTTTCTCCAGAGTGTTCTTTTACTTTTATGTTTGATCCTGTGAAGAGATCTTTAGCTTTCAGAAAATAAAATTAAGGAGTAGTTATATGTAGAATTTGTAATTTGGTTGAAAATAGGTCTAAGAGTAATGAAGAAAATAGATTGTATTTATTTATTTAAAATATTTTTATTTATTTATTTGCAAGAAGACAGAGATAGAGAGGAGAGAGAGACATACACTCGGGAGGCAGAGGTATGAGGATCACCGTGACTTTAGGGCCACCCTGGGTTAGAGTGAAACCCTACCTCAAAAACAAAACAAAACAAAACAAAGCAAAGCAAAACAAAACAAAACAAAACAAAACAAAAAACCACAGAAGTGTGTATAAGCCTTCATGAATTTGTTACATGCCAATATCAGCTAGCATAAAGGCTAGAAAGTTGGGTAAACTCTATTTCATGTAAGAAGACCAAGGCTGTAATAAATGCAAGAGAGAAGAATGTAGGATTAATAGCAGGCAATGGTTTGGACACCTTGTCCAGCTTGAAGCATGACAAAGTCCGAGTCCTGAAAGATAATAGACAAAGCAAGAAAAAAGAAATATTGCATTCTGGGTTGAAAGGGAAGCAAAGACACCAAGGCATGACAGTGTTTTCATTTAACAAAATGTGTCAATGTGTCCGTGGCTTTTCAAAGAATTTGATTTTGTCTCTCTCTCTCCCTTTCTTTTTTAAACAGGGTTATGGACGCTTCTTTCTTCACAAGATCAAACACAAACATATCCTGGCTAAGAACTATTTTTCTCAGGTTCCAGTGCTAGCTTCATTTGTATGTCAAGATGAAGAAATGGAAGAGATCAGAAGTAAATATCGCCCAGATCTGTCACCAAAAATTATAGAAGCCCATGGCACTTATAATCAGCATTTCCTGCAGTAGTTATTTGACTATGAACATTTTTACTCACTGCTAATAGAGTAATACAGAGGTCTTATAATGTGAAAATGCAATTTTATCTTTTGTTCATTTTAATTATTTAGTTTTTTTGGTATCTATCATATTACATTATATTAACAGGAAAACTTGTTACATAAATGTTAGGAAATTCATATTAAATTGAACTGCTATCTTGTTACTCAGAATAAATTATAACTTTTACATTAAAAACATTAAATGCATTATAGTTAAAATACAAATATCTACGCTGGGCATGGTGGCACACGCCTTTAATCCCGGCACTTGGGACGCAGAGATAGGAGGATTGCCATGAGTTTGAGGCCACCCTGAGACTACATAGTGCATTTCAGATCAGCCTGAGCTAGAGTGAGACCCTATCTCGAAACACACACACACACACACACACACACACACACACACACACACACACACATACAAAGAATACAAACATCCAAGCAAAACCTTGGTCAAACTTTCAATGAAAAAAAAATTTTATTTTTATTTTTGTTGTTGTTTTTTCGAGGTAGGGTCTCTCTCTAGCCAAGGCTGACCTGGAATTTACTATGTAGTCTCAGGGTGGCCTTGAACTCACAGAGATTCTCTACCTCTGCCAACCAAGTGCTGGGATTAAAGGCGTGTGCCACCAATGCCTAGCTATAAGTACTTTAACCTTAACATCACTTACTTTTATTTATTTATTTATTTTTTTGATTTTTTGAGGTAGGGTTTAACTCCAGTTCAGAGTTCAGGCTCTCCTGGAATTCACTATGGAGTCTCAGGGTGGCCTTGAACTCACAGTGATCCTCCTACGTCTGCCTCCCAAGTGCTGGGATTAAAGGTGTGTGGCACCACATCTGGCTTTTATTTTATTCATTTTATTTTTTTCTCAATTATTATTAACATTTTCCATGATTATAAAAAATATCCCATGATAATACCCTCACTTCTCCCACTTTCCCCACTGAAACTCCATTCTCCATCATATCCCCTCCCCATCTTAATCAGTCTCTCTTTTATTTTGATGTCATGATCTTTTCCTCCTCCTATGATGGTCTTGTGTATGTAGTGTCAGGCACTATGAGGTCATGGGTATCCAGGCCATTTTATGTCTGGAGGGAGCACATTGTAAGGAGTTCTACCCTTCCTTTGGCTCGTACAACTGTATTTCTTCTTTTGAGAACTCCCTATTTAGCTCCATAGCCCATTTTTTAATTGGTTTGTTTGATTTCTTATTATTTATCTTTTTAAGTTCTTTGTATATCCTAGATATTAATCCTCTATCAGATATATAGCTGGCAAAGATTTTTTCCCCATTCTGTAGGTTGCCTCTGCTTTGGCTTGGTACCTATGCCGCCATCTTAACTGGAAGTCATCTTATTTGTTTTTTTAAGGTAGGGTCTCACTGTAGCTCAGGATGACTTGGAATTCACTATGCACTCTCAGGCTGGCCTCCAACTCTTGGGGATCCTCCTACTTTTGCCTCCTGAGTGCTGGACATGCTCCACCTCTCCCTGCTTCAGTGAGAAAAATTTGCTCAAGATAACAGATAACTGTAGGAGAGTAATTAGCAAATGGATAGGAGGAAGTATTATACAATCTCTTTTGTTAAAACATTGATAAATAAGATTACATTTTGAAATATGGATGTGAATATTTATCTATTATTGTCCATTTTCATCTTCTCCCAATCTAAGAAAAGAAATGAAACTCTAAAGGTGGGCATTGTGGCACACGCCTTTAATCCCAGCACTCAGGAGGCAGAGGTGGAGGATCACCATGAGTTCAAGGCTACCCTGAGACTACATAGTGAATTCCAGGTCAGCCTGGACCAGAGTGAAACCCTACCTCGAAAAACAAACAAAAAACCAAGCAAAAACAAACAAACAAATGAAACTCTGAACAAGCAAAATATCTGCATCCTACCTTAGGACACATGATGCGTAACAGAGCTCTCCTGGGATGGAAGGCTCCTACGGGACAATGCTAGAGTCTGTGGGCAGAATAACCTTGAAAATAATCAACCACAACCACTCCCTTTTCAATAATCTGAAGGTAGAACCTTTAGTTATTGAATGTCTGTGCATCTGTGTGTGATGTTGAGTCGTGATGTATCCAGAGGTGGCACACCCCAAATGGCATAATTCAGGAAGAGTTAATTTAGAACAGGACATGTTATGAGATGTGAGCAATATATAGGGAAAGTAAAGAAATAGGAGAGAGAGAGAGAGAGAGAGAGAGAGAGAGAGAGAGAGAGAGAGAGGGAGAGAGAGCGGGCAAGGAGACCAGTTAAATCCTTCCAAAGCACATTCTGGTTACCTGCTTCTTCTAACTAGGGCCCACTTCCTAGTTTCTATAACCTCCCAGTAATGTCACCAGACTATAAACCCCACCATTGCATTGATCCCCTGATGAGATTAGAGCCCTCATGATTCAATTACATCCCAGATGCCCATCAACTTTAACACATGAACATAAACAGTTCAGATTCAAACCACAGAAGTCACTTTGCTGACAAAACAAAAAATACAAAATGAATTAGCGTATGATTAGCAATCCCATATCTGGATACTTAGTATCTCAAAGAAATATTATTTCTCCTATGTTCTATGAAACACCTTCTGCAACAGCCAAAATTAAGGATCATTTTGGATGTTTATCAACGAATGGAGTCTTTAAAATGAATTATGCAGTATGTGATTATGGATAAACCTTGTAGATATTATGCTAAATGAAATGTTAGTCAGAAAAAGACAAACAAATAATTTTATGACTCCAGAATAACAAAACTCAAGCAAAGTCCAGAATTGCTGTTTTCATGGATTGGAAGGGGCTAGAATGAGAAATAGAATCTGCTAATCAGTAAGTCTACACTTCACTGGTGAAAAATAAACACATTATAGATATCTGCTGTGAAGTTTTGCTCCTCTAGATAATAATGCAATACTGCATATCCCAAACTATGCTAAGGCAGTAGACATTAAATGTTCTTACCACAGTAACATTAAAAAACAAAAGGCAACTAAAAAAGAGGCCTTAGGGAGAATAATTTGGCCCCACTGGGATTTACAACAGTGACAATTTGTAATTTATAGCATTGGCAATCAAATTCATAGGAATTAAATGAGCAGCTGGATTAGTTTCCCCATGGTGGTTGTAACAAATTATCTTGAATTTATGCCTTAAAACAACAGGAACAAATTGTTCCGGGAGACAGAAGTCTTAAAGCAGGGTGTCATCAGAGTGGTACGTTCCTTGGAATCTTTTATGTTTGAAATGTGGACATCAAATTGAGGACATTGTGATTCTAGACAAGCTCTCTGTTACTGTACTATACTCCCAGTCCCCTGTGGAATCATTAAGGGACATCCTGTCATCTCTCTAGTTGCATTTGGTCACTTTTGATACTCCTTGCCTTCCTTGGCTATCCCATCCAGACCTATGCTTTTGTGTTCATATTGCCTCTTCATTTTTCTGTTTTATAAAGACACTTGTTGTTTGATTTGGGGTCCACTGAGCCAATCCAGGATGATCTTATATTCATCTTGTCTAGCTGTATTTATAAGTAAGATCCTTTATCAAAAATAAGGTTACATTCACAGGATTTGGGTGCTAGCACATAGAGGCCATTACCCAACTCATTACTATAGGCTATTATGGTTCTATCTACTGTCTAAGAAGAGAAATTTTAGCTCTGGAGGGCAGAACAAGCTACTGAGAGTTCTGTGGTAAAGAATAACAACCACTTACAGCATTCTCACATGTAAGCCCAGTCACAGGTATAAATGGATGGACTCTTTGAGGTGCTTACAGTGAATGGTCTTCCAAGCTGTCTCCAGGGGTATCTTTGCTATTTATCAGGGGTCACTGACCTGGGAAAGGCAAAGGCACTGACCTCCTAGGTGTTCACAAACATTGGCCTTGAAATGACTCTAATCCTGGAGTTGAAACAGCATCATATGGGCCCACTGGTTAGGAAAGAGGCCTATGATGGGCTGATACATTGATTCTTCACTTGAATATTTTCCTTGTGATGGCAGATTTGTCCTGTTTTCCTTTACCCAGTTCCAGTATACAAAGTGCGAATACATATGATCAATTACTGACAAGATTCCCACATACAGTTCCTGCCCCATGTGGTGAGGGCTCCTACTGTGATAGCAGGAAAGGCCGATGAAAGCCTCTGAAGGTGCTCCTATTTCTCCTGCTGTCCTCCTCCTGCAGACAGAGTCAACCTAAACTTCACTTCATTCGGGAGAACATTGATGCAGTCAACTACCAGACAAGTGATGGTTTCTATCATATGCCCATCTACCTGTGCTTTAAGCTCATGGAAATCCTAGTCAACTTACTCTATTTTTACTCTGACAATTTTATTCATGCATAGACTATATTTCAACTGCATTTACCTACCATAACTCTCTTTTGTCTCACTCTCACTCCCATGGAACCTCCTCTACTCAGCTCATCCTCCTTATTTCATGACTTTTTTTGTTGTTAGCTTTGATGACTCAATGAGTTTAATTAGTGTTGCTCACATATTGTAGGAGAATTATTTACTGGAGCATGGAAAAATTTACCAATGGTTACACCACTGAAGAAAATGGCTCCTCCTCCCTCAGTAACCATTGATTGTCATCATGTCCTTGAGGAGGGGCAAGACCTCAAGAGACCCTCCCTTATCCATGATGGAATGTTGGCAGGCCCAATCTTGTTTGGGTACTGCTGCTATGAGTTTATGAGTCAACTGACCATGGTCATGTCATGCCCAGAAGTCAATTTTCCACCACACTCTTTTCTCTGGCTCATACATCATTCCCCTTCCTCTTTTGCAATGTCCCTTCAACCTTGAATGATAAAAATGTCCTACTTACGACTAAACACTCAACATTTATTCTCAGCACTTTGCCCAGTTAAGAGACTGTAGTAACTGCTGCCCACTGCAAGAAATTTCTGACCAAAGCTGATAGTTTAAGGGTCTGAGAATCATTGAAGAAAGACCCCAGACTCAAATAGTATGTAAAAACAAAGAGCATTATTCTGCAGAATCAGCCAGCATGTGGGGATCAATCATTCATACAAAATGGCAACCCCAAGAGGAGCTTGCAGTCTCCTATTAAGCACAACTAGGGGAATTCCAGGCAGGTTAAGTAATCTTCTAACATGATTGGCTAGGCAAGCAGCAGTTACAGTTGTATTTCTCTGATTGGTTGGGGCAAAATGACATGAAAGGGACATGTTTGGGTATATTTAGACATGTCTCCAGGGACTGACTCAGCCCCCAGAGCACAAAATGGTGGCTATCTTCCCCTGCCACATGTCAGGGTCACTGTTGATTAACAGCCCACCCTTTGTTCATGATTTTTCCCAGAATTCTTGCCTACCTCTCTGGGAAACTGAAGCTTAGGTCTAGTGAAGGTGGCCCCTTACTGAAGCCTGTCATAGAATCAGTTTGGTCCCTTCATTCCCTTCTTGAGTATGGTCTCATCTCGAATCCTTGAGATGTATCCAAAGTCTCCAAAGATTGGTACTGTTGTTTCAGAACAATTAATTGTATTGTGGCTAAGAAATCCTTAACAAATTTGACCAAAGTATTAATGATACAAGGTCCAAAGTAAGAGAATAAGGGGACTAGTTAGGGCAGAAATTAAAGTCATTAACCAAGAGGACCAATTGAACAAAGATTCATATAAGGGGAGTTTCAAACTCAGAAAAGGGCAAAGCTATGGAGAGACACCCAGTCAACACCAGTTTCAAGGGTTAATTTAGTTAGGGTCTCCTTTAGAGTCTGATTCATTCTTTTTACCTGTCTTAAATATTCTGGGGATGATACACACAATGGAGCTTCCAATTTGTCCCCACAATTTTAACTATGGCTTGGGTTACTTGTGAGATGAAGACTGGTCCATTGTCTGACCCCAAAAGAACAGGTAAACCATACCTTGGAATTAAGTCATCCAATAGTTTCTTGGCCACAGTTGTGGCAGTCTTATTCTTAGTTGGTATCTCCAGTAAGGTTGGCATCACCATAGGAGGTAGTTTTGCCACCAGGGTGGAAGCAACCTGGAGGGCTGCCTCTCATGCTGCCTTATCAGCCCTGTTTTTCCCTTTAGAACTGGGATCCTCTTCTTTCTGGTGACCAGGGAAAAGCATGACTGCTGTTTCTTTGGGGAGCCATTTAGCTTGCAGGATGTCCAAAATCTCCTGTTTATTTTTAATGATTTTTCCTTCTGCTGTCCATAGTCCCCTTTCTTTATAAATGGCCCCATGAACATGTACTGTTGCAAAGGCATAATGACTATCAGCATAGATATTAAGTCTCTTTCCTTGGCCTAGTTGTAAGGCCTTAGTTAGGGCTATAAATTCAGCTTTCTGGGCAGACATATCTGGAGGGAGGGCTTCTGATCATATAGTTGTCTCTTCAGTGGTCACTGCAGCTCCTGCATACCGGACACCATCTTTAAGGAAGCTGCTATCATCTGTATACTAGGTCAGCTTTGCCCCTTTAAGGAGAAAGTCCTTGAAATCTGGTTGCGGCCTTTGTAAACTACTCAAGATCACTGAGCAGTCATGTATGGGACTGTCCAGATCTGGATCAGGTAATAGCATTGCAGGATTGAGGGTCTGAATGGTAGCAAATTGGACCCATGGAGGGTTGAGAAGAAGAGTCTGCTAATGAGTCTGTCTGGCATTAGTCAGCCATCTGTCAGGGGGCTGCTGTAGCATTCCTTCAATAGTGTGAGGAGTAGTAACTCTCAGGGTTTAGCACAAAGTTAGTTTATCTGAGTCTTTGACCAATAAGGTGGTGACTGCTATTATTCAGAGGCATGGGGGCCATCCCATTGCTACTGGGTCTAATTTCATTGCTAGGTAAGCAATCGGCCTCTTTCAAGGGCTGAGAGTTTGAGTCAATACCCCTTTAGCTATGCCTTTATTCTCATCAATGTAAAGATGGAAAAGTTTGTGGATGTCTGGCAAAGCTAATGCCAGGGCTTCAAGGAGGGCTTTTTTCAACTGGAGGAAGATCTTTTCCCTTTCTGAGGTCCATTCAAGGGAATTTTCTTATCCCCTCATGGCCTCATAGAGGTGCTTGGCCATTTTGTGTCAATCTGGGTATCCAGGGTCTACAAAACCCTGCCAACCCCAAGAACTCACGTACCTGTTGCTAGGTTTTTGTGGTGGGGGATGTTGAGGATTATCTCTTTGTGGGATTGAGACAACAGGCATTGGTCCCACTTGAGTATGTACCCATGGTATGTTACTTCCCTCTGGTAGAGCTGCATCTTTCTCACTGAAACTTGGTATCCCATGTAGTCCAATTCTATCAGCAAGGCCTCGGTGGCTGAGCAGCAGGCTCCTTCATCTGAGTCTGCTATGTGGAGGTCATCTATGTACTGCAAGAGGGTTATTTGGGCATGGGCCTGACAAATCCTCATGGAGTGCTTCATCAAAAAATGGTGGGTGAGTTCTTGAATCCTTGTGGCAATCTGGTCCATGTTAATTACCCATTGAATCCATGTTATTGATTATTCCATTCAAAGGCAAACAGAGGCTGGCTGGCTGGGGCCAGTGGCAGACTGAAGAATGCATCCTTAAGGTCCATCACTGTGTACACATTGCATTCAGGTGGCAAGGTGCTTAGCAGAGTGTATGGGTTTGGCACCATAGGATGGTTCTCTTCTACCCATTTATTAATTTTCCTCAAATCCTGCACGGGTTGGTAGCCATTGGAGTGGGGTTTCTTTACTAGCAGAAGGAGGGTATTCCAGGTGGACTGAAAAGGGACTAATATCCCTTGTTCCCAAAGTCGGTTTATGTGAGGTGTTATACCTTGTTTGGCTTCTTAGATCACAGGGTATTGGAAGACTTGGTTTGGGCCAGCATTAGCCCTCAGTTGGACCATGATTGGGGCCTGATGCTTGGCAAGCCCAATCTGATTTCTTTCTGCCCATAAACCTGGAATCCTTTCCTATAATTCCCTCAGATATGGGCTTTCAGGGGTACCTTGAGAGGGTGAGGTATAGAGTTTATATTCTTTCTCCAGGGACACAGTCAACACATATACAGGACCATTCTGATTCCCTTGGGGTTGAAATGGATTTGTGCTCCCATTTTAGTCAAGAGGTCTCACCCCAGGAGTGGATATGGGCACCCATGGATGGCCATGAATGAATGGGTTACCCATTCCATTCCTAAGTCCACTTCTCATTGGGTGGTCCATGAATATGGACTTATCCCAGAGGCTCCTTGGACCCATGTCCTTTTAGTGGACAGGGGTCCCAAAGGTTGTTTCAGGATAGAATGCTGAGCCCCAGTATTGACCAGGAAAGTCACTGGTTTACCCTCCACCTTCAAGGTTACCCAGGGCTCATGGAGGGGACAGGAGCCCTGACACCCTCAGTCACAGAGTTCTCCTATTTCCAGGATTTTAGGATTTTTGTCCCTTTGTCTTTTGGGACATTCATTTTTCCAATGTCCCATCTCTTTGCAATAAGCACATTGGTCCTTTTGGAGACAGGGTCAGTATTGTCCTTACCCCCTCAATTGTGGGGCTGGTTTTCTCCTGTGTCTTCCATAAGCCATGCATGACTTTTAATTCCCTTGGGTCAGATTTCCCCATGGCAGCCAGTAATATTTTGGCTAATCCTCTAGTCCATTTGCCTTCTGGAGTCTCTATTATTATAAACTTTTTCTGCTATTGCTACAAGTTCTGACATCTGCTTACTCACAAACATCTAGTTGTTGGAGTTTTCTGAGGAAGTCTGGTGCCACCTGGTTGAAAAAAGGCATGTTCGGGCTGGAGAGATGGTTTAGCGGTTAAGTGCTTGCCTGTGAAGCCTAAGGACCCCGGTTCGAGGCTCCGTTCCCCAGGTCCCACGTTAGCCAGATGCACAAGGGGGCGCACGTGTCTGGAGTTCGTTTGCAGAGGCTGGAAGCCCTGGCACGCCCATTCTCTCTCTCTCCCTCTATCTGTCTTTCTCTCTGTGTCTGTCACTCTCAAAGAAATAAAAAAAAAAATTTAAAAAGGCATGTTCATGGCAGACTGGTTTTCTCTTGCTTCTGAGTCCATGGGCATATAGGTCTGCTATGTTTCTAGTAGTCTCTCTAAAAATGCCCCTGAGCTTTCCTTTTTACCTTATATAACCTGTCCTACCTTAGAGAAATTTGTGGGCTTCTTTGCAGCGTCTTAGCAACCCTTCATGAGAATCTGGTGGTAGACTTTCAGTCTCTCCTTACCTGCTGTTGGGATCCCAACCTGGGTGGATTAAGGGAAAGGCTGTATCCATGTAGCCTGCACAGTTGTGGGCTAACCGTTAGGTCCAGGAACCAGCTTGGGGGCAGCAGCTAGAATTCACTCCCTTTCATCTGTAGTAAAAAGAACCTGTAAGAGCTGCTGACAGTCATCCCAAGTGGGCTGATGGGTTCTCATTATGGAATCTAACAAGTCTAGGAGGGCCGAGGGCTTGACAGAAAACTTTGGATTCTGTGTCTTCTAATTTTATAAGTCACTGGTAGAAAAAGGGATATGAGTCACAAAATGTTGGCCATCCTGATGGGGAGGGGGCGGTTGCCCACAGAGGTAGCACAATCGTTGTGGAGTCTGCCTGTCTCATGGTCTGGGCCCATGTATGGGGAGGGCTCATCATATTTGCTCCTTCTACTGGGTCTGGATCAGCAGCTACCACTTTTGGTACGGGTTCTGGCACAGGGGCAGGTACATAGGGAGGTGGGTAGAGGTCCTCCTTGGGGACAGAAGGGGGCAGGACCAGTGGATTGCAGTCTTTCGGTGGTCCTGACTCCTTGATTGACAAGATTGCTGGGGCTGGTGGCAAAAAGGGGCTCAACCAAGGAGGAGGGCTTTCCACTAGATATTGCCAGACTATGATGTATGGGACCTGGTCAGTATGCCAAAGATTCCCATACACAATACCTTTAACGTTGTAAGTGGTGGGCAGGTGGAAGGTGCCTCCCTCTGGCCATCCCACATTGAAAGTCCTCCATTTATTCCTGCAAAAGATGGTTAGGTTTTGTGCTCATACTGTTAAACCCAGAGTATCTGTCAGGTGTCAGAAATCCTTCAAGCGTGACTGGACTAGGTCCAGAGGGGTGGAACTTGCTGTTTGTCCCCTGGTGTCTCACAAGAAAGAAAAAAAAAAGGATGAACAAGACACAAACACACAGAAACAGAAACAAATTTCCCGGGAAGTGAAAAAGAAACCAAAACAAAGCTGACAACAGCCTATCCCATGAATAGGCTCTGCCAGATGGGCACGACCCATCAGTATTTATCCAAACCAGAGTCAGACTGGAGCTCTCAGGCTCCAACAGATGGGGGTCCAGAGTGTTCTTGGAACTCCCTGGCCCAGAGGCATTTATTGGCACATCCACCCAACCTTTGTGGGCCTCCAGATTGTGTCTGGACACCTGATTTTACCAGAGAAACAAGGGACACAGTAGAACAGAGACACACAACACGGAGGAGTGCCGCAACTCACTGGTCAGTGGAGAACCAATTGTTCCCCTAAAAATGCTCCATTATTGAGTTGGAGGGGGTGTCTCCAGTTCTCCTGGACAAGCCCCCAAATGTAAAGGTCTGAGAATCACTGAAGAAAGACCCCAGACTCAAATAGTATGTAAAAACAAAGAGCATTTATTTTGCAGAATCAGCCAATATGCGGGGGTCAACCATTCATAGAAAATGGCAACAGTGAGAGGAGCATGCAAGCTCTTTTTAAGCACAACTAGGGGAATTCCAGGCAGTTTAGGTAATCTTCTGGCTAGGCAAGCAGCAGTTACAGTTGTATGTCTCTGATTGGTTGGGGCAAAAGTGTGCAAAAAGGACATGTTTGGGCATGTTTGGACATGTCTCCAGGAACTGACTCAGCCCCCAGAGCACAAAATGGCAGCTATCTTCCCTGGCTACATGTCAGGGTCACTGTTGATTAACAGCCCACCCTTTGTACATGGTTTTTCCCAGAAGTCTTGCCTACCTCTCTGGGAAACCAAAACTTAGGCCTAGTTAAGGTGGCCCCTTACTGAAGCCTGTCATAGAATCAGTTTGGTCCCTTCAATAGAAGCATTTATATATGAACCCAAACACAAATATTTAGAAGCACAATATATTCATTTTAGTAGTTTTCCCACTAGGACCTATGGCCTCCCAGGAATGGTCTTTGGACCAAGTTTACAGTACCAGGCATGTAGCAGTTCTGTTATGAGCATGTAAGGACCAGCATATGGTCCAGGGACAGTTTAGATAAATAAGTTTGTTTTTCTTTGTGTGTGAGAGTAAAATTGCAAAGTCAACCTTTGTAAGCAAAAATCTAAGAAAAAGCTGAGTACAATGACATAGTAAGAGATTACCAGAAGGTGTGTGTGCAACCCTAGATAAGTAGTGGAAAATACAAAAAACCCAGCTGCTTAGCAGCCGTTGTCCCAGTCCTCCCGACACTATGACTGACTGAACGGCTGCTCAGCGGTCCGGACTGAGACCTCCGCGAGACGCATCACTGATCCGAATTCATCTGCCCGACACGCTGTCCGAACGACCGAGTCGACTGAGACTCGCCTTGAAAACTGCGAACCGAGAAAAAGTCGGAGCACGGACCCCGCGTCGCCAGGTTGTGACGTCAGAAATATACTGCGTCCCAAGTCTCGCGATATCAGGTTGTATACATGTTAGACTCATTAGAAATATTCTTGTGTTAGTAGTGATGAATATAATTTGGATATATATTATATTAGCTATAATATTAGTTGTGATAGTTTGGACTTGCTTGTGTGTGACTTTCATCCCAGTAAACTCCTTTGCGAGTACACCAGCATCTGAGTATTATTGACCTTCGTGGGCGGAATCCTCTCAACCAATCATCTTTGAGAGTGCTCGCGACAAGTTCCCTTCTTGATGCGGGAGAAAACACACAACCAGAAGGAGATTATGGAAGTTTGTTTCTGCTTACAGTTTTAAAGGAAAGTGTTATCATGGAGGGGTAAGTATGGAAAAAAAAAAAAAAAACAAAACTGTTGTCCTCCACATCTCCATAAATCAGCAAAGAGGAAGTAGAGCAAATGAGCTCCCTTTGAACACCTGGCAGAATAGGACTAATAAACCTCAATGCCAGCCTCCAGCTACATACTTCCAGAAGTCTCCACTAAAAAGACTTGGAGAACAAAGTTCCAAAGACTCCATCAGCTGAGGATTAAGTATGAAGCTTAATCACAAACACATGAGGCCATGAGGGAGGTTTTCCATTTAGACCACCACAAGGTATGAATTCCCTCCTATGGCATGGGCCTCAAATCCAATCAGAAAACAGTTGGTTACCTCTGTAGCAGTCAGGGCACTCTTGTGTCAGTGGGAACTAAAATATTATATTGCTTCTAAATTAAATGTTAAAAAGTTTAGTTAAGAAAATAGTATTTGGGGGCTGGAGGGACAGCTAGTGGTTAAGTCACTTGCCTGCAAAGCTAAGGACCCATGTTTGATTCCCCAGTACTCACGTGATGCACAAGGTGGCACATACATCTGGAGTTTGTTTGCAGTGGCCAGAGGCCCTGGCATGCCCATTCTTGGTCTCTCTATCTACCTCTTTCTCTCAAACAAAAAAATTTTAAAAGAAAATAGTATTTGGAATGATCCTGGTTTGGAGAGAATTCTGATAATCTTTACCAACATAAATGTAACTTACTGAATATTTAAAAATATTTTTGTTTTACAGAAATATAAAATAAATAAAAATATTATAGCATTATCAATTAATGCTATTTTATTTTATTTTTTAAGAAATATTTATTTGGTTTGAGAAAGAGAGTAAGAGGCACACAGAGACAGAGGAGCATGAGCATGTTAGAGAGCCTCCTGCCCCTGTAAATGAACTCCAGATGCATGCACCACTTTGTGTATCTGTAATGTCAATTTGAAACACATATACTTGTTGTTTTAGTCCTGATGCTTCAGAAGAAGGTATTGCTATAAATGATATGCATTGATATAATCAGGAAAGGGAGACACATACTCAGTCATGACCCTTTAGATATGAATTGTTTGTATTAATGACAGAGTTAACGTCTTCCTTTCATACCATCTTGTGCACAGCTGCTCTAGGATGTTTGTGATACAGAAGCTGAATTTGAATTCCCTCAGTCCCACACACAAAGCAGAATTAAAATACGGTCCCAACATGCACATGCTGAGAGTGATGTGTCTCAGATTCTAGAGAGTTTACATTTGTATATAATGTTAAAACAAATTAAAAACATATCAAAACTGAATTTAGAGATGTTTCATCATTGCTAGCTCAAGTGAAGTGGTGAGAATGCTGGGAGATGGTTCGGTGGATAGTGTGCTTGCCCTGGAAGTGTGAGGATCTGGTTATTCATACCTTTGCAAGGAGAAGGTAGACCCTCTGACCACTTGGGAACTTCCAGCTGTGAGTCTTTCCCTCAGCTGGGCCTGGGTTGGCTCTACCCAGGCCCAGGCCCAGGCCCATCCAGGAAGGCCCCAATTGCCCTTACTCTCCACATGGGTTCTTTATCCCCTCCAGCTTTTTACATGATAGGAGCTCCTTGAACTTACTTTTCTCTCTTTTCTTTCTGAAGGTTTTTTCCAGGCCCTCCATGTGAGATTTAGCCACAAGGGTGCCTTTCCTTGGCTTTGTACTGCCCTCAATAAACACAGTAATTTAGTAAAAATAGTTCTGTACATGTTGGATGTATATTGTTTTAGGATATACACAAAATACTTTACTGGAATTTTGTATTTCATGTCAATATTCAATTTGTAAATCAATTTAGATACCAAAGTAATGAAAGGAGATTTAGGTTTTTTTTTAAATTTCTCTTCCTAATAGTTTGTTGAATGACTGTCATTATTTACATTTTGGCAGGCTAGAATTTTCCCTGGTATTTTTTTATTTTTATTTTTACTATCCTACTTTCACTCAGTCTAGTCCTGTGCATTTATTAAAGTCAGCCCAACTATATCTAGCCCATTCATTTAAATATATTCACATCATTACACTTTATATGTAGTAAAATAATACACCAATATGTAATAAAATATTATCCACATGCTCAAGAAACTCAGCTAGCAAGTTTCACAAATAATTACACTTTCTCCATGATTTCTCTGTAATGTGAAGTTAGCAATACTTCAGCATCAGGATTGTTGAAACTTAGTGCATATATGTAACATGTGTGGAACATAGTATGTGTCTAGTATCTGTTGTGATGGTTTTAATGGATGTCCCCAATAAACTCAGTTTTAGTAAAGATTTAGATATCTAGGCAGAGGAGGTGCCATTGTGGGTGGACCCTAGGGTTTCAGCCCTAAAGTGTGCGGTGGATTTGTAATTCCAGTCTAAAGATATGCAAAGTGCCCGAGAGCTTTGCCTGGAGTTCCTGCGGTGTGCTTCCCTGTGCTGGTGGTGGTTGCTTTTGGCTTCTCTCTCTCTCTGCTTGGTCCTGTACAAGGCAGCCAACTTTTCCCATTATGGAACATCCCTTGGATCTGTAAGCTTCAAATAAATTTCCTTTCTCTCATCACTGTGCCTGTTTTGGAGGTGCATCTCAGCTATGTGTGACTGTCCACTACATATGTTAAATGAATATTGTTTGCTTGTTTAAACTTTTATAAGGCAACACAATTTTCCCTTTGTTGTTTTACCTTCCAATATTTGTGGCTTTCTTAATGTGTGTGTGGTTATTGGTTGACACTTTGGTTTGTTCTGAATAGTCCTTGTTTTCCTGTTTCACCTTCGCTATCCCTTGCATTACTCTTTCCTGTTTTTTTTTTTTTTTTGTTTTGTTTTTTTTGATTTTTTCAAGGTAGGGTCTCATTCTAACCACAAGCTGACCTGGAAATCACTATTTAGTCTCAGGCTGGCCTCAGACTCACAGTGATCCTCCTACCTAGGCTTCTCTAGTGCTGGGACGAAAGGAATAAATTATCACGCCAGGGCTACTCTTTCCTTTTACTTATAAATTTAGTACTCTGGTTTGCAGAAATTAAGTGGTATATGAAATGCAAATAGTGACTGTCCATTCTTTGCAGTTATGAAACTTACAAATGTCTCAGAGATGATCATGAACTTGCTATATAGCTCTTCCTCAGAAAAAATTTCAAGTTCTCAAGAGCTTTATTTATAAGACAATTGTTTCGTCTCTCCTCCCACTCAGCTTGGCTTCCTGCTAGTTCTTCAGTTTGGCAGCTTCCAATGGTATTCCTAACCTGTATTTATCTTTCCCAAATTAGAGGCAGCTGGGCAATTTTATGGAGACAACAACTCACTAATTCTCTGTTTTCTAATTTGCAAAGCCAGTAATTCTCTCAAACTTCAGGAGACTGATTTGACTTCAAAACAAAAAACTATAATATGGTCTTAAATTTTTCAGGCTTTATTATTTTACATATATTCTGTAACAATGTGAAAGTTGAAAAATATCAATAATTAGAATAAATAAACATTATATATTATGCTAGTTCTATTTTATGTGCCTGTTTTTTTTTTAAATCATGGATTTTATTTAAGATATTTTTGTCAGTGAATTCTTACCAGTTAGATAGATAGATAGATAGATAGATAGACAGATAGAGAACCACAGAGAACATGTACTGATCATATTATGGTTTTTATTTAATTATTTTAGAAAGAGAGAGAATTGGTGTGCCAGGGCCTCCGCCAATGCAATCAAACTCCAGACACTTGTGACACATAGTGGGCATGTGCAACCTTGTACTTGCCTCACCCTTGTGCATCTGGTATATATGGCAAACACCTTAACTGCTAAGTCATCTCTCCATCCCTATGTACCTATTATTAAGTTGACATGGATAAAATCAACTGGAATTGGCTCCTAATTGGAAGAAACTCTTGAATTTCTGTTATGCATAGCAAGAACCAAGGAAAACACTAATGAGTCTAAAAAAAAAACCCTACTTTTTTAGGTTGTCTTATAATAAAGATTAAGGAATTATTACTTGTTAGACAAAAGCCTATTTTATAATAGCAATACATTTTTCTAATTGTCTTCTTTGGGGAAAATTCCAGAGATATTAACTCTTTAGAATAAATCTAATGTCTATTTGTCTTCAGTTTTTATGCTACACTATTACATGAGTAAATTTAGCCTGAGCTGACTTATATTTTGGTTTTTTGAGGTAGGGTCTCACTTTAGCTCAGGCTGACCTGGAATTCTCTATGTAGTCT
Organism: Jaculus jaculus; assembly: GCF_020740685.1. Classification (NCBI taxonomy): domain Eukaryota; kingdom Metazoa; phylum Chordata; class Mammalia; order Rodentia; family Dipodidae; genus Jaculus; species Jaculus jaculus. Next base: position 84,080,348 of record NC_059111.1, on the reverse strand, counting down.
CAGGGTGGCCTTGGACTCATGGTGATCCTCCTACCTCTTCCTCCCAAGTGCTGGGATTAAAGGTGTGCACCACCCCACCTGGATTGAGCTGACTTTTTAACCATCTTTGGCATGTTCCTTTTGAACAATTGTTATGGAAAAGCTTGCTTATGTAAGTGAAAAAGACAGATTGGTCAGGCTCTCTGCCTCGGGTGAGGGAGTGTGTAAGAGGAAAGTGGCCTCAAGTGTTTGACAAATCCCAACCACACTTTGCTTTAAAAACATGAACACACTGGGAGAAAAGCTATGAATAAGAAACTACAATGCTGGGCATGATGGAACATGCCTATAATCCCAGCACTTATTTGGATCATGAGTTCTAGGGCAGACTGGGCTACACAGAATGGCCTCATCTCAAAGAGGGAAAAATCAAAAGATTATAGTAATCTATTATTCTTTAAATAATGTTTATGTTTTCCATGACAAACTAGGCAAACTATGATATAATGCTCATTCAAAGCATCCCAATGTTACTAATCTATGGGTCATTTTATTTATAGTAGATGAAATGCACATATGGAATTGTATGCTTATTGCATTGTTGTGTTGTCCAGTTAAATGATGTGTGAAATACGTAGATCCTAAATGATCAATAGAGTTTGAAAAATGTACATATTATATAACCAACATATAGACCAAATAACAGAACACATGAATTTCTTTCTCCCTTGTGTCACCTTGGGGACTTCATTAGAATCTCCATTTAGGTGGTTACTTCTAAAGCTTTCTTCTGTTCTGGTAATCTGTTTTACTTGAGCATTTTGTTAGGACTTAAAATAAGATAATTTTTGTATGTTACTTTTTTATTGGTGTGACCAAATACCTGTCCAGATGTCACTTCAGGAAGGAAACTGCTTCTTTGGGGATACTTTCTGTGCTGGCAGGGAAGGCATGGAGGCAGAAAGTGAAGCAAAGGTGGTCATATCGCAGCCAGAGGCAGAGGCAGAGAATCATCAGTAGTGGGGCCAGGCTATAAAACCTCAAGGTGCCCCCACTGACCCACTTCCTCCCACAATACTACACCTCTAGAAAATCCACAACCTTCCCAAACCCTGCTACCATCCATGGAGTGTTCAAACATGTGAGCCTGTATGGGATCAAACAACAATAGTGTGTGATCTCTGACTTTGATTTTCTCTTCAGAATTATAGTTACTATTCATGGTCCTTCACGTTTTTGTGTAACTTTTATAATTAACTCATTGATTATGACCCGACATACCCAGCTGAGATCTGGACTGAATTACATCAAATATGTAAATTAACTTGGAGAGCACTGATATATTTTTTCAGGTTGGTCTTTTATTCTCAGAGTTTAGAATATTTACTTAGGTCTTTTAAAATTTCCATCAATCATAGTAAAGGGTTTTAGCTCAGTGGCAAACTGCTTGCTTAAAGACAAGATCTTGGCTTCAATCCCTAATCCCCCCCACCCCAAACATACAAACATACAAATAAAATCAGTCATTTTTTGTAGGTTTTTCTTTCTTACAAATTAGGAAGGAAACAAATTTAAAGTAAAATGAACACTGAATGGGGCTGTAAAGATGGCTTAGCAGTTGTGTGCTTCCTGCATAAGCATGAGGTCCTGAAATCCCATGCTAAGGGAAAAAAAGGTGGGCAAGTAATGGAGGGGAATTCCCATTGCTCTTCTCCAACTACTGTACCATGGGCTCTACATTAGCATATATGTGTACGTGCACCATATACATCACACACACACACACACACACACACACACACACACACACCACCTCACATACTATGTGAACACACAACAAAACAGTGATTCCAAATTTTCTATTCCTCTTGTGTCAATTTTATTAATTGGGTGTTCTAAGAAAGTTCTATTTCATCTGATTTTAAATTGTGTTTATTTTGTTTCTATCAGTGGTTGCATTTTCTCTTTTGTTGTTGATCAAGTTTGTCTTACTAAGGTGCTCATCATTTCTTATTGTTAACTTTACAAAGAACAAATTTCTGGTTTAGTTAGTTGTTTTTTGTAATTTTTTTGTTTATTTTTATTTACCTATTTGAGAGCAACAGCCAGAAACAGAGAGTGTGCCAGGGCCTCCAGTCACTGTAAATGAACTCCAGACATGTGTGCCCCCTTGTGCATCTGGCTAACGTGGGTCTTGGGGAATCGACCTTGAACTGGGGTCCTTGCTTCACAGGCAAGCACTTAACTGCTATGCCATCTCTCCAGGCCTAGTTAGTTGTTTTTAATTGTTCATTGTCTATCTCATTGATGTCACCATTTAATTTTATTAATCTCTTAGTACTACTTATTTTGGATTGATTTTTTATATTTTTCTAGTTCCTTCTAGAATAATCTTGAACAATTTTTAAATCTTGTTATTTTTTCCTCCTGCTAGATGTTTTCTCTGTGCATACTTAATTATAAACAACTTTTTTTTTTTTCATGGTAGGGTCTCACTCTAGCCCAGGCTGACCTGGAATTCACTATGGAGTCTCAGGGTGGCCTCGAACTCACACCAATCCTCCTACCTCTGCCTCCCTAGTGCTGGTATAACCAGCTTGTTAAATATGTTGTGTATTCAATATAATTTTAGTTTAACAAATGAAAGACTGCTGCAGTTGTTTTGGGTGGGAAGAATAGATACTGACAATCGAAAAATTGCACATGGCTTGGCTCGGGTGTGAGATACATGGGGAAAGGTAGCCTTTGCCTTGGTGGCTGAACAGATGTCATCAAATGAGAATAACTCTAGAGCCTGAAAGCTCTCAACCACAATTCAAGTCAAATTCTAGAAACTATTGTGCAATCATTTCTGTTAGAGACCCAAACTTATACTCCAAAGAGCTACTTGACACCCACAGCTGCCCCTCCACAGAAGGAGGCTTGACATCTGAAAGGTCTAGGAAGTCTGGAGACAAGACTTAACGCTATGGCTGCTTCTTATACTCCCAATACAATGGAGAGGCATCCTCCAGCTAGAACATTCGCCATCCTGGGGTATATGACTGCAGTTTCTTAGAGGGTTAGAGAACCTGCCCAGCCCATAGGCTGCAAAGCTAAGTGTGGCCAACAGAGAACAATGGCAGGCAAAGATGGGAACCTGCTAAAGACATCAGACACTTGTCCAACAGGGTCTCAACACCAGCATTAACCATCACAAGAACAAGTCTGGAAGTTCAGCTGAAACCCTTCTGACATATATAACAAGAACTGTCAGTTGTCAAGAACCCAGAAGGAATCACTCATCACTTCATCTTTATTGTTTTGTTTTTGCCACACATACTTCTTTTTTAATATTTTCAGCAATATTTTTATTTCAATGTATTTATTTATTATTGGTATATATTCATTGTGTTTACTAATAACTCTAAAAAAATTTTTTTGGAGCTGGGTGTGGTGGTGCACACCTTTAATCCCAATACTTGGGAGGCAGAGAGGTAGGAGGATTGCCATGAGTTTGAGGCCACCCTGAGACTACATAATGAATTCCAGGTCAGCCTGGGCTAGAGTAAAACCCTATCTTGAAAAACCAAAACCAAACCAAAACCAAACCCAAAACCCTTTTTCCCCCATTTGATTTTATTTGCAAGCTGAGAAAGACACAGAGAACAGAGACAGAGGGAGAGGGAGCGAATGGGCATGTCAGGGCCTTCACCCCTACAAATGAACTCCAGACACATGTGCCACTTTGTGCATCTAGCTTTACACGGGTATTGGGGAATCGAACTCAAGTTGTTAGGGTTTGCAGGCAAGTGCTTAATTGCGGAGCCATCTCTCCAGCTCAGTAATGGCTTTTATAGACATTTTCAGACAATTATATAATGTACTTTGATTTTTTTTCCTCAATCTCCCTATCTTTCCTTTTCTCCCCTTCTTCTTCCATTAGTCCTCTTCTTTTCCCTACACAGCTTACTTCTGCTTTCTTTGTTTTCTTTTTTTATTTATTAAAGTTCTCAACAAAAAATCCTCAAATATAGCTTAATGTTGAAGCATGCAGAGGGTCAACCATAGCTTGGATATATTCTGTGGGTACATGTGCCTTATTCTTTTTTTTCACTTCAACTTTTTCACGTCATATATGAAAGCATGATTTTATGTATCTATGTAAAACCTAGGATCCCACAAATGAAAGAACGCATGTGATTTTTTTCTTTCTGAGTCTAACATTTCACTTCATATGATATGTTCAGCCTCTGCAACTGAATAGAGAAATATCAAAATAATAAATACAAATCAATAAAATTTTTTAAATGTTTAAGAGCCTTAGCCATTAGGGAAATGCAAATTAAAACTACTATGAAATTCTATTTCATCTGTGCCAGGATGGGTATCATTGAGAAAACAAGTGATAACTAATGCCAACAGGGCATGAAAGAAGCAAAGCCCTTATTCATTGCTGGAAGGAATTGAAAGTGGTCCAGTTGATATGGAAATCAGTGTGGACATTTCTCAAAAAGCTAAAAATAGAACTGCCATATGATTCACCTAAATGTCTCCTGGGCATATACCTAAAGGACTTTACATCTTACCACAGAGAAACTTGCACATCATCTTTATTGCTGCTCTGTTCACAAAAGCAAGAAAATGGAACCTGTCTACAAGTCCATCAATGTCCATCAACAGATAAAGAAAATGTGGTGCATATAAAGAAGTTTCATTTAGCAATAAAAAAATAAAGTCATGACATTTGTAGGAAAATGAATGGTAATGTAGATCATGATGTTAAACAAAGTAAGCCAGGCTCAAACACACAAGTTCTGCATGTTTTTTTTCTTATGCATGTACTCTAGGTTTAAATTTATGTGAGTGTGTCAGATAAAATGGAAAGGAGCCTGGGAGAGGGAAGTTGCAGATCTTTGGAAAGGAGCAAATGGAGAACATAAGAAAGAATGGAATACATGCAACATCAGGATAGAAGTGCTGGCTAGTTGCCAGGAGGAAGAGTGTAGCAAGAGGGAAGGGGATATATAAGAACAAAGTATAAAAAGTGTAATGATATGTGTGTTTATGAAACCATCTCTTTGTGTGGGAACAAAAAGTCAAAACTATTGTTACATGTCTTTTATTTGCCTTGCTCTATGTACATTATCTTCCTCAGATTCAAATATAATCTGAAGATATACTTCTGAGAAGGAAAATTTGAAGTAGGTTTTTATTCATATGCAATTATATGTATGATGCATAATTTAATTTCTCTTATAAGATGACTTCTCCAAAATAATTTTCAAAGATATTTCTAACTGAATTTATTAGATCTTTTTGAACTATTCAATTAAAGGAATAAGTGTGTTAACTCAAAGTAAATTTGTTTTAGAAATTTGCTCATGTATAAAATCCAGATGAGGAATGCTTTTAACTTTTAATATTACAATACTCTAAGAAAGATGTCGACGTTCACTTTTCTCGCTGGTTCATGACTTGTTCTAATATTGCCTTGCTGAAGAGGCTGAACATGTCTCAGAAAAGCTCATACTCTGGAAAAGATCAGTCACATGGTGGGACGGCTTCACAGGCAGGCAGTACACATCGCTGAGCAGCGTTCAGGGATTCCATTTCCCAGAATTCTCAGGGAGACAAATGCAACCACTTTTCACGCATCCAGAGAAGGGATGCCAATGAGTGCTTTACATTTTAGTGTCTAGTGTCGGCAGGATGAGCACAAACTCATGTATGCTGATGATTATTTTTGCTCATATTGTTTTATCTGTAATTATTGGGAACTTCTATCGGTTGGCTCTTTAATCATTTTTTTTTTAATTTATTTGAGAGCGACAGACACAGAGAGAAAGACAGATAGAGGGAGAGAGAGAGAATGGGCGCGCCAGGGCTTCCAGACTCTGCAAACGAACTCCAGACGCGTGCGCCCCCTTATGCATCTGGCTAACGTGGGACCTGGGGAACCGAGCCTCGAACCGGGGTCCTTAGGCTTCACAGGCAAGCGCTTAACCGCTAAGCCATCTCTCCAGCCCTTTAATCTTTTTGACATGCTCTTAATCTCTCTCCTCTTCTCTCTCTCCTCTCTCCACATGGTTTGAGGACAGGAAAACACTGAAGAAGGTTGAGATAACCTTTATGGGTTACAGATATTCACAGATGGGTGATTTTAGGGTGGGGCTGTTTAACTGTTTCTTCCTTTGATATTAATTAGGTCTTAAGATTGCATCATGGCCACGTTAGCCAAAATCATGGGCAGCTGGCAATTGAAGTCAGGATTCCTATGAAGTGAGATCAGTTTTTCTTTAACTTTGCCCTTGCTGATCAAGCACCACAAGGGGAAGGTCATAGAACTGTGATCTTGTGGGGTTTTGAGTTACTGCGCAGCTCTGGAGTTTTCTGGCTGAATACTTTCCCTTTTCTTTGGACTCTTTAAGGAACAAAACAGGTGGGTGATGGTTTAATTAGGGTGTGTGATCAGTACCTTTGATATCTAGATTTCTGCCTAACAACCCCTTCTGAGGTTTTGCACTTCCCTGTAATCTATCATTGACTCCTCCTTTCCTACTCATTTGTTCTAGAAAATGGATACTTTTTGTATACCATTCCTATTGTATTTGGAGGAAGTGTATAACTTGTCTGGGTCCACGGCTTCATAAACAGAGGAAAATTTTGCCTCAGGATTAATCATGCTTGCAATTTTAATCTCATATAGTTGACATAATATTTAGATAAAACTTTAGACTTTATGGCCGATGCTGGAATGACTTAAGACTCTTGGAGTGGATTGAAATAACTACATGAGTGCTGTGGTCCTGAAGTGGAATACTATGGGTTGAGTTAAGTCTCTCCTTAATTTTTATCTACACTGCCCAATGTGATGACACATAGTTAGGCCCTCTGAGGAGGTAATTAAGGTGAAATAGGTCAAATGGTGGGGTGTGATCCAATAGTGTTGAGTACTTTTACTTTAAGAGAGGAGACATCACTGCCTTCTCTCCACCATCAAAAATAAGCTGGCATCTTGAGCAGACTTTCTAGCTTCCAGCAATTGGAGCAAAATAAAATTCTGTTCTTTAAAACACAATATAGTAAGACTAATTACATATTCAGAGATAAATTTTAACAGGTGTTTTACATAAATTTTATTTGTTTTAAAATCCTCCCATGTTCTCTAAGGCTTCTAGATTTCTAATTGGATGTCTGTCATTCATGTTGGAAAATTATTACCATTACCACTTTAAATATTTCTTCTCTCTCTCCCTCCCCCGCCTCTCTCTCTTTATCTCCCTCCTCTTTCTGATACTTCAGTTAGGTCCATATAAGACTCTGTAATATATAGTTCTTGAATGTTTGATTCTGGTTTGTCTGTTTTGTTTCTATTTTTGTTTTTTTCTTTGCTCTTATATAAAGATAATTTTTATTAACTTGTTTTCAAAATTACTGTTTCCTTAACTATGTCAAATGTACTGGTCATCCAGTTGAAAGTATTATTGTTCTGTGTTATTATATTTTAAAGTTCCAAATTTCCATTGTTTGCTTTAAAATTTTTTATTTCTTAGAGGGAGAGACAAAATGGGTACACCAGGGCTCCATCCACAGCAAACAAACTTCAGATCCTTAAATATCCCACATCTCTTCTAAAATTACTGGTTTTACTTCATTTATTATTTGATTTTTTTATTAGTTATGTACACAGTGCATACAGTCATGTTGGTACCATCGTTAGCTTCCTTCCTGTCCTCCCCCCTCCATAGGGACCCTCCTTGTTAGGGAATATGGGTCATGCTTTGTGGGGTTAGCCATCAATTATGGGTAAGAAGCAATGTCTCTGTGCATAAAGATGCAATGTGTGGCTCTAACATTCTTTCTTCCCCTTCTACTCCAAATTCCCCTGAGCCATGTTGGGTTCATTTTACGTCTGATTCAGTGATGAGGTCTTGGGAGCATCTGTGTCTCTGGATATCTGGTTTGGAAGGAGTTGAGTGTTCTCTGTGTCTATCTCCTTCACCCTTGTGCTGGTAGCAGGTTCACCAAGGAAGCAGCACTCTTGTACAATTACCCAAATACTGTTAGTTTCAGCTGGGGCTCTTTTGAGGTGTGATGGGCTGGTTCTCTCATAAAAATCTGCATCCATCTGGAAAATAGAAGCAAATTCTCCAACAGAGAGTGAAGTTAGCACCAGGACAATAAGATAACTTTTTTTTTTTTTTAAGAGAGAGAGAATTAATAGGTGTAGGCCCTCTTGTAGCCCATAATTAGCAGTACTTTGATAATGGAGATATGGTCTTGATTTAATTCCCAGCTCCAGCTATGGGTTCGGTTCCACTGAGCAGATCAGTTAGCCAAATCAAGAGCAGTTGGTTTCCCACCATAGGTGTGCACAACTATTTTACTTGTGTTAGCATCACATCAGGTTGTTTGCTGCTGAGTAGCTTAGACCATGAGCTTCTTGAACAGATGTTGGTCATTTCCCCCCAGTCTCTCATATAGCACCTTCTAGCACTAGACGAACTAACTGTCTGGGGACTGACTCTCTTCCAGATTCCAGCAAGGTCACTCCATGTTATGTACCAACATCATATGGTGTCTTTAAAAGTAGGGTCATATCACTAACCATTGGTGGGACATCAAGTACTCTGACAGAAATCTGTCTGGTTTTGGCAAACCTTGTAGGTCTCTCTGATCAACAGCTCATTGTGGATGTTAGCCACATACTGGTACTGGGAGTTACAGGTCAGCACCCAAGAAGAGAAGGAATAAAAAAGATAAGTAATATAAAAGAGATAGAGATAAGGGAGAGAGGGAAGGAAAGAAAGAGAAACAAGAGAAGATTAAGGTCAGTCTTCATCATACTCCCTTGAGGGTCTTGTGATTCAGGTGTTCCTTCCAAGGGACTCATGAAAGTTCAACCATATAGTCTGTCTTTTTGGATGTAGAATTTTATGGTACCATTTCTATTTGGGTTCAGTTTTGTGTCCCCTCCCACTGCACCCACCCTATTGTCCAGTCCTTGAGATACTTATTCCGTATGTCAGTATCTCGGGTAGATTCAGGTTAGGAGCTGTAGATGAGTGAGGCTATATGATGATTATCTTTCCATGATTGGTGAGTTCACTGAGAATGATCTGTTCCAGGTTTGACCATTTTTCTTCAAATTTCATTGTGTCATTTTTCCTTACTGCTGTGTAGAATTCCATTGTGTAGATATATCACATCTGGTTTATCCACTCATCTAATAATGGACATCTGGGTTGATTACAGCTCTTAGCTATTATGAATTGAGCAGCTATAAACATGGTTGGCCAAATCTCTCTGAACAGAGGCATGGATCATTTAGGATAAATGCCCAGTAAAGGAATAAGTGGGTCTGGTGGTAACTCTATAGTCAACCTTTTTAGGAGTCTCCATATTGCTTTCCAAAGTGGTTGTGCCATCTTACATTCTCACCAACAGTGGGATGAGGGTTCCTGTTTCTCAACATCCTTGCCAGCATTTATTTTTCATTTGAATTTTTAATGTTTGCTATCCTTACTGGGGTAAGATGAAATCTCATAGTTGTTTTAATTTGAATTTCCCTGATGATTAGGGATGGTGAACATTTTATTTTTTTTAATATATTTTTATTGACAACTTCTATACTTAAAGATAACAAACCATGGTATTTCTCTCCTCTCCCCTCCCCCACTTTCTCCTTCATAGCTCTGCTCTCCATCATATCCCTTCCCTCTGTCCATTAGTCTTTTAATTTGATGTCAGCATCATTTTCTCCTATGAGGGTCTTGTCTGGGTATTGCTAAGCACTGTGAAGTCTTGGATATCGAGGCCAAATTCTGTCCAGACAGTTGTATGTAGGGAGTAGTACCCTTCTTTTGGCTCTTCCATTCTTTCTGCCACCTCTTCTGCAATGGACCCTGAGCCTTGGAGGGTGTGAGATGTTTCAGTTCTGGACACTTCTCCATCTCTTCTTCTCAGCACTATGTTGCCTTTTGGACCATCCCAGTGGTCATTGCCATCTGAAAAGAGAAGCTTCTCTAACCAGAAGTGAGAGTAACATTAATAAATGAGTAGGAACATTAAGTATAGTGAAATTTTGTGAGAATAGTATATGCCTTTATCCAGATAAGAGCAGGCTTTATACCCCTAAGGCTCATGACCTTTCCTGCCATAGGCTTTTGACTAGGTTTTCAGTACCAGGCACAAATTCCTTCCCATAGAATGGGCCTTCAGTCCAATTAGAGAGCAGTTGGTTTCCCCCAGAGCAGACATGCCACTATTGCACTTGTTCAGACATTTGGCCTGTGTGGCCAAACTTGAAGTTTCCAGTGTTCACTGTTTTCACCACTAATGACTTCTGTCTCTCACAAGACTGCATACAATGCAGCTTTTTCCAGCTTTCAGTTGGCTGGGATACAAGAAGAAGGTTTCCTGCTCAGCACCACCTTGATTTCTCAATGACCTTGCTGCCTAGGCATGTGACGTCTTCAGCAATAGAGTGTTACTATGTCTTTCTCATGGGAAACCAAGGGTTTGGCAAGAACCTGTAATGTTTTTTGAGGTAACAGGGACCTCCCTGGCCAATGACTCACTGTGAGGTATCCCATCCCAAGCACTGACAATTTTCTAGTAACAGTCTATGGCTTCTGGATGTGCCATTATTTAAAAATGTAGATTTTCATATGTCTTATTCAGAATATCTTGAATTTTGATTAGCCCTCCCCCCGTCTTTGTTTTATACAGTATCTTCCCCTGACCTCACTTAGGCTCTCCCTGTAATCTGTTCTCTTACTTACATAGATACAATACCATCCTATTAAGACTTTCCCTCTCTTCCATCCCTTATAGCCTTTTTCTAGCTTATGGGCCTCTGCTACTGATTATTGGTTCCAGATCGCACACAAGTCTTATACATTTGTAGCTAGGATAGACATATAAGACAGAACATGTGATGTTTGGCTTTCTGGGCCTGAGTTATCTCTCTTAGTATAATCCCTTCCATATCCATACATTTCCCTGCAATTTTCATTATTTTATTTTTATTTACCACTGAATAGAATTCCATTGTGTAGATGTACCACATCTTTATTATCCATTCATCTGTGGATGGACATCTAGCATGTGCTTGCCATTTGTATTTCTTCCTCTGAGAACTGCCTGTCCAGTTCTTTGCTGTATTTTGTGAGTGGGTTATTTGTCTTTTTATTGTTTAGGTTTTTGAGTTCTTTGTAGATTCTAGAAATTAGGTCTCTGTCAGTTGGTTAGTCAGCAAATACTTTCTCCCATTCTGTGGGTAATCTATTGGTTCTGCTTATTGTATGTTTGTCTATGAGGAAACTTTTCAGCTCATGAGATCCCAATGGTTGAGTGATTGTTTAAGTGCTGTGTTATTGGGGTTTTGTTCAGGAAGTCTTTTCCCATTCCTATATCATGGAAAGTTCCTCCTACTGTTTTCTTCCAGTAGTAACTGAGTTTCTGGTCTTATCTTGAGGTCTTTAATCCATTTGGACTTGATTGTTGTGCATGGTGAGATATGTGGGTCAAGTTTCAATTTCTTGCATGTGGTTATCCAGTTTGTCCAGCACCATTTGTTGAAGATGTTGTCTTTTTTCCAGCCTATATTGTCAGGGCCTTCGTCAAATAGCTGTAGCTGTAGTTATCTTGCCCAAAGTCCTGGGTCCTCAATTCTGTTCCATTGGTCTATACTCCTGTTTTTATGCCCACACCATGCTGTTTTTATTATTATGGCTTTGTAATATAGCTTTAGATAAGGTATGGTGATGCTGAGGATATGCTTTGATATCCAAGGCCTTCTGCCTTTCCATATGCATTTTGATAATTTTTTCTATTTCTGTGAAGAACAATGTTGGGATTTTTATTGGTATTAAATTAAATATCCATATTGACTTTGGTAGGATTGCCATTTTCACAATGTTAATTCTGCCTATCCAGGAGCATGGGAAGTCTTTCCATTTCCTCAGCTTCTTTTTTGAGTGTTTTTATGTTTTCATTGTATAGGTCTTTCACATCCTTGGTTAATGTTATTCCAAGGTATTTTATATTTTTTGTTGCTATTGAAAATGGGACAATGTTACTAATTTCTTTTTGTGTATCTTTATCTTTTGCATATAGAAAGACCACTGATTTTGTGCATTGATTTTTTTACCTTGTTACTTTACTGAAGGAGGTAATCACCTTTAAGAGTTTTGAGATGGAGTCTCTCAGGTCTCTTATGAAAGAATCATGTCTGCAAATAAAGCTAACTTAACTTACTCCTTTCCAATTTGCATCCCTTTTATTTATTTATTATTGCTTGAGCTAGGACTTCCAGTATTATATTGAAGAGCAGAGGTGAAAGTGGACACCCCTGACTTGCTCCTGATCTCAATGGGAATTCCTTCAGACTCTCTCCCTTAAGTATTATTTGGGCTTTTGGAGCTTTATATATAGCCTTTATTATGTTGAGATATAAACCAACCATGCCAATTCTCTCCAATGTTGTGATCATGAAGTGATGTTGTATTTTGTCTAAGGCATTTTATGCATCTATCAAAAGGATCATGTGTTTTTTGTGTTTAATCTTATTTATATGCTGTATTGCATTGACAGATTTCCATATGTTGAACCACCCTGCATTACTGGGATGAAGCCTACTTGACCAAGGTGGATGACGCTTTTGACGTGTTGTTGGATTCAGTTTTCAAGGGTTTTGTTCAGGATCTTTTTGTCTAAGTTCATCAGGGAAATAGGCCTATAGTGTTCTTTTCTTGTGGCATCACCACCCTGTTGTGGGATTAGGGTGATACTAGCTTCATAGAAGGAGTTGGGGAGCTTTCCCTGTTCTCTGATTATGTGGCACAGTTTGAGAAAAGTTGGTTTTAATTCTTCCATGAAGCTTTGATAGAATTCAGCTGAGAAGCCATCTGGTCCTGGACTCTTCTTTTTGGAGAGGTTTTTGATCACCTTTTCAATCTCACTGGGTGTGATAGGTTTGTTTAGGAGATGAATCTGCTCTGAGTTTAGGTTTGGTAGGTGGCATGTGACCAGGAATTCATCACTTTCCTCCATATTAACCAGTTTTGTAGAGAAGAGGTTTTTGAAATAAGTCCTGATGATTCTCCCAATTTCACTTAAGTCTATTGTGATCACTCCTTTATCATTCCTAATTTTGTTAATTTGAAGCATCTCTTTTTTTGGTTTGTTTTTTGCTTGATCAAGTTGGCCAGAGGTTTTTTTTTTTGTTTTGTTTTTGTTTTTATCTTGTTTGTTTTTTTTCACAGAACCAGCCCTTTGTTTCAACAATTTTCTTAATTGTTTTCTTAACTTCTAATTCATTAATTTCTGCTGTAATCTTAATTATTTCTTTCTGTCTGGAGCTTTTTGGGTTGGATTCTTCTTGCTTTTCCAGGCCCTTTAGGTGGATGGTTAGGTTATTGATTTGGGATTTCCCTGTCTTTGTTATGAAGGCATTTAGTGCTATTAATTTCCCCTGAGGACAATTTTCATTGTATCCCATAAGTTTTGGTATGATTGTTCTCATAATCATTTATTTCTAGAAATTTTTCAATTTCATTTTTTATTTTGTCCCCTACCTATTTATTGTTTAAGAGTGTGTTGTTCAGTTTCCAGGAGCCAGTGGGATTCCTGGTGTTTCTTTTGTTGTTAATTTGTAGCAATATAGCATTGTGATCTGATGTCATGCAGGAAATTATGTTGATCTTCCTATATATGTGGAGGCAGGCTTTGTGACCCAGTAGCTGATCCATTTTAGGCAAGGTTTCATGGGCTGTTGGGAAGAATGTGTAATCTGTGAATTTGGGGTAGAATGTTCTGTAGATGTCCTTTAGGTCTAATTGTTCTATGGTTTTGTTGAGCTCTCTTACTTCCTTGTTGATTTTCTGTGTGGATGATCTATCTATTGCTGATAATGGAGTATTGAAATCCTCAACTATGATGTGTTGGTTTTTTTTTTTAATATTTTTTGTTCATTTTTTATTTAGTTATTTGAGAGCGACAGACATAGAGAGAAAGACAGATAGAGGGAGAGAGAGAGAATGGGTGCGCCAGGGCTTCCAGCCACTGCAAACGAACTCCAGACGCGTGTGCCCCCTTGTACATCTGGCTAACGTGGGACCTGGGGAACCGAGCCTTGAACTGGAGTCCTTAGGCTTCACAGGCAAGCGCTTAACTGCTAAGCCATCTCTCCAGCCCAATGTGTGTTGGTGTTTATTTCTGTTTTGTCAAGTAGGTTTTGTTTTATAAATTGTGATATCCCTGTGTTTGGTGCATAAATATTTTTGATTGTGATATCCTGTTGTTGGATTGTTCCCTTAATCAGTAGGAAGTGGACTTCTTTGTCTTTTTGATTACTTTTGGTTTGAAGTCTATTTTATCTGATATTAGTATAGCTATGCTTGCTTCTTATTCCCATTTGCTTGGAATATAATTTTCCACCCTTTTACCCTGAAGAGGTGTCTGTTTTTTGTGCGGTGGGTTTCTTGAAGACAACAGATTGAGGGGCCTAATTTTCTGATCCACCCTGTTAGCTTATGTCTCTTGATGGGTGAATTAAGGCCATTAATATTTAGGGTAATGACTGTGAGGTTTGATTTGATCCCTGCCATATCATGTTGGCTTATGTGCTTTGGTGTTTTCTTGCACTTTGTAATTTTTTGTGCTTCTCTGAGTTTGGTTATTGTGATCTGTTTCTTGTAAGCACTTGAAGTTGATTATTCGGTTCTTCTGTGTGGAGAATTTCCTGAAGTACTCTCTGCAGGTTTGGCTTTGTGTTTGTATAATTGTAAAGCTGAGTTTTATTTTGGAAAGTTTTTCTTTCACAATCTATTATGAGAGATACTTTTGCTTAGTAGAGTAGCTTGGGTTGGAATCCATAGGTTCTTAGACTTTGCATTGTTCCATTACAGGCCCTTCTGGCTTTCAGGGTTTTCATTGAGAAGTCTAAGGTAATTCTGATGGGGTTTCCTTTGAATGTACTGTGTTGTTTCTCCTCAGCTGCTTTTAGGATTTTTCTTTGATATCAATATTTAGAGTCTTATTGCCAATATGTCTTGGAGAGTTTCTCCTTTGGTCCAGTCTGTTTGGAGTTCTTTTAGCTTTTTGGAACTTGATGGGCCTTTCTCTTGAGAGAGTGGTAAAGTTTTCTTTGATAATTTTGTTGAGTAAGTTCTCCATGCCTTTGGTCTGAATTTCTTCCCCTTATGGTATTCCCATGATCCAAATGTTAGGACATTTAAGGGTATCCCACAGTTCCCTCATGTTCTGTTCACAGATTTTCTTGAATTTATTGAAACTTTTGGTGTCTTGAACGGTTTCTTCTGTTTTGTCTTTGAGATCTGAGTTTCTGTCCACCACATGACTAATTCTATCCTTGAGAGCTTCTATAGTGTTTTGGGCTTGTTCAGTTTAGTTTGCATTTCTACTACTTTTCTATGTATAGTTTCTATCCTTCTGTGAAGTTCCCTTTTCACATCATTTTCTGATTTTCTTGTTGTTTCTTGAAATTCATCCTTGTATTTCTTTATGTCTTCATTGAGCTTAACCAGCTAGTTATTGAGGTCCTTTTTTTTTTTTTTTTTGCTCTCCTTCAGATCATTTAACTGTCTTTGGACCCTTACTAGGCTCTTATCTATTAGGTCTAGTCTAGCGATGACTGCATTCATAGAATTATCGGCCCTTTGTTGCTTTTCTGCCATTTGGTCAGGGTTGCATAGCTTACAACTTCATCTAGGGCTTCTGATCCTAATGTCTCTTCTGTTTTTTGATTAGAGACATCCATTATAGGACTGGGTGATCTTACTGGATTTACTTGCATTTGATTTTTCATGTTATTCCTTTTGCATTGTGGTCTGCCCATCACAGTGTATGAGCCTTATTTAATTTAGGAGGAAGCTATAGTCTACTCTTGGAGTGTGTCTAGTGTTTATTCCCTTTTACTGATTGCTTCCACTATTTTTCTGGTAGCTATTGGGCCTGCCTGCTCAGAGGGAAGGAGCCCATGAGGCTCTGCTGGGGGCCCAAGGTCCTGATGTACAGGCTTGTTGATCTGTGATTTGAGGTATGGGTGTGCATAGTCAGGTGGCCTGAAGTGGGCAGGGGAATGGGGGACAGTGGCCAGTAGGATGGTATTTGGGAGCCTGGAGGTGTGGGTGGACCTAATCTGGCTTTCCTGGGTTCACCAGGGGGTGGGAAGTGCTGGCAAGTGGGATGGCTTTCGTGGGATGGAGTTTCATAGGGTAGGGGGAGTGGGACGGTGGTTAGGACGGGGGGAGTGGGATGGTGGTAGCATGGGGCAGGGGTAGTGGGCCTGTGGATGGGGTGGGGGAGTGGGTCTGAGGTCACAGCAGGGTGGGGGGAGGAGTTGGACAGTGGTTGTGGGGGGTGTGGGGGAAGAGGGGCAGGAGTTGTGCGGGAGATTGCATGGGTGGTGGCGGGGAGTGGGAGAATCAGTCACTCCCTATGGCGTAGGTGGGGCTACACTGGCCTGGGTCCCCTGGCCTGCAGTTAGTGCAGGAGGAACCTGAAGCTGGGACTATGCCTAGGACAGCTGCTTGAGGGTATGAGGACTCGTGGGCTACCTGAAAGTGTGCGAATCAGCCGATTCCCTTTTTTGCCCCTCCATGCCCTCCCATTGGAGGTCTATGAGAGTGTGCTCCCCCTAGAAGACCCAATGAGCCCTTAATGTCTTGCCTTTCCTTCCCTGGGAGGTATGGCACAGTTAGGCAGATGCCATCTTGACCAGAACCAACTCTATTATTTGCTTTTATAGTTAAAGCTTTTAGTGCTTTAATCCCAGTTATTTTTAATTCCCTGGCTGATAGTTCTGACATTTGAGAATTTTTTGTCCTGGTTGCCTCTACTTTTGAAAAGTATGTTTTATTTGCTTTTCCTTTTGTCTCATAACATTTTCATGAATGTTCGGCATGCTGTTTAGCATGATAGCAACTGTAGTAGGTATTACTATACCATTTAGAAATGAGGATATCTTTTCTTTCTGTCAGACTTTCAGACTTGAGGATTTGGTTAGTGTAACTAGGGATTGGTCTGGGACTGAGGCTTGCTGTGGTTATCCTCAGTACACAGCGAGCATCCAGGCCTCGGCTGACTAGGGCATGGGTTGCTTCCCTAAAGGTGATTTTCTCATTGTCTATTGCTCTTACATTTGGGTTTTCATCCTTCATTTAGCAGATCATGGGACACCAGGGAGAAAGGCCAGTATGGAGTCTCATGAGTGACTGCTGATTTCTTTTCTGACAAAGCCCCTCTGAGAGAAGTTTTCTCTGTGTTTCTCCCCAATCACTTCTGTAGACTGTGGAAGAAGGGCCATTAAGAGGTTATAAAAGCTGGTGTTTCTGTGGCTCTAGGTACTCACACTGATACCACTAATATACACTAACCCTGTAATTCACTGAAAATCTTTGGCTTACTATTTCTACTGGCCTCATAGTGCATGGTGCATCCACTGTAGATAAGCAGATATCAGTCTCTCTCCTATGATTTCAGGTCAGTTATTTACCCTGTATCTTCAAGGTCTGGCATGTTAAAGAACACTTTGTGGTCTTGGAATTTCTTTCACATTTTTCTCTTATGTAAGATGCTCTTTTCAGTTCTCTGAATCTCCAAGATGAAACTGACATAGTGATTTGAAATTATTCATCCACTTGAACAAATACCTTCATAATAACATGATATGTACATTGTATATTTTCTTAATTCTACTTCCCTCACATTTTTCCACAAGTAATATATATTGTTTATCTGAAAATTATTTTATTGATAATACATCACATTTTTCACAATAATTAGAGTTTCAAGATTTTGACTATGTGACCCAATTCCCTAAACTGATTGTATGCCAAAATTCGTAGTTAGTTCTCACTTAAAAATCATTGTAATCTTAAATACCAGCTGATAATTTCATGAGGTTCTCTTTTAATTTTATTACAAAGAATTGAAAATTACCTGCTGTTGCAATCAGGTTTGCATTGCTTGTAGAAATCACTCAACCAAGAGCAGTTTGTGGGGAAAAAAAAAGAGGTTTACTTTGGCTTACAGGCTTGAAGGTGAAGTTCCATGATGGCAGGGAAAATTATGGCATGAGCAGAGGGTGGACATCACCCCTTGGCCAACATAAGGTACACAATAGCCACAGGAGAGTGTGCCAAACACTGGCAAAGGAAAACTGACTAAAATGCCCGTAAGCCTGCCCCCAACAATACACTGCCTCCAAGAGGTGTTAATTCCCAAATCTCTATCAGCTGGGAACCTAGCATTCAGAACACCTAAGTTTATGGGGGACACCTGCATCAAACCACCACATTCTGCCCCTGGCCCCCATAAACTGATAACCATGCATGATAAAAAATATAATGCATTCATCCAACTTTAAAAGTCCCCATAGTTTTTATCAATCCCAATGATGTTCAAACATCTCCATAATCTAATGTCTTTTACTGAGCAATAATACAAAAAAACCTCCCCCCAGAACCCATAATAGCACAGAATAGACATTCATACTGCAAAACATGGCATTGGGCATAGCAAAGAAATATTCAAACAATGCAAGATCTAAATCATGGCAAACATCAAACTCTTTAGCTCCAAGTCCAACAACTCTAGTTAGTGACAAACCTCCAAGTCCAATAATTTTAACCAGCAACAAGTCTCTGGAGTGCCAATTCTTCCCCTCCAGCTAGGCTACTCACAGTCCTGGAAAACTTCATCCAGGGAACAACAGCTTTCCTTAGCAGCTGTCTTGTGGTCCCGGAACCTCCACTGGGTAGCCACTGCAACTCAAGGTTCATCCTCATGGTTCCATTGGGTCTCCATGCATGCATCCAGTAAACTTGCTTCACACTGCCCATGGCCATTTCCAAACCACAAAACCATGTTGCAAATTCAATAACCCTCTCTTTCCTACATTTCTTATACTCCACAATACCAGGTAGGGTGACAATTTGTTAATCCAGGGGGAAATAAAGCAGACTTTGAAGAACAGAACACCCTTTGAGCACTCAGGCCCCTTCAAAAAAGTCTACATTTTTCCTCTTGCTTCAGTGCAGGTCAGCTGGCCCAATCTCAAAGGTTGCAATCTTGCATATAATTGCAGCTGAAAGGGCAGAAGTTTCAGCTCAAAGATGTTTTTTCTGTGGCATGTCACTCTGCATATACCAGTCCATTTCTACTCATTGCAACCCTGCATAACTTCTCAGGGAATGGGCATAACAGCAAGCTTTTCACACAAACTGCTAGCCCAGTCTAAGCAAAGCTCTTTCTCACCCTCATAAGCCAAACCTCACAGTCCATAGTTCTTACTGCATTCAAGCCCTTCAACTCTGACCAGAATAGTCCATCAAGCTGTACTTACAGCACTGCAAGACATCTCTTAGGCCAAGGTTTCAAATCCTTTCACATTCATCTTGAAAATCAGCTCCAAAAGGCCAAAGCCACATAGTCAGGGTCTAGCAGCAATCCTACTCCTCTGATACCAACTGTACTGTTGCAGTCAGGTCCACATTGCTGGTAGAAATCACCCAACCAAGAGCAGCGGGAGGGAAAAAGAGATTTATTTTGGCTTACAGGCTCAAGGGGAAGCTACATGATGGCAGGGAAAACGATGGCATGAGCATAGGGTGGACATCACCCCCTGGCCAACATAAAGTAGACAATAGCTACAGGCACTGGCAAGGGGAAACTGGCTATAACACCCACAAGCCCACCCCAACAATACACTCCCTCCAGGAGGTGTTAATTACCAAATCTCCATCAGCTGGGAACCTAGCATTCCGAACACCTAAGCTTATGGGGGACACCTGAATCAACCCACCACAGCTGCCTCACTTATTGTAGCAATTTATTCTTCTGATCCTAGGAATTAATGAGGCATGGGTACTAATTGCAACTACTAGTTTTGTTTTCATATAAAGATACATTTGAACACAATATGCCAAGAAAAATATCTTAAAATTAAAATTGCATCCATTTAAAAAGACGTTTTTAATGCAACATTATGGTTAAGGATGTTTTTATTCTATTACATATTGTGAAATATTCTTTTCAGAAATTTTAAGTACAGATTACAGATTTAACTGAGGTTGTTTGCAGTAGCTACGGAACATACTTCTAAGTATTCTGCTATGGGAAGAGGGATGGTAGGATGTACCAATTACGTGTCATTCCTTCTTCTTTAAAAATAATTTTGTTGTTTATTTTTATTTATTTAAGAGTGACAGACAAAGAGAGAAAGAGGGAGAGAGAGAGAAAGAATGGGCAAGCCAGGGCCTCCAGCCACTGCAAACGAACTCCAGACGCGTGCGCTCCCTTGTGCATCTGGCTAACATGGGTCCTGGGGAACCGAGCCTCTAACCAGGGTCCTTATGCTTCATAGGCAAGTGCTTCACCGCTAAGCCATCTCTCCAGCCCGTGTCGTTCCTTCTTTCAGGATGCCCTTCCTTCAGACTGCTCCAAACCTCTGGTGGGTTTAATAATGGTGGCCCAATCCAATGGGTATGAGGTTCAGAACTTTCTATTGTTTTTTTTTTTTTTTTAATTCGAGGTAGGGTCTCACTCTGGCTCAGGCTGACCTGGAATTCACTATGTAGTCTCAGGGTGGCCTCGAACTCTTGGCGATCCTCCTTACTCTGCCTCCGGAGTGCTGGGATTAAAGGCGTGTGCCACCACGCCTGGCTCCCTTTCTATTGTTTTAGCCAAACTTTCTCAGAATGGAACTGCCTCTTTCTTAGACTTCCCAGCCCATTAATATCCTGTCACTTTTCACAAATGTCAAAACTGTCTCCAGTCTATCCTGACACCCCTAGCCCTTCCTCTCGACTCTCCATGAGGTGTTTCCCCTGATCAATCACATGGAATCCTGTCTTGATTTACCTGAATTAACACAAATTTGTGCATATTCCTTGTAGATAATAAGATTTCCTAAAGCTAACCTCCACATTCAACATAATCAGCCAACTTAGGCTTTTTTTTATTAGAGTGTGTAGCTCACCATTTCAATTTAAATAAACATGTTAGCATAATGTTTTAGAGTATAATAAAAATGTCCAAAATAAGTTATGGACTGTATTTCATAAAAGATCACTGAAAACATTAAATAAAAATTTCCAGTTATATAGGGACTAAGAAAATTAACACAAATATGACAAATTTAATTCATGTTTTTGAGAGATTATAAAAGCAACAGTAATAAATTATATGTTGTTCATCAATTTAACATTTAATAAGGTACTACAATTTACTAAAATTATAATTTATTTATAAAGAAAGGAGCATACCAAAAGGTATAATAATCCTAAATCAGTGTACATGTATATATGACTGATGTTCAGGTATTGTCAACAATTAAAATGAATTATCTACAAAAATACAAAAATCATAAACATCATTAGATATTATGATTAGCTTTCCTATGCATTAAATGAAAGAAATATATACTGTAAACAAGTCATTCATCATGTACTAGTATTATTATGATTATAATTAGAATGACTTGAACATATACTTATCATATATACTAAATGTTTGTGATATATGTATGCTTCCATTTCCCATCCATTATAAATTGAGCAGCAATAAACATGGTTGAGCATGTACTTCTGAGGAAATGAGATGAGTCCTTAGGATATATGCCTAGGAGTGCTATAGCTGGGTCATATGGTAGATCAATCTTTAGCTGTTTTAGGAACCTCCACACTGATTTCCACAATGGCTGGACCAGATTGCATTCCCACCAGCAGTGTAGAAGGGTTCCTCTTTTTCCACATCCCCGCCAGCATTTATGATCATTTGTTTTCATGATGGTGGCCAATCTGACAGGAGTGAGATGGAATCTCAATGTAGTTTTAATCTGCATTTCCCTAATGACTAGGGACATAGAACATTTTTTTAGATGCTTATACACCATCCATATGTGTATGCTTAATTAGGAATATAATTGTATAACCTTACTATATATCTTGGTTGATTTCACATTAAATTTGCATCTGCAGGTTTTATTTGTAGTAATTAACTAAAATGATGGGCACTTCTTGCTCTTTGGTCTTTGGAGGTTCTCTTCATGCTAGCTAAACATGATTTCTAAAGATAAATACTGAGAAATGTTTAAAGAAATATATTAAAAATTCCATTACTAGCCTTTATGTATTCTTTTATTTATTTACTTTGCTTATACTTTCCTGAGCAATTAATTATTTGCTGATAGTTTAAAGACATGAGGATTAAAATCATAAAAGGAAAATAACCATTCTCATTATCCATCATCTACAATGTATCTAATTTTAAACCAGCCTAAGAAGTTTTAAAATACTCACTTTCTTCATATTTGGCTCATGTTCACATAAGACAGTGGAAAACAAATAGTGTTGTTTAAGATGGTGTTAAATTGCTTTTATTACTGTTTAGTGGATGTTCCTTAATA
Organism: Jaculus jaculus; assembly: GCF_020740685.1. Taxonomy (NCBI): domain Eukaryota; kingdom Metazoa; phylum Chordata; class Mammalia; order Rodentia; family Dipodidae; genus Jaculus; species Jaculus jaculus. The sequence goes on along the minus strand of NC_059111.1, from coordinate 84,057,952 downwards.
AAACTATTTCTAATTTCCCCTTAGGGTTTTAAATTACTATTTATTTACCTTTATTTCCTTATTTGCTTCCTTTTCAGGGAAGTTGTTACTCCTGGAGGAATGTTCCACAGTGAGATTCTTAATGGTTCTAGGTCTCTTTAGAAAAAATAATTTTATGAAAAGAGAAAGAGAGGGCTGGAGAGATGGCTTAGCAGTTAAGGCATTTGCCTGTGAAGCCTAAGGACCCAGGTTCAATTCTCCAGCCCCCACATAAGCAAGATAGATGCACAAGGTGGCACATGTGTCTGGAGTTTGATTGCAGTAGCTAGAGGCCCTGGCATTCCCATTCTCTCTATCTGTTTCTTTCTCAGAATGGAACTGCCCCTTAAAGTAAGAGAATCCCCTTAATGTTAGGAAAGAGTACAAAAGTGCTTTGGGTATATGAGAATTTGATCCCATTTCAACTGTTTTTGGTACTGCATCTCATGAAAACCCTTTTGTGCCTGTGTTCCCTCCTTTGTTGTTCTGTTACTTCTTTTAGTCACTTTTGTACAAAAATCAAACTTCTAAAGAAATTTGAGGTATCAAATCCACATTAGAGTCAGAGAAGTCATGAGAAAATACGTAACATCATGGCTCATGAAACTGGAAACACAACATGGAAATGGGGGGGAGGTGACAGAGAAAAAAGAAGGCAAGAAATTTGTAATGTCTGGGCATTAAAAAAAAAAGCAGACAACAATACACCTTACTTTCTAGGCATATTTTTAAAAAAACAAACAAAGAAGATTACCCATGAATATCGGTGTGCTTCAGTCTGTGAGTTTTGAAGGTTGGGAAGCAGAAGCTTAAATAGGTGTGTGAGGGAACTAGAACAGCTCAATAAGGTTGCAGGATAGAGGTGAAGGCAGGTCTAGAACCATAGCAGGCAGAAAGAGGACACTGGGAGGTACTCTGTGCATTCAACATACTCTGTCTACCATGTGACACACAGGGACCTACCAATTCTATGATTTCTGGTGTTGGCCATTCCACCACCATGAAGGTCACCACTCCTACTGCTCATACCTCACAGCTCACCCCTCTCACCTCTCATCACCTCACAGCTCACTTCTCTCTCCGTTCATCACCTCACAGCTCACTTCTCTCACCCCTCATCACTTCACAGCTCACTTCTCTCATCGTTCATCACCTCACAGCTCACCCCTCTCACCTCTCATCACTTCACAGCTCACCCCTCTCACCTCTCATCACCTCACCTCACCCTCACCTCCCCCTCTCACCTCACCCTCTCACCTCTCATCACCTCACAGCTCACCCCTCTCACCTCTCATCACCTCTCATCACCTCACCCCTCTTACCTCTCATCACCTCACAGCTCACCCCTCTTACTGTTTGTCACCTCACAGCTCACCATCTCAGGGCAGGAGTTCTGCAATAACTTTTGCCCTCCATGTCTATTTCGTTTTCTCTTTCTATAGGAAGTTTTGTTTATCTCACCTGCAGTCGAGATAGCCCTTCTTATTTGTCCTTTAATTGGGTACATGGTGGTTACTGGGAAGAGTATTGCTTAATATTAAGTTAGTGAGCAAGATATATTTTCCTATTTCTTACCTCCCTCAAATAAGTATATGGATTCCAAATTAATTTTACTAAGAATTCTCTAAGTCCTTTACTTGTTAAGACATTCCTGCCATATAACTCACATCTCTCCTGCTACAAACCAGGGCTGTGCCCATCTGCTCCATTTTCAGTGAAGACAGAGAGCCTTTCTATCCTTTTATGTATAATAACCTTGCTATATTTAAAAAAGTTAACTTTAAAAATATTGGTTATGGGCTGGAGGGATGGCTTAGTGGTTAAGATATTTGCCTGCAAAGCCAAAGGACCCAGCTTAAATTCCCCAGGACCTATGTTAGCCAGATGCACAAGGAGGCTCATGCGTCTGGAGTTCGTTTGCAGTGGCTGGAGGCCCTGGCATGCCCATTCTCTCTCTCTCTCTCTCCCCCTCTTTCTCTGTCAAATAAATAAAAATAAAATATTTTAATAATATTATTTATTTATTTTTAAAATTAATTTATTTTTATTAGCAATTTCCATGATTATAAACAATATCCCATGGTAATGGCCTCCCTCCCCCCTATTTATTTATTTATGAGAGAAAGAAAGAATGGGCAGGCCAGGGCCTCTAGCCACTGCAAATAAACTACAGACACATGTGCCACCATGTGCATCTATCTGGTTTATGTGGGTTCTGGGGAAATCAACCTGAGTCTTCATGCTTCACAGGCAAGCACTATCCACTAAGCAATCGCTCCAGCCCAAAGTTAGCGTTTTATATGATATGTGTCTTCCTTTGTACAGATGTTATTATGATGACTTTCAAGATATTATGTTGGGACACAGCACAGAAATCTTGCTGCGCCCTATTCCCTTTAAGTCTAGTCTTATCGTATGGGAGAAGCCATCAGCATTCAGTGTTTCCCATGGCCGTGCCTGATGTAAAGGAGGTAAAACACAAGGTGCTACCAAGAGGCGTACTGAGTCATTCCTCCTGTTTCTCCTTGCACACTGTCGCAGTCTGCCCTCTATAAATCTCCCGCCCTGAGGCCAGCTGTTCAGAAGAATATCTAAATAATATGAGGTGGATTTTTTTCAGCACAAGTAATTTCTGCAACCCTATTTCACTATTCTTCATTCTGGCTATTAAAATTCATAGCTATAACTTTGTGGACGCTGGATCTATGTGGGATAGAGGTAAATTTAGGCTTTAATGGAGGATGTCACTCACAAGGCAAGATAATTTAAGGATGGTCTCTTTGCATTTGAATTTTAAAGCACTATGGCAGGAAGTAGAAAATGTTGCCAGTGTAAATTTATGTATGGATATGGCTTTTGAGAAGTATCTTTAGAATCAACATATGGATCGCGGGGCTCCTATAATAAACTTGGATAATGAAAGATGGCTTATTTTTATTTCAGTTTATTTGTAAAGATGAATTTATAAATTTTAATACCTCAAATAGACAAAACTATATTTCCATAGGAAAGGGGCATGCATAAAAATCCAAAGGCTTGAAGCCAGTTTTCCATACCAAACATAGAGTTACAGTGCAGTGTCATTTGACTCTGTGGGAAAACAGTATTAAATAGATACATTCTGAAAATGGCTAATCTGAAAAATTACTTTTTTAATATTTTACTTTCATTTATTTATTTGACAGAGAGAAAGAGGGAGGGATGGAGAGAGAAAGAGAGAGAGGGAGAGAGAGAGAATGGGTACACCAGGGCCTCCAGCCACTGCAAGTAAACCCGAACACATGATCCTTCTTGTGCATCTGGCTGATGTGGGTCCTGGGGAATTGAACCTAGGTCCTTTGGCTTTGAAGGAAAATATCTTAGCCACTAAGCCATCCCTCCAGCCCTGAAAAATTATTTTGTTTTAATTGTATTATACCTCTGAGGACAGATAACAGTAATACTGCAGTTAATTTTGGCACATGCAGGAGTAGAAAATACTGCTAACCAATGCAGGAAATGTTAAGATTATATAAGTGACATAGTCAAAGATTATTTTTCTTCTATTCCTTATATATTTAAGATTTCTTCTCAACATACTTTCCTATCTCCATGAACATGCATTTAGGTTGAACCCAGAGAACTCACAGTAACTTATGTTATCATTTAGGAACTACAAAATGACAAGGGCATGCTACTAAATATTACTTGAAACACAACTGGAATAACAATTACAATTAGATTCAGCTATGATTAACAAATATATAAATACCAAAATAAATATAGCAGCATAAGTAAGAAAGATACTTTTCGTTCATGTAGAAGTTTGGAGATGGGAAGTCTTTAATGCAAATGATAACTCAGCTTCAAGAACTCATTTTGAACATGAGCTCTAAGCAGTGTGACTCTTGTGCCCATGATCCAAGATGGCAGCTAGAGTGCCAACAACTGTATTTCAGTTTTGGCTGAGATGATAGACATAGAGACAAAAGAAATGGCAGAGGGCATGTAGCAGCTACATTGTAAATAAGACCCATCTCTGTGGCATTCATTTCTTTTACTCATGCTATATTGACAAGAACTTAGCTACAAGGACAAAACTATATGCAATAAGTACAAAATACAGCATAAGCTCTGATTTGAAGGATGGGATGTTTCACCAGAGTTGGGGGTTCTAGACCATGGGAGAAAGAACAAATGGATATTAGATGATGAATACTATGGTTGGCCATAAGGTTGCCTATTGGTTTTATTGCAGTTTCCTTCCATTTCTATACTGACTGCTTTCTAAGTTTCTCTACTCTGGGAGGAAATGCATATATTTTGGATCTTTGGGAGAAAGGAGATGATGGAATGGTTCAGATTTGGTGGTGACAGAAGCATGGCCTTGGACATATAGCAATGTGAAAGTCCAGAGCTAAATACTACAGAGACAGAATCTTACTAATGTTAATAAAATAAAGTTAATCAAGATATGGTGGGAACTCAAGTTAAGAGGCAGATTGACAGGCTGGAACTTACCATCATTTCAACTCTTTGAGCATACAGTAAAATGTATCTCATCATAAAAATATACAAGCAGTACAAAATTTTCAAAATCCCTTTAGGAGGTAGTTGAATGTAAACATTTAAAGTCTCTTGATTTATGGGATTTGTAGATGGCTATGATTTACCAAGCCCATCCTTCTTTTGTTCAGTTTTATGTTTATTTGGGTAGTGTAGAGGTGCTGTTGGAGATTGTTTGCAGTCAGTGGAGTCCTTAACTTCATCAAGGAGCCACTGTGAGGTGAATGAAGCACTTAGGTATATAAATAGCTGTGCCAAGAGCATTGCTCAATGGTGACTGGCACATACCTCTGGTTAGGCAATGGTCGGGATAATATGAAATGCACATGTGCTATCTTCAGAGGTCACTGCCACTCAAAGCTTGTGTGTGTTGGGAGGCAAACTTCTAATTTGTCCAAACCAGCAGGAAGAGTATATCTTTACGTAAATTTTCTTGGTGTTAGGTGCTGGAAAAATAACCTCTTTAAAATGCCAACAAACCAAACAAGTCAAATATTCTTGTCCTTTTTCCTTCTTTGTTCCCTATATTTCTTTCTTGTGTCTACCCAGGCAACCAATGTCGAAGGGAAGGGTAGATATTTTTAGTACTAGTACAGCAATTTCATATGCTTCCCTTTCTTAAAGTTAAAAACAACAAAGCAAAACAAAACCATTTAAATGTGTTTGAAATTTAATGGCAAATAATCCAATAATTTCACACACTGATTCAAAAGCACTGTCTTTGTAATAATTAATAATGGCATTTTCAAAGTGCAAAACATCATTCTATTTCATATTAAACTGAATCATTTAATGATCAAAACAATTGTAGATGTGTGTACTATTATTAATTGGTGCTACAAAGAAACTGAGGCTTAAGGAGGTTATATGATTACCCAATCTGAAGTTTTCTTTCTTTAGAGACATGCTCTTCACAGGGACACTACATAAGACATGGTCCTACAGGGTAGAGCTGGCAAAAAGAGAAACACAGAATGCCCACTCACACTTGAATATTTGTGTGCTGCATTTATTTTTTTGTTAAATCTAGCAAGTCTACCATAGGACTTGATGTGACTCAGTTTATTTAGTCAGAAGTAGAGAGAACGGAAATCTCACTCCATTCAAACCAGAAAAATTATGCATATTATGCATATATTTTGATAAGTGTTCTGTATCCTCCCTTGTACCTTCCACTCTGCAAAAGCTTTAGAGTAAAGCAAAACAAAACCAAGCAGAGGAGTTGGTGAATTCATTAATGGTATTTTAATTTCCATTTATTCTGTGCTTATGTGTGTTAATAGTTTATGTCATTATCGTGATCATGTCAAGACAAGCTGTTGTATAAAGGTTCCACTAGCTTGCAAAGCCTCCTAGGGCAGCAGCAGAAGAACTGCTTCCTGGATTCTCTAACGTCCTTGGATAAGTGTGCTGCATTTAGGACATCTTTGCAAGCTAGCCCTGCTAACTCAGCAGGCAGGAAAGCTAGCTTGTCCAGTAAGGTCACTGTCAGGGAGGAGTGTCCTGATTGGTCCTTCAGTTATGTAGGATTTGTATTTTGCTCTTGGCATGGCAGGAACCATGGATAGCACCTATAGGCCCCAAAGTCAGGGAGTCAGAATGAATAAGGGAGAGATTGGATGAGGGGTGGAAAGGAGAAATGGGAGGGAGGAATGGCATTGCACAGGTGGTCCTCTGGATTGTCTCTGGGAAGGAAAGGGGTCAGGCTTGTCTTCTCCGGTGTCTTTGTTAGGCCAGGGGCAGCTGTGGTTGCTGGTGCTGGTTGTACTCATTGGGATTACCAGCTATTTGTTCTTTCTGAGGGTAACATTACCTGTCATGTTATCCTTCTGGTTTTTACCTTCCCTATCCCACTTTCTCTGCTTTGGAGACTGTATTAGTCAAGGTTCTCTAGAGGAACAGAACTGCTCGAATGAATTATTTTGAAAAAGGGAATTTATTGGATTAGCTTATAGTAGTCTAATAGCAATTTCAGGCCCGAGAACCAAAGAACCTGGTAGCTGCTCAGTCCAGGTGGCCAGAGGCCTCAGAAGTCCCAATCTGGCACTGAAGGCCTGGAGGCTTCCTGAGGAGCCACTGGGTTTCGATCCACGTGGGTCTTCAGTTGGTGCTGGTCTTCAGTCTGTGCTGGTCTTCAATCCACACTAGAAGGCAGCAAGCAGCTCCGGCAACCAAGTGGGAAGAAGGAAGGGGCTCTTTTCACCCAGAACTTCCTTATATAAAGACCCCCCTCCCCAGAGAGGTGCCACCCACTCTGGGGGAAGGGCTCACTGTGGGAGAAGGACTTGCTCCTTCAGTTAATATTTCCTGGAAGCAACCTTGGAGACCCACCCAAAAGGGATTTCTGTGGATTACTAAACAGATCAAGTTGACAACACCTTAACTAACACAGAGCCCATGACCTAATTACTATATGTGTCTCCAGGAGGTGTCCCTCCAGTGACCATGGGCAAAAGTGACTAGGAAGAGAGGATAGGCAGGGGATTTCATAAATCAGCCCTTCAGCCAGATTTCAGCATGTTTTATATATAACATACTTTATTATTGCTATATTATTTGGAGGAAAATGTCCGTATCCTTTTTTTAAAAGCTTTCTTGGTTGATCTTTTTTAAAATGGTTACCTTGTACAAACATCTGAAGTTCGAGTACATTGGCTGAGGCTCAGGGGCACCAATTCTGTCTCTCTAAAATAAATAAATAGAGATACTACCTTGAAAATTTTATGGGCATATCATTGCCATTTTTTTTCCCCCAAGATAGGGTCTTTCTCTAGCTCAGGCTGACCTGGAATTCACTATGGAGTCTCAGGGTGGCCTCAAACTCATGGTGATCCTCCTTACCTCTGCCTCCCGAGTGCTGGGATTAAAGGTGTGCACCACCACACCCAGCTCTCATTTGCATTTTTTTATTGGACATAAAAGCCAAAATGATTTGCTGGAGGACTAGTTTCAGGCAAAATTCACAACCCATTTACCTTCTCTTTGCTATATTCTATTTACTCTTCTTTCACTCCAAAACTGAAAGCCTGATAGTCTTGTGTTACATTCTTCTTCCTACCAGGACACCAAACCAGATCAACATGTCTTCAGCGGGTAGAAACATTTTCAATCTGGTTTTGAAACTAAAGGAGATGGAGTGTCCTCAGAAGAAGTGGATCACTGAGAGTGTGGTGGTTTGACTCAGGTATCCCCCATAAACTCAGGGATTCTGAATGCTAGTTCCTAGCTGATGGAGATTTGGGAATTAGCACCTCATGGACACATTATATTTTTGGGGGGCAGGCTCATGGGTATCATAGCCAGTGTCCCCTTGCCAATGTTTGGCACTCTTTCCTTTTGCTATTGTTCACCTTATGTTAGCCAGAGGATGATATCCATCCTCTGCTCATCCCATCATTTTCCCCTGTTATCACAGAGCTTCCCCTCGAGTATTTAAACCACAATAACCCCCCCCCCTTTTTTTAACCATAAGCTGCTCTTGGTTGGGTGATTTCTGCCAGCAATGTGAGCCTGACTACATCAGTAAAGTTGGTACTGGGAGTGGCATTACTGCTAGACACCTGACTGTGTGGCCTTGGCCTTTTGGAGCTGATTTTATAAAGAAATGTGGAAGAATTTGAAATCTTGGCCCAAAAGATGCTTTGCAGTGCTTTAATTATAGCTTGAAGGACTATTCTGGTCAGAATTGAAAGACCTGAATGCAGTAAGAACTATGGACTGTGAGATTTGGCTTGTGAGAGTGAGAAAGAGTTTTGCCTGGACTGGGCTAGAAGCAGTTTGTGTGAGAGGCTTGCCGTTATGCCTGTGTCCTGAGGCATGTGCAGGGTTGCTTTGCATAGAAATTGACTGATATGAGCAGAGGGATATGGCACAGAAATGAAATCTTTGGGCTAAAACTTCTGCCCTTTAAGCTTTAATTATACGACATTAAAACCTTTGAGATTGGACTAGCTGATCTGCACTGGGGTAACAGGAAGAATGTAGACTCTTCTAAAGGGGCCTGTGTGTCCAAGGAGTGCTCTATTTTTCAAAGTATGCTTTATTTACCCTCTGAGTTAACAAATTGGCACCCTGTCTGGTATTGTGGAGTATAAGAACTGCAGGAAAGAGAGGGTCATTGAGTTTGCAACACAGTTTTGATTTGGAAATAGCCGTGGGTGGTGCATAGCAGGTTTGCTGGATGCCTGCATGGAGACCCGATGCAGCCATGAGGATGGACCATGGGTTGCAGTGGAGACCCAGTGGAAATGCTGGGACCACAAGATGGTTGCCAAGAAGAGCTGTTGGCTCTGGATAAAATTTTCCAGGATTGTGAGTAGCTTAGCTGGAGGGGTGGAATTGGAACTTCAGAGACTTGGTGCTGGGTAGAATTATTGCACTTGGATATTTGTTACTGTCTAGAGTTGTTAGACTTGGAACTACAGAGTTTTATGCTTGCCCTGATTGCTTTAAATCTTGTATGAGTTGAATATTTCTTTTCTATGCCCATTATCATCTTTTGTAGTGTGAGTGTTTATTCGGTGCCATTATGGATTTGGGTGGATTTTTTTTTTTTTTTGGTATTATGGCTCAGTTAAAAGACCTTGGATTATGGGGATGTTTGAACATCATTAGGACTGACAAAAACTATGGGACTTTTAAAGTTGGATGAATTCTTTGCATTTTATATCTTGTATGATTATCTGTTTATGGGACCCAGGGATGGTATGTGGTGGTTTGATTCAGGTATCCCCCAAAAATTTAGGTGTTCTGAATAATAGGTTCCCAGATGATGGTGGTTTGGGAATTAATGCCTCCTGGAGGCAGTGAACATACATGAACAACAATGTGAACTGTAACAGTCATCTATGTTACTAGCATTATATAGTTTGGTTTTTGTATTTTAACCTGCTTTTAGTTCAATGTGTATATTTTTTGATCTGTTATTTCAAAAAGTATGCAATTAGCAGTAATGCACCATTTCAAATGATATTGGACTTAAATGTGAACTTAGCTACAAACAGTAGAAGAATTTCTTCTACCAATGAGGAAAATAAAAACCACTCAAGGTATTCCTGACAAAGGAATATAGTCCAAGAAAGTGGTAATAAATGTGTTATAAGGATTGATAAGCAAAAGATAACCAGAGGTTTAGAAAGCTGCCTGGGGGAGAAGAAAAAAAAATCATCCAACAGTCTTATCAAGCAGTGGGCACTACGTGCTACACAATTGATCAACCAGTCATAATATACACCTGGTGCAATGGTGGCATGACTGTTATGAGAGTCACCAATTGCCTAGTACTGAAAATCTACTCAAAAGCCTATGGGTAGTAAGATCATAGGCCCTAGGAGGAAAGATACTGTTGTTTGCCTAAATGGATATGTCATGTCCATGCATTAGTGCTGTTCTCCACTTTGGTCAGAGAAATTTATTTTTGTAGTAGGTGGCAACTATAGGGAGATTCAAAATTCATCAGATTTCTGAGAAAAAGTGACTGTAGAGTGTTCAGCAATAATGAGACATCATTATTACTATCCCTACATCACAGGGAGCATGTAAGAGCAGAAAGAATATAAGAGCCATATGATAGGAAGGAATGCTGTGAGATGCTGTCTTCTGGACTGGATGTGGCCATTGTGTTTATGTGTTACATGTACAAGATCTCTACAATATTGAGCCCACCAGGGTTTCATCATGGATGGAGAGGGGGCTCATGAGGTTCCACTCCCACTCTGACAACTTAGTAAGTCACAAGTGCTTTGATAAATAATTCCCTATTCATGCTAATACAAACAACTCTAGTAAACCACACACACACACACACACACACACACACACATCAAAGTAGAAGAGAGAAATAGCTGAGAAGAAGGGGTTCAGTAGGAGAAGGTTGGAAAAGAGGCTAACAGGCAGTGATTATTATCAAAATAAATGTATAAGGATTGTCAATAATTTTGGAGACTTTGAGAGACTTTATTAGATTAAGAGAAGAAAAGAGAAAAAGAAATACAGAGTACTTCTGCCATGTGGAAGGCAGGAGGGGGTGGAGAGCCCATGTAGGACTATGGGTTCCTCCCCTCAGTCCAGTTGGGTTGAGATGATTAGTGCTTACCAGAGCAGGGACCTGGAAGGTAAGGATAGGTGAAAAACCAGAAAGAGGCCTTGCCCATCTGGTAAGAATCTTCTTATAATCTTATTGTGGTGGGCTTTACCCTTAGGCCAAGGTGAACCTGAAAGAGAGCTAAGATGGTCAAGTATTTGTTTTAAAGACAGGAAAAGAAATGCTACCAGTGCTGTGCAAATCCATGAGACTAGACTTTACTGACCCGGAGAAGGAGCTACCTCTACAGCCTCTTATTGGACAGCCTGATGCTAACTTGGTGCAGCTGCCATTGCAGAGGTGGCTAGATCCCAGACCACCATGGAGAACCCAGAAGATGCCTCCTACTCTACAGACAGAAAGTGGCAATCTTCTTTCTACTTCCAATTTTTCTTCAGTACCCATTTAACCCAACTCTCAAATCTAGTATTCTAGGAATGTCTTTTCTGATTTTTTTTTTGTTTTGCCTTTAAAAAAAAATTGAAACAAAGAGCCTAGAAGAGAAACCACCTCTGAATGGTAGCTCCCTATACTTGGCACACTTACACATTTTAAAAAAGGGAATAATAAGATAGGAATGATTCTATTGAAATGGTCTTGTATCTCAATAGTTCTGGGTTACTATAAGTAAAATACCCATGAAAAGAAAAGTACCTAATTTTAAAAAGAGATTGTCATGGAGAATGATATATACATAAAACAGGCAGTTGACCATCCATCTCATAAGCTCTATTTACTATAAAAAGAACACACATAAAAACCAGTTAATGTGGTTTCCCAGAGAGCCAATTTTTAGGTTTATGGGTTTCTAATATGGAACTTTATTTCTGGATGAAACGAGAAGCTGAAAGCAGCAACCCTCTTTTGATTAAGCAGTTTGATAGAGGTGGGCTATTTCCATGGCTCTGGCTTCCAAGGCTAATGCACGAGGACATCATGGAAGAATCTGCAAATTCATAATTAAGACAGAAGTGCCTCACAAAGTACTCATAAGGCTGCAATGTGGAATAAAAGAACTGTGCTGAATACAAAAGGTGTAAAGAGGAGGTAAGGGAGAATGTTAGAATGGAGAGATCATATTGCAAAGCCTTAGGTGCATGAAAAAATGGAGGGGACTAGAATGAAGTATCTTTTTTTTTTCTTTAAAAAGCTCTGAAGTGTTTTTTCCCCCTTTTTATAAAATGACTTCACAATTTCAATACAAGAAGTAGGAAGAATAAATTACTTTTAATATAATTTCTCTTTTAAGAATACATTTTTACAGTGAACATTAGAATTTTGATAGGATGTATATGTCATGATGTGATTACATTGAGCTAATTAATATTTCCTTTACCTCACTTTTTGTTTATAAAAAGAGTATTTACAATCTCTGTCTTGGCAATGATTGACCATAGAGTCATCATGCTATATAATAGATAAATGGAGTTCCAGAATGTATTCATGCTAACTGAAACTTTGTAGCTAATGACCAATGTCTTTACCTTTTCTGCCACACAGGACCCCCAGGCCCAATCCCTGCCTCTAGCAGCTACCATTTTATTGTATGGAAAATACTGTGGAGCATTGTTTCACAGTATCCACTACCTTCTTACTTTACTCACCCAAATCTACCCCCAGCTCCCTCCCCAGAAAAAGGTAGAATAGTGTCCTTATAATAGTCATGAATGACCTGGCCCTGGGGAGCAAATCGACCTCATCTCCTCCCACACAGTCTTTCTTGCTAGTCCAACTTCAAGATTAGACTTTGTTGTCCCTCAGGACTTTGTCCCTTTGTTGTTCTCAGGACTCTATTATCCTCTGCTGCCTGCAGGCTTGCCCCTGTGCTTCAGTTATGGTGCTCCCTAAATACCGCCCAACTAGAAAGACTGTCCTGGCCAAGGAAACTGATAGTGCTTCTTCCTTCCACGTTGATAGGCTTTTAAGGGTGTCCATTCTAACTGCCACTACAAGTAATTTGCACACTGCTTTATGTTTAGGCATTATCTCACCCACTGACATCACACATTATCCTTTGTCTTCATCTCTTACTCACATGAGCATGAGGACATTACTTCATTTGTAGGTGTATTTCTGTGCCCAGGGCAAACTGGCACATGGTAGACACTGGCATTAGCTACTTTTCTCATCACTGTAACCAAATAACTGGCAAGAAACAACCTAAGGGAGGAAGAACTCATTTTGGCTCATAGTTTGGTGATGCTGTCCATCAAAGAGAGAAAGGCATGCCAACAGGCTGCTCCGTGGTGGGAAGAGTGTGTAGCAGAACAGGAAGCAAAAAGAAGACAGAATGTGGGAGGAGTGTGGTATCAGGCTACAGAACCTCAAGGTATATCCTCTGTTGCAGTCAGGTTGGCATTGCTGGCAGAAATCACCTGACCAAGAGCAGCTTGTGGGGAAAAAAGGCTTATTTTGGCTTATAGACTCAAGGAGAAGCTCCTTGATGGAAGGGGAAAATGATGGCAGGAGCAGAGGGTGACATCACCCCCTGGCCAACATAAGGTAGATAACAGCAACAGGACAGTATGCCAAACACTGGCAAGAAGACACTGGCTATAATACCCATAAGCCCACCCCCCAAAATACACTGCCTTCTGGAGGCATCAATTCCCAAATCTACATCAGCTGGGAAACTAGTATTCAGAACACATAACTTTATGGGGACACCTGAATCAAACCACCACAATGACTGACCTAAAGTGTGATCTTATAACCTACATAAAAAAAATTATTAAAATCATAAATACTGGGGTTAGCTGATTCTCCTTGCTTTCCAGTAATCTGGTGTCTATATATGGAAACAAAATGATGTACTCATATATATATATAACTGAGATTCAGTAAGCAAGGCAGGACTTGGCTAGCTTCATGACCATGGAATGCGACCTACCACCTCCTCAATGAGTGCAATTTTGCTGGCAAACCCATTGTTAGAAGGCAAGTGGGTGGGTGAAGAGCTCAAGGATTGCTGGAGGGTTTCTTTGGAAGGATATATGTTTAACTGCCTCAGTAGTACACAAAAGCTTATTACTGTGAAAATAGTAAATCAGGAGTTAGTGAAGCAAGTATCCTCCCATGCTATATCATGTTGCCGAGGGGAGAGGTTAAATATGACCCATGGACCCCAGGTTCTGTCCTCTTGAGGTTTTTCTTTGTTTTATTTTCTTTACCTTCTTCTTTTTCTCTTATAATAAATAATCTAAATATTTACCATAAGGATACAAAGCAGAAGCTGGAGAAGCTTGGTATAAATATGAAGAAGTCATATTCCTATGATACTCTATGTTTGGAAAAACTTTAAAGAAATAATTGGAGGCAAGAATTGTTAAATTCCACCAATATTTTCAGATCAAAATGTTAAAAAGATTATATGCTCAATGTTCTTTGATTCATTTTGTGGAGCATGTGTACTACATAGTTTATAGCTGGATTGGGTTTGGTAAAAGAAGTAATCAAGAATGTAATTTTTTTATATCTTTAGCTAGAGGTAAGATAAAGGACCTTGGGTGAAATGAAAGGCTTAAAGGCTTAGAATTGGGTTAGCAGAGTGCTACATAGAGGTATAGTTTTCATAAATAGTATGAAAAAGTAATTTATTTTATATTTATTTCATACAGAGAAAGAGAGAAACAAAGAAAGGAAGAAAGAAAGAAAGAGAAGGGAAGGAAGAAAGAAAGAAAAGGAAGAATGGGTGAATCAGGGCCTCCAGCCACTGCAAACAAATTCCAGATGCATGTGCCACCATGTGCATCTGTCTCATGTGGGTTCTGGGAAATTGAACTTGAGTCCTTCTACTTCGCAAGTGTGTGCCTTTACCTGTAAGCCATCTCTCCATCCTGAGAAATGAATTTTTAAAAATATTAGGGTAAGAGAGATGGCTCAGCCATTAACTCACTTTCCTGTGAAGTCAAAGGTCATAGGTTCGATCCCCCAGGACCTGCATAAGCCAGTTACACAATGGGGTGTGTGTGTCTGGAGTTCATTTGTAGTGGCTGGAGGCCCTGGTGCACCTATTTTCTCTCTCTCTCTCTCTCTCTAATAAATAAACAAACAAATAAGTGAAAAAACAACAACTAGTCAATCTATGTTATTATGGATGGAGTGACAGAAACAAGCCATGAGTGAGCTTAGAGCTTCATACTTAAGAGTCTGGATTTAGTAAAGGGAAGAGTCTAGAACACCTAGGTCTATGAAATACGTGGGTCTACAGCATCGCCACAGCATGGAGAAAGAATCACGGGGGCCAAATGCCTTAAATGTCTTGTTCTGTCACAAGTTTCTAATCACTTTTAACAATTCTCTTATCCAATAATGGAAAAAAGTCAGCTATTGGCATGGTTAGCCACGACTTCCTATGCCTTCTGCAAGCTCACCCATCTTCATGCACTCTCAGGGGCATGCTGGCTCAGTTTCAAGAATTTTTTCACCTGTAAAAGCTTAAAGCAAGGACAATAGAATTTTTTTAAAAGTGAAATTCAGAAAGACATAATAAAGATGATTTACTTCAAAGGCATAGACAGGGCTGTAGAAATGCTGCGGGGGGGGGGTGTCCCCACTGTGGGAATTGTCTATAACTGCTAATTTCCAGGTTTAGCAATTCCAATGTTAACAAATTATCGTTTTAAGTAGGGAGCCGGCAGGAGACTTGCTTCAGAGTGGAAGATTTGGTTTTGAGATGAGGATATTATGAGTACTGACAGGATGAGCTTTCAAACACTTAAGCATGAATCTCTCTGAGGATGGTGTGGAAAGCTACTCAAAATCCCAGCAAGCTCACAAGCTTGTTACATGTCCTGGGAGATGCTTTCCATGTGCATTTGGTTACTGCTGAGTTGTGGGGAAAGGGGGCTCACTTCCTTCACATCTTTAGTTGCAGTCATTTCAGGGGTCTTATATGGTCTA
This sequence comes from Jaculus jaculus, assembly GCF_020740685.1. Lineage (NCBI taxonomy): Eukaryota > Metazoa > Chordata > Mammalia > Rodentia > Dipodidae > Jaculus > Jaculus jaculus. The sequence continues at coordinate 84,042,405 of NC_059111.1, read as the reverse complement.
GATCACGGTAAAAATTCACTTAACTTTGTCTCTTGAAAGTTCCTTTAGACCATACTGGCCAATAACTATCTCTAACATACTTTGGGATTAATTTGAGGTGTTGTTTAAATAATATAAAAGAAAGCATTAAAAACTAAGGTTTATAGCTGGCTATAGGGATGCATCTCCTACCACAAGGTGGCTGAGGCAGGAAGTTCTCAAATTCAAGGCCAGCCTACAGTACCCAGTTTGTCTCAAAATTAAAAAACGGAGACCTATGTTTACTTTGAGAAATAGTAGAATTTGCAAAATATCAGTGCTAAGGTTTGACTTTCTTTATTTTTTAAATTTTACTTATTTGAAAGAGAGAGAGAGGCAGATAGATAGAGAATGGGCATGCCAGGGCCTTCAGCCACTGCAAACAAACTCCAGATGCATGTGCCACCTTGTGCATCTGGCTTACATGGGTCCTGGAGCATTGAACCTTGAACCAGGGTAGGGTTCATAGGTAAGTGCTTAATGGCTAAGCCATCTCTCCAGCCCTAAGGCTTGACTTTCTGAGGTAAGGAAAAGAATAAAAAGGGAAATTTCATTTTGAACTAATACAATAATAAGTATAGATATGTTTTAAGGAGTGGAGATATTTTTTTTTCAGTATCACAGTATTCAAAAGAGAGCTCCGTTGGGAATTTTCCTAATTAGTCATCAGCAATGATTTGCAATTCTGATTCATTACCATTACTTCTGGGATGATTGTATGCTAGGAATGTGAGTTTATAAGTTCTAGTGTCAATGTGTTTGAAAAACTCTATTCTTTGAAGTAAATTACTAATTTCTCAGAGAATTAGTGCACTGATTTTCAGACTTTTACTTACCAACCTTGTATAAGTGTCCCATATATCTAGTGATAATCAAGCAAGCATGAAGGTCGACTTTCAACCTTCTCACCTCTCCATTCATTTTTGGAGTGTCCATATTTAAAACTTTCATTAGGTGTTTTTTTGTTTTGTTTTGTTTTTGTTTTTTGTTTTTTCGAGGTAGGGTCTCACTCTGGCACAGGATGACCTGGAATTCACTATGTAGTGTCAGGGTGGCCTCAGACTCACGTTGATATTCCTACCTCTGCCTCCCGAGTGCTGGGATTTAAGGTGTGTGCCACCATGCCCGGCTTAAACTTTTTCATTAGGTATACTTTATAGATTCTATTGTATAAGCAAACCACTATAAAATATTTTGACAGGTAACAATTTAAAAAATTAACTTTTGACATTTAAAAAAGTTTTATTCATTTATTTATTTATTTGGGCAAGAGGGAGTATGTGTGTGTGAGAGACAGAGAGGGGGGAGAGAGAGAGAGGAGAGAGAATGAGCTAGAGCTTCCAGCCCCACTACAAATGAACTCCCAGATTCTTGCACCACCTGGTGCATCTGGCTTATCTGGATCCTGGAGAATCAAACCTGGGTCCTTTGGCTTTGCAGGCAAATGCCTTAACCACTCAGCCCCTCAACAAGGAGGGGCCAATGGAGAGGGGGTAGGTCATGGATGAGGCCAATAATAGTACCAAACTGCCTGTACTTGCAGATTAGAAAACTAATTAAAAAAATAAAAAATAAAAAAGAGTAATTTTATTTATTTTCAAGCAGAGAGAAGCAGAGGGGAGAGAGAGAGAGAGAGAAGGAGAGAGGGAGTGAATGGGCGTGCCAGGGCCTCTAGCAATTGCAAAGGAACGCCAGGTACATGTGCCACTTTGTGTATCTTGCTTCACCTGGGTACTGGGGAATTGAACTTAGATTGTTAGGCTTTGCAAGCAAGTGCCTTAACTGCTAAGCCATCTCTAAATCAACTTTTGACATTTTTATACACGCATATAATGCATTTTGATCTTATTTCTCCTCCTATAACCCTTCCTTATCTTCTGATCTCCTTCCCACTAAAATGCTTTTTCTTCCTAATTGTTTCCCCTTCTGATTTCCTATCTTTCTTTCCAGGGTCATTTGCATGATCGGGGGTGAGGTCTTTATTGGACTATGGGCAGCGTACCAGTAGCTACACCACTGAACACTATGGAACACAACATGTCTCTCCCAGCAACTCTTTCCAGTCATTTGCTCCTCTGGGAGATGTGGGATCTTATGAAGCCTCCCTCTATCTGTAATAAAATATTGAATCTTGTGTAGAAATGAATCAATTAATCTTGTGCAGGAAGCCTTTGCTGCTGTGGGTTTATGAGTGTAATGACCATGTCATACCCAGAAAACGTCATTCCTGATATTTGATAAGTTTAAATGTTGTGATTCATTTACTTGACCCATTCACTTAACAAAGCAGTTGTGAGTGAAATCTGGAAGTATAGACATAGCATGTACACATTACAACTACAGTTCATATTTAGAGTTCTCATCTATTTGCATTTTATTCTTGTGTAGTGTGAAGAATGGATTCAGTGTTATTTTTTCCCTTATTAACTTATAATTATTAACATCAGCCCTCCTCTGGCTTCAGCAAATGCCTTATTCATGTACAGATTTCTTATTGTTTGAACTATATCTAGATGTACTAGTTTGTTTTTATACATTATTAATGAGTGTATACTACTCTAATTTACATAAACTCTGTAACATGATTTAAAATTTGATCTGCTCATGATAGAACTCTGTTGCAGTCAGGTTCATGCATTGCTGGCACAAATCACCAGACCAAGAGCAGCTTGTGGACTTACAGACTCAAGGGGAGGCTCCGTAATGGCAGGGAAAATGATGGTATAAGCATAGGGGTGGACATTACGTTCAGCAACAGGAAAGTGTGCCAAACACTGGCAAGGGGAAACTGGCTTTAATAGCCGCATGCCCTCCCCCAAAAATACACTGCCTTCAGTAGGTGTTAATCTACAAATTTCCATCAGCTGGGAACATAGCATTCAGAACACCTAAGTTTGTGGGGACACTTGAATCAAACCTCCGGAAACTGACTTTCAGTTTTGGGACATTGTCTTTCTAACGTGAACCTATGAGTATATTTGTGACCCCAGAGTGATTACCCATACCTCTACAAGGCCAGAACTCTTCTGAGTCCAAAACATGTTGACATAGAGGGTAGAAGAGACACAAGGAATGAGACAGCAAAGCAGAGAAAGAACCACCTTGAAAGAAGAGGTCCTCAGTGCAGCAAGGGTAAAGGAGAGGGACAAAAGAGGTGAATGGGATGACAAGTTGGCCAAATTATAGTAAGTACACATATTAATGTTCCCAATAAGTTTTTAATTGGTCTGTTCACCCTTTTTCTCATTGCTTTGTTTCATAGGTTTCTCTTTTTAAAAATATTATATTTATTTACAGGCAGAGAGACAGAGAGGAAACAGAGAGAGGGAGAGAGAGAGGAAGAAAGAAAGAAGAGAAGAGAAGAGAAGAGAAGAGAAGAGAAGAGAAGAGAAGAGAAGAGAAGAGAGGAGAAGAGAAGAGAAGAGAACGGGCACTCCAGGGCCTCTGGGCACTATAAAGGAACTCCAGATGCATGTACTACTTTGTGCATCTGGCTTTATGTAGGCACTGGGGAGTGGAAACCGGATATTTAGGCTGTGTAGGCAAGTGCATTAACCATTAAGGCATCTCTCTGGCCCTGGTTTCTCTCTTTTTGACATCATCTTCCACTTACATTTGAACTCTAGGCCCAAATGTAGGCATGTCTATAGCTTAAAACATTTGAACACTGCTACTATTACACTTCCTACCTCTTCCCCAAACCACTATGCAAATGGAGAAGTTCTGTTTTATATTCCTTTATAAGTTAATGCCTCAAGTAAGCAGATTTCTTTTTTTATTTCACTGAAAGATCTTTCTCTGAGGTCTTTGGTTTCTTTCCTTGTGTTCTCACTATGCAGGCCAAGTCATTAGCTGTCCCACAGGACAACGTTAATTCCCAACCCTCTGAGATGCTCATATAGTCTCATTTCCATTGATTTAGATATTAATGGCCTGGAGGGAAAATGCTTTTCTCTACAGAAATAACCATTCATGATGTCATAAACTTGGAGGAACTGCCAGTCAAGAGCATCTTCAGTTACATTTTCAGCTTGAGCTATTGGGATTTTCACAGCAAAGTAAATCCCCACCATGGGGCCACACAGTAGCCATGAACTGTCTGATCTATAAGATACATATTCTTGCCTGCTCCATTTGGTGGTGTTTGTTGAGTTTTGTCTTTATCTATTGAAGACACTGACTTTAGATACAATGAGGAAATTTGGGTCTTTGATCTAACGTTCCACATGTTGAGACTTCTGGTCTGTATCTTTTTCAATAAAAGCTTCCAGGAACACATTGCCATGAGTTCTTAGAGAAATTGCTGGCTTCATCACATCTCTAGATCTGTGGGGTTTTATATGTGCTTAGGTTTTGGATCTCTGAATTTGCTTTTCCTCTCTGGCCAGGGTTTGCCTTAAAAATGTTTATTTAACTATTATTATTATTGTTATTTACTATTTTTAGTTGTTTTGATTGAGTTTTTTCCCCTTCTTGAGTTAACCAGTCTTCCTTAGTATGGGGAAGAAAATGACTTAATTTTGAGCTAGTTTGGACTATGTCATTGGTTCAGATGATAAGCATTAGAGGGAGCATTCTAAAAGAGGCAACCAGGCTGAAGCATCCAGTCATGGAGGACATCATCTTCACTGGAGCCTGCTGGGCAGCTGTGCCAGAGGTCATTCAAGGGCAAAGCTTTGGCCTTGAGCCAAATGGAGAGTTATGCACATAGAGTTCTGAGGGAAAATAAGCATCCCCTCCCCAGCTGTGGGAGAGAGGAATCATTTCTGGCAATACCGAGGTGCAGTGCAACTTCTGGGATTCCTGCACCTGCTACTTGTGAGAAGAACAAGGGAGATGCCTGATCAGAAGACACCAGAGTAGCAGAGAACACGTTCTTCCAGATGTCTAGTCTATATCTCACACAGGCTCGGTAAGTGGCGCCAGATCACGTAGGACTGTGGAGCTGTGTTGTGGCTGCTTAATCATCATGAGAAGACCTAGGAGTAGGACAAATGAAGTCCACCTTGCCTTCTTTCATCGGCATCTTTAAAAATAGCAAGCTTAGGCTGGAGAGATGGCTTAGCGGTTAAGCGCTTGCCTGTGAAGCCTAAGGACCCTGTTTCGAGGCTTGATTCCCCAGGACCCACGTTAGCCAGATGCACAAGGGGGCGCACGCGTCTGGAGTTCGTTAGCAGTGGCTGGAAGCCCTGGAACACCCATTCTCCCTCTCTCTCTCTGTGTCCCTTTCTCTTTCTGTCACACTCAAATAAATAAAAATGAACAAAAAATTTAAAAAAAAATAACAAGCTTAGAGCTGGAGAGATGGCTTAGTGGCTAAGGTGCTTGCCTGCAAGGACACAAGTTTGATTCCCCTGGACCCACGTAAGCCAGATGTACAAGGTGGCACCTGCAACTGGAGTAACATTTGCATGGCTAGAGGCCCTGGTGCGCCCATTCTCTCCCTCCCTCTCTTTTGCTCTGTCTCTCAAATAAATAAAATAAAATATTAAAAAAACCCAGCAAGCTTAGTGCACACAAAAGACTCCATGGTAGCTAAATACACATGAATCATAGCTGCTGCTTGGAGTAGAGTGGCTAGTGGGTACAAAATGATGACTGCCGAACTTTTGTGTACATTGTGCTTGTTTATGTTGTATTTAAACATAGATATGGCAGCAGTTGGACAGAGTCTTCTTCAAGTGCTTTATGCTGTAAGAACAACCAACATTTCTTCTGTTTCTCAAACATCCTTGCTCCTATGACTCCATTCTGGGGGAACTCTGGGTTAACTGATGAGAGCTGATCTTGGCTCTGCTCTCTTGTCTCTCCTCCAATGGTATTCTATTTCTCACTGCTCGCCCCATATGTCTTAGCAAATGCTGTAAAAGGGTTCATGGGCGAAGTGTGTGTGAGAACTTGCCAAAAATGAAAGCCTAAAATATTTTGTGAGAAAAACAACAGCAACCACACTCTGGGTTTAAGCAAAGGTGACAGATGTTAAGAGGAAGACCATATTTTTCATGGATACAGAGCACATTTCTCTGGGGCCAACATTATGTTCCTTCCCAACACACCATGTGTCAGTGACTCCAAATTCTCCTTCTGTGACAGAATAACAGAGGCACTGATCCTCGGGGCTGCAGTCGCTCTGGCTGTAATTGCTCTTGTTACAGTACACTCTGTTCCATCTGTAATGTTTTCCTTCCTGGTGGGTACGAGTTTTCATGGTCATGTAGAGGTTCCACTCTGTGCTGCTTCCAGAGCCTCTAGTTTACATGCCAAGTCACTAATCTCCCGGTCTAGGTGGCTGGATAAAACAGGCAACAGGTCGGTGATTAGCAGTACTGGCTTGGCGTCAACACAAAACTCCCTGTATTGGATCAGCACCCATCAGTGTTGCCTGTCTCTAAGGAGGATGTTACTGATCGTGAATTATTTTTTAACTCACTGATTTTATTTCTTGAAAGCATTTAAATTCTTATTATTTTTTTTTCCTGTTCACTTCTCAGAAATCTGATCCATACTGTATTTCGGGCTCTATCCATCTGGTCACACTCACCAGATCTTTCTTAGAAATGTGCTCTGGAGAAACCTACCCATCAAGCAAGGCTTGCTGCCTCTGAGATCTGCTCCCTCCTTCTGTGCTGCCAGCAGAACAGGAGCTGGGCCCCAGGAGAAGAGAGTCCTCTGACCTTTCCAAGAAACACTGAGAAAGTTGTGAGCTTACATGAGATTTGTCTAACAAGCCTGCTCTGCAGAGTCTTTCATCCCTTTCTACACTCTGCCAATGCAGCTGTAGCATGCTATTCTCTTAGTTGGAGCTAACACGTTTCCATGTTTCAATTGGTTTCCCAACAGGTCTTTAGGGTTCTTTCTAGGATATGTGATACGGTCTCAGAGGACTATAGTGATACATGGCTTCATCCTCCTTGCTCCAGAACTGCAGGCCCACCTTCAGGTGCCGGAACGAGGTACATGGCTTTAGCTGGTAGATCGAGCACATCACTCCTTTACAAGTAAAATTTAATTGAGGAGATGGTAGGGGGAAAAAAAAAAGGAGAAAGGAGGAGCTCTGGTAGGATATGGTTTTTGAACAGTCCAATGTCAACAAGCTGTAATGGGCCATGCCAGATGTACCACAGATACTGTCCTCACAACAAAGAAGGAGGCTTTTGGATCCTAGCCAATTAATGACTGACCATTGTTAGTGAAGCAAGTGAGCCTAGCTTCAATCACCCACCAATACTCATTCGGAGAAGGATGGTTTGAGAACTGTTGGCTGAAGCACTGCCAGTAACTTGGGTTTGGATACATTAAAGTGATATCTGAGGGTCAGAGCAAGTCAGCAAGGCAGTCTGCTATACCATTTTCCCAGTGTTAAAGATCAGCCAAAGTTCAGTTCCTGAATTGTCACTGGCATTTCCATCAGAATGCATGATCCCCTTATGCCCATGTTTACAACATGCCACTTGCACCCCTGTTTAATGCTGATCTAAAGTTTTTGAGCTACAATTAATTGCTTTGTATTTCATTTTAATCATAAATTATTTGGAGGTAGCCACTCTCTATGGGACCTTGCATACTGAAATATATAATTTCTAAATATTTTTTAAATATGTTTATTTTATGTATGAGAGAGAGAGAGAGAGAGAGAAAGGAGAAAGAGAGAATGGGCACACCAGGGCTGCTAGCCTCTGCAAATGAACTTCAGATGCATGAACCACGTTGTGTATCTGGCTTTATGTGGTTACTGGAGAATTGAACTTGGCTCTTTTGGTTTTGCAGGAAATGCCTTAATCACTAAACTATCTCTTCAGCCCATATTTTTTTAAAAAAATGTATTTTGTGATGCAACATAATTGGTAGAATAAATGTTATGAACAGTCCCTGTTACTTTTATATAGAAAAATTATCTTTTGGACAAATCTGAACTTACATATGTCATTGTATTTCTTATTTCTGTGACAAGGTACCTGACAAGGAGCAACTTAAGGCAAAAAGGGCAGTTTTGCTTATAGTTCCAGGATATACAGTCCATTGTTGAGGAAGAAGACATCAGGAGATTGCTATTCACACTGCATCCAGTGAGTAAGTGTGTCCTGGCTATAAAAACCTCAAGACACTTCCAGTAACCAGCAAGAACCTACCTCCTAAAGGTTCCATCACTTCCTCAGACAGTGCACTGGTGGGGACCAAGTGGTAAAACATACGAGCCTCTTTTGGACATTTCACAAACCACAACAGTCATGTCTGCATAGTGACTGTGTGTGTCCGCACAGGGCTTTGGTATAACATAGTTATCTGCATCTTGAAGGAGTACCTTGTACCTGACAGATATTTAATGATAATTTTCTCAGTGAAAGCTGTGGCCATGCCCTTGAGATGAACTCCTCAAAGAAGGATTAATTGCTAACATCATGGAGATAAAGTTTATCTGGGCAAATTTTAAACAACTGGAAATAAACTAAATGCATCTAGTGAATTTTGGTAGAAAAGAAACAAACCACCAGTAAGAGCAGTGCAGTGGGAAACAAGTAAAAACAATGATTGTGCAAGAAAAATTATCAAAAGCAGGGGAAAAGCCCTTTCAGTTGCTTAAGGGCAGATGGGATAACAAGTGAGTTTAAAAAAAAAATCCTCTTTGTCATACAGATCTTCTTCAGTGTGGGAGGTAAACCCTTTTACTAGTTTGTGTGTTCTTTTTTTTTTCACATTTGTTTCCTTCTCTATCTAGTTTAAAATTAGTCTTCACACAATTTTTCTAGCTGTGATGTTCAATCTGTCCACCTCTCATACAAATTACACAGAAGTACAGAGTTAGTAGGTAACCTACCAAAAACCTGAATGTGAACTGATGTGAGGGACCAAGCCTGTGAAGGAGAGTTGTGCTTGCTTGTCTACACTGCCTCCTTGATGGGGCCCAGGGGCTGGCTAGCTGAGTCTTGAGCAAGCTGAGTGAAACTGAGTCCCTTCAGCATCAAAGGCGAGGCTAAGATATAGGCTGGGGTGCATTATCTCTCATGCTAGAAACTGTGTGTGCATGCAACAGTCATTGAATGGGTAAGGAAAATGCCTTTGGCTTTCAGGGTGACATTCACTTTAAACATAGTTATGATATTGATGATGATTTTGTTCTACTGTTTTATTTGTATTTCTTCTTCCTCCTCCTTTATTTTCTCTGTCTTTTTTCTTGAGCAAGCCAAACAGATTGGCCTTTCTTTATGAAAGAGAGCAAGAGAGAGAGTGAAAGCAAGAGTGAGACAGCCAGAGAGAGAGAGAGAGAATTGTCACTCCAGGGCCTACAGCCATAGTAATCGAATTCCAGACACGTGTGTCACCTTGTGCTCAGGTGTAACTTTGCACATGTGTCACCTAGTACATCTAGTTAATGTGGGATCTGAGGAGTTGAACATGGGTCCTTAGGCTTTGTAGGCAAGCTCCTTAACTGCTAAACCATCTCTCCATCCCTCTGTCTCTTTTTTGAGACAGGGTCTCACTCTGTACCCCAGGCTGATCTAGACCTCACTATTATAGTTTATGGCAATCCTCCTGCCTCAGCCACCGGACTGCTGGGATTACAAGCATAAACCACCATGCTATGTTTAAGTTTCTAATTTAAAATATTTAAAATAAACAAATGTTAAGATTATCAAAGATTAGAATAGCCTTGCATAAATATATTTTGATCCAACTGAGGATATTTGAAAAGGTATTTAAAACTCGTGAAGGTTCTTTGTCAATGAAGACTACGTTAGTGGTATTTATTAATGATAAAATTAAATGATAATATTAAAAATTAATAAAATAATTAATTGGGAAAACAAAGATAAAGTTTTAGATGCTATTCATATATTTTCACATTTAGGTTCTCTATTAAAGTTAGCTATAATCATGCCTACTATAACTTAAGACCTTCCTGCTCTTTTCTTTTTTAGAGAGAGTGAGAGCAAGTGCAAACAAGAAAGAGATGGAGGGAGAGAGAGAGAGAATGGCTGTACCAGGGCCTCAGCCACTGCAATTGAACTTGACACTTGCACCACCTAGTATGCATGTGTGACCTTGAGTTTGTGTTACCTTGGTGCATCTGCTTACCTGGGAGAGACCTTGAACATGGGTCCTTAGGCTTCTCAGGCAAGCGTCTCAACAATGAAGCCATCTCTCCAGCCCCTTTCTGCTCTCTTTAAGAGTTATCGGTCTAGTTCCACAAACACTAGCCTTCTTCCTTTGGAAGGTTCCACTTTCCCACTTCTCCCATATGGTCCGCACTCAATCACAGGGCTCAACTCAACTTACATGTGTTGAAAACAAAACATATAAGTGAGGCAAGTTTCCTAAATATCTCTTTTCTTGGCATAGGTGTAAATCTTGATGTAACCATTAAAAAAATAAATAAATGAAAGTGTGTGTGTGTATGTGTGCGTGTGTGTGTGCGTGTGTGTACTGTACCTTCCTGCCACTCCATGCAAACACCAGTTGCTTGCACCACTTTCTGTGTCTGGCTTAAGGAAGCATCATCTTCCAGCATTCATTGTAACCTGTAAAGTAGCTCTTACCTTGCAAATGTTAGGTGCTTCAGTACATTAAAATAAGTCCTCAATATGCTGACAAGCCTGGCATTAGTAACCCAATTTATAGACACAAAAAATGAGGTTAAAGAAATCATAAGTGCATGGTTTCTCTTATGCATCCAACCTCCATTTAAAATTACATGTATGCACACATACATTTCCATACCCACACACACCTACAAGCTCACAAGTGGCAAAAGTGGAACTGGACCTTTGATTTATTCTGAAACTATGTTTGTTGCAATATTCTGTGTTAGGTTCTCAATAATTAGTGTGTGATTGTTCTGACAGTGCATCATACTCTCCCACTCAGCCTCATAACAGCCTATCTGTCCCTTTGGTTTGGCCCCTGGGAGAAAGTTATTACTTGCATCGTGCCTGGGTTTATACACTTAGATCTTATGCTTGTTCTTAATTGAAAAATTTTAGCTGGTGATTCTGCCATCTTCCCAAAGTATATATTCCAGAATAACTCAAATATCAATTTCAAATTCTGATCAGCTATTCCCTTCCCAAATTCTTACAGAGAATTTCAAGGTTGCAAACCTTTCGAACATCTAATTTTCAACTCAAATATTAGGCAGACCTACTGACCATTGACCCAGCAGCACTACGTAGGAGCAGACTCTTTTCTGCTCCTTCTCACAGCCCAAGTCTCAGGTAGGACATCATTTACAGCAAGGGAAGACACAAGAGAACTTGTGCCTCCCAAAAGAAGAAAGGACAGACTGAGCCAATGCATGCAAGTAAGTGAGCTCGCATAGGTGAAGAGTGAGTTAAGGTACAGAAAGGCCTGCTGTTCAGATCCTTACACCCCAGGAGCTGGAAGAAACTTTCCCCCAATTACTGTGAAAACACGAAACCTGGAACATAATCATCTGTAATCTCAAATTCATGTATCTCTTTGAAAATTGCACTAGCTACTTGCCCAGCCAGATGCCTTTTAGTACCCTGACCTCAACAATTTTTTGATCCCACCATGACCCAGAATTCACTGATCCACACTCACTTCACCATCCCATATTGCCTTCTTCTCTATGCCTTCCAGTTGTCACAACTAAAACCCCAGATCAATCGTATCATTCATTATCAAGATATATACTCAATCCCTTTGCCTCGTTTCCACTATATTGTGCTGGTCTTCTCTAATAATAACACACCACAAAAATATCATACAGAAGCTGGAGAGATGACTCACTGGTTAAGTGTTCTACCTGCATAAGCATGTGGGGCTCAGGGGACCTGGGAGTGAAGTTCAAATCATGCCTCCCTATAAACCTAGCCCCTCAGGGGTGCAAAGACCTGATAACATTTCCATCACAAGCTCAGGAATCAGTAAAATGGATTCCAACTCAAAAACAAGACCAGGCAGAGTAGCATTGGAGCAGGATACCCGATGTTCCACTCTGGCCTCTGCAGGCAAGCAGCCTATTGTGCAGGCTAGTGTATGGGGTGCACACAAGGGTACACACATGTGCACACACATATGCAAGCACTTTAAAAAAGTTAAATAAAGAAAAAATCTTATCCAGGTCATTTTAGCAGGAAGGTTTGGTTTGCAAATATTTAACAAAAATAACTATAGCTAGTATCTCACAAAACCTGAAAATAACTCTCTTTTAGGATAATGTAAGAATATTTCAAAGTGGTGATTGGATTTGAGTATTTGTCCTCTCCAAAACTCGAGTTGAAATTTAATGAACATTGTGATATTTTTGGGACGTGAGGCTTTTCTTTGTGTGTATGTATGTAGACTATGTGTGTGGTGTGTATGACGTGGAACATAAGCACTTGTGTGTTCAGAAGTGTGCTCCTTGCGAAATGTATGTCAAAGCCAGAGGAAAATGTCATATTTCTTTGTCTTTGAGATGGGGTCTCTCCCTCACCCCAGAGCTGCTGCTGTCAGTCAGAGAACCCTAGAGATTCTTTAGTCTTCACCCCTTGTTACGGATGTGTGTATGTGACTATGCCCAGATTATTTCGTGGGTTCTGTGGGATCCTGTTTGGTGGTTTCTGACCTGAGAGGCCCTCCTACTTCAGTGGCAAGTGCTTTTAAGCCCCGGCCATTTTCCCAGCCAGGGGTAAAACTCTTAAGACGTGTTAGGTCCTGAAGTACCTGTCCTCATGAATGAGTTAGTTCTACTATCATGCTAGTGGGTGCAAATAGATAAACTCTTTCCCCTGCCTTTCTCTCTTCCACCAGGAGGTGTGATTAGATGTGTAACAAGGCAGCAAGCTCTCACTAGATGTAGACATGTTGGAATTAGATTTCTCAGACTCCAGAAGTGTGAGATAATAGCCATATGTTTATTATAAGTTTCATTTTGGAAGCATATGTGGTCTGCAGTACAGAACTGATGCCATCACAGAGGAGAATCCACACAACAAAGCTTAGATGGCTTTGGGCTTGGTAATGGATAGATGCTGTACTCTTCATGAGGAAATGCTCACAGAAGCCTCTAGTCCCATGAATGGAGCATTGAGAACTGTTTTTGATGAATTCTTAGAAGAAAGGGACAGATATAAAAAGTTTAAAACTTAGAAATACTTCAGTGGTTATGATCAGGTATTGGCAGCAATATGAGGAGAAAAGGCCATTCTGATGAGGCCTCAGACAGAGATGGGAAACAAAGTATAGCAAACAAAAGGAAAGGAAATTATTTCTATAAACTGGCAAAGAACTTGAGTGAATTGTGCCTGTACTATCATGTATTATGCAAAGTCGAACTTAAGAGCATTAAGCTAGGCTGGGAGACATATCTAACAGCAGTGCATTCCGGGCGCTGTGTGGCCTCTTTGAATTGCATGTTGTTTGTTGTTTACTGTATGAGAGAAGAGAGAAGCGACTTAAAGATGGAACCTATAGGGAAGCAGAATGTAAAAATTTGAAAAAGCTTGAAGTCTGACCAGTGAAGAATGTACAAGTTCAAGGGTGTAGACCAATGACCACTTCATAAACAGACTGGTATGGATATGAGGAAGCCAGACGTTACCTTATAGACAGAGGAAGAGAGCAGCTCAGAAGGCATTTTGGAGATCTTGAGGCTAATCATCCCACCCACCCTCAAAGCTCTGGATGGACAGAATGGCTTTAGTGTTGGGCCCTGGGTACCATCCATGACTGACTCTCAGCTCAGCAGCCTGCACTCTATCTAGAGCTACAATCCTTGTATGTCACGCTCATGTGAATATATATAATTTTTTATCCAAACATCTCCTTACAGGTGACTTGGATTATTTCATACCTTAGCTGCTGTGAATAGTGCAGTGATAAGCATATGTTGCTAGATATCTCTTTTTTATGCTGCTTTAATTTTCCTTAGGCATATATCAAATAGGTGAATCATATATTAATTCTATTTTTGGTTATTTGAAGAACTTGCATACTGTTTTCCATGTGAACGTAATCAATTTACAGTCCTACTAACAGTGCTTAAGGGTTCCTTTTTCTCCAGTTCCTTGCTAGTATTTTTTATGTTTTGCTTTTTTGTTTATGATATTGAATAATTTTTACATATTTATTGTCTACTTGTATTTATTTTGAGAAGTATCCACAAAGATAATTTTCTCATTTTGACTGTATCACTTGTTTTTGTTCCTGTTGTAAAATTTTAAATTCTTTATGCATCTTGGACATGAATCCTCCATCTGATAAATATCAGAAGCTTTTAAATTTTATTTAATCTCATTTGTCAAATTTTGCTTTTGTATATTATCCAGTTTTAGAGTCTCATCCAGGAAACTGTCACCTGTACTTATATCTTGAAATGTCTGTCCTGTGTTTTACTGTGGTTTCAGGTTTCACAGCAAGTTTTTTTTTTTTTTAATCTACTGTGAGTTACTTTTTATCCCGGATGAAAGAAGAATCATTTCAGTCTTCTGCATGTGGGTATTCAGTTTTTGCAGTGCCATTTAAAAATCAGACTGTTAAGCCTGAGTCACAGATGAGAGCAGGCATTCTAAACTGATGCTCTGCGGATAGTTTAGCCTAGTCAGAGGATGTAATCATGGCATTTCCTACAGTGACTAAGATTTCTAAAGTGAAATACTCACTCAACTTTCACTTTCCGGCATAGCAACCTCACAAGAAAAAAAAAAAGAGCTAATTAGTTTCAATGGCAACTAAACTAGGATTTTAAGAAGTTAATGAAGAGTTTCATTATAGCCTGTCACTATGATGATCCAGTCTTTATGGCACACAGATACATTTGAATGGCCAATTCCAGATGCTATGATGGAAAGTGTCTTTGATTCAAGACATTGCAATCCTTCTCAACACTTTTCCTCTATAAAGCCATGGAGGCATCAGAACATCTTGATATCATTTAATGAATGTGGACACTTCAGTTTCAATGCAAAATCCATTCTTTTTTTTTTATATTTTTTTTGTTCATTATTTATTTATTTATTTGAGAGCGACAGACACAGAGAGAAAGACAGATAGAGGGAGAGAGAGAGAATGGGCGCGCCAGGGCTTCCAGCCACTGCAAACGAACTCCAGACACGTGCGCCCCCTTGTGCATCTGGCTAACATGGGACCTGGGGAACCGAGCCTCGAACCGGGGTCCTTAGGCTTCACAGGCGAGCACTTAACCGCTAAGCCATCTCTCCAGCCCCAAAATCCATTCTTTTATTTCTATCCTATCAACATTTTGAATTTTTTTCAGGACTCACTAAGTCTAATAGTGTATCTATAATCTGAGACAACATTCATTGCAAACTAAATTTACTAGGGAGTCAATAAAATGTGAAATACATTTAACCTTACATACTTGATAGTGTTCAGTGACAAACACAATTTGAAAACTTATTTTTTTAGGTTCACTGAGTTTTTAAAGTATGCATGAAGAACAGATAACTGTAAGTTGCAGTCATTTATGTATGCTGCAGAAATTAAGGTGAAATTGAGGAAGAAAATCTTCCTTCTTTAAAAATGTAGTTAGTTTGAACAAGTTTTGTTTTTCTAAAAAAAGAAGTGACATCATAAGGTTTACTACGTAGTCGCTTATCAAATATTATTCATTTGACAAGTATTCATTAAGCACAAAGATAATTCAGACATAAACATGGCTCTTCAGAAATTCATAGGAGTGCAGGTGAGACAGGCATTGAAGGTAATAATTTAGACACATTATTAGTTAGGTGGTATGAAGGCAAACTGAAGCCACGGAATACCAGGCTTCAGTTTCTCCATGACGTGGTTGATCTGTTCCTGCTGTCGCTGCTTGAGGTTTCTGAATTCCCTAACATTCACTCCCTGTCCTACGACATCTATGAAGCCCCTGGTCTCACTACTGTTCTTCCGCTCTAAGAACTCCTCAAAATACATCCAACATATGGCTGTAATTTTGTAGGGATTTGGCTATAAAGATAAGTTAGAAAACGCAGTTCTATTAGCGTCCATTCTGCTAGTGAATTTGCATCTTAGTTGACTGGATTCAACTGCTGTGCAGGGCCTTAAATTCAAACAACACAACAGATTACATGCACTGATATGCAGCATGTGACACCTAGTATTCGAGAACCTACGGGTTAAAAAGAAAAAAAAAAACAAAAGCCTAAGAGCTGAGAACAACATCTAAGGATTTTTTCATAGTAACTGACTTTTACAACAAATATTCCACTAAAATACAGCTGGAACATAATTCAAAACTATGTTATACAACTGAATGCCATGTCTTGAATTTTGTTTCTCCAAAATTTCATATGCTGCAGCGCTAATTCCTATTTGGTGGCATTTGGAATTTGGAGATGGGGCCTTTGGGAGATAAGTAAGTCTAAATGTGTTATATTTTATTTTTATTTATTTATTTATTTATTTATTTTTTTGAGGTAGGGTCTTACTCTGGCTCAAGCTGACCTGGAATTAACTATGTAGGCTCAGGGTGGCCTTGAACTCACAGTGTTCCTCCTACCTCTGCCTCCTGAGTGCTGGGATTAAAGGTGTGCACCACCATGCCCAGTTTAAATGTATTTTTTTCAAATTGTTATTTTTTTTTTTTATTAGAGAGAGAGAGAGTGAGAGCAAGACACACAGAGAGTATTGATGTGTTAGGGCCTCCAGCCTCTGTTATTGATGTGTGCACCATCTGTGTGCATGTGCAATCTTGCACACTTGGGTCACATTGTGCATCTGGCTTACAAGGGAACTAGAGAGTCAAACATGAGTCCTTAGGCTTCACAGGCAAGCATGTTAACTGCTAAGCCATCTCTCCAGCCCTAAGTGTGTTTTTAGAGGTAAGACCCTTATTACAGGATTGGCATCCTTATAGATAAACACCTAAAGGTATTTGCTTGTCCCTTTCTGTCTCTTCTCTTCTTCCTCTCTCTTTTCTCCTTTCCATTTCCCTTCATCTGTCCTATCCTTTCCTGTGAGAACTATCTTCAAGGACAGAAGAAACTTGGTCTTGGATTTGTACCTCCAAAGCTGTGAGGGGAAAAAGGAGAGAAAACTCCTGTTTTTCAAGCCAAGAAGAAGAAGGAAAAGTAGAAAGAGAAGAGAAAAGGGAAAGAAAAAAGAAATAATATTTATGTTGGAGTAGGGAAATGAGTAGGGGTAAATTTTGTGACCTGCCTAGGTCACAATGGAGAGATTTCAAAGCAGCTGTGAGTCATCCAGGTCATCCTTGGCTATATAGCAAGTTTGAGGCCAGCTTGGGTTACATAAAATGCTGTCTTACAAAAAAATAAAATAAACAGGACCTAGGTGTGGCATACAGAACTGTTATCCTAGAATTCAGGAAGCTGTAGCAGGAGGATTGTGTATTCTAGGCTACCTTGGGATATATGGAGTGCTTGTCTCAATAAGATCAAAAAAAATTAATGCATACATAAAAAATAATAAGTAGTAAAACAGTGCCATTGACAGTGATGACAGCTGATGTCAAGTGTTTAGCATGTTCCAGATATTTCCAATGGACCAAGGTTCTTTTATTAATTCTTATAATAGTAGGAATTATAACTTTTATATATCATTGCATATGTCTCAAATGCTCACGAATAGTGAATATTTACAATGTAACAAATTGATGTAAGGAAAAAAAATGAAGCAGGAGTTCTAGGTAAGGGGAACAAAGGAGACACTGCAGAATCCAAGCCTCAAGTCAGGACAGAATTTGAAACAGAAGAAATCTGAAATCGAACCACTATCAGCTACTTATATGTAGAGAAATAATAGCAAAAAGATTCACAATTCTATCACCATTTGTAAAAAAAAGTTATTTTTTCAGATCATGAAGGAGATCTGAAAATATTACTGTGACCTAAATTGTTTCCAATCTGTACTGAGCTTCAGGTGTATCCCAGTGCTCAGAGTGGGAGGCTGTAAGGCAGTTAGGTGGCTTCCCCGGGATTTCATTCAGAACTCTAGGTTCAAGCCACAGCTTTACCACTTATCTAACTGGGTGCCAGGGAAAGTTACTGAGGTTTCTTGCATGTTAATTTTCACAACTCAAAATGGAGATGTCAAAATGCCATGGAAAATACTTGGCATTGTGCCTGGGGCTTTGAAAGCATTGAATGCCAATCATATTATTATTATTCTTATTACAGAGAAGCAGTTTGAAACTTTCAGAGTAAGCTTTTGATTTCTCAAACTTTTTAGATAGAATTTACATAAAATGAACTCAGTATTAAATCTAGTCTCCATAATTTACTAAAATGTGGCCAGTGCACTGTGACAAATCTTTTCAGTTTGTTTAATGACATTTAAAGATCATTCTGTCCAGGAATACATTTCTATAAAAAATAAGGGAAGTGTTTTCTCTAGCACATTTCTGTAAAAGTTCAAAAGATATTACATAAAAGGAGGCATTATAAATAAGCCAAAATACATCGTGAGATGATAAACACTTCACTGTGGAACATGTTTTACCGAATGATTTCATAGACATGGTTCTGGCTCATTATGATGTCTCTGTAGATAAATTCTCTTCTGAAAGGCGTGATATACAATTAATTCATTTTATCATTTATGATACTAAACCCTAAACTTTGGGAATAATAAATGAGCAAATTGCTAGTTTATTTACAGCTCGTTATGGGAACATTGGTTTTCATCTCATAAAGGGCCTACAACAAAGTACACATAGAGTGTCTCGATGACCATCTTGAATGCAGAACTCTGACACACCCTTAGTTCATTCACACATGATGGCTGTTTCTCACTGTTTTGCAGGTTAGGAAGACTATTCTAATAATCAAATGCCCTTCTGTATTCTCTTTATTTACAGCTCATGCAGCAAAGCCAGTAGATTTCACCAGACATTGTGCCATACTTTAAGCAATTATCTTTTTCAGTATGTTGTATTCTAGTAGGTGTCAAATAATTTTAGTTTTGCACTGTGAAAATTATACTTAACTAACAATGAAATCTCACTTAATGAGCTGTGCTTGATGGAGGATAACAAGTATGAGACTTTCATCCTGAGATCTTTTTGTATTTGAAAGGTTTATTCAAATTCATCCTCTGGGACATTTATTAGGTCACATAAGACAAACTGAAAATTATTCATTGAAGCATTATAATTTTATGTGTTTCATTTATAAAAGCCTGGGTCTCATGTTAAGTCTTCCTAATATATAGTTTTCCTTCTTTATAAATAAAGGTAATTCAAGGCAAAACTATTATCTCTGAGAGTTGAATTTTTTTTTTTTTGGTGGGGGGTTAGTCTCGAGGTACGGTCTCGCTGTACCCCAGGCTGACCTGGAATTCACTATGTAGTCTAGAGTAGCTGCGAACTGATGGTGATCCTCCTACCTCTGCCTCCCCAGTGCTGGGATTAAAGGTATGTGCCATCACACCCAGCAAGAGTTGAAAATTTTACTATGAATTACTCTATGAAGCCCATACAGCTAATCTCTTGACTAGTTCTAATGAATCTCACACTCTAATCACTGCTATCCCTCCTGAGAAAAACTGATACTGGCTTAAAAGCTTTTCTTCAAGACAATTAGTACCAGTAGTAATGAGCATTTGAAGGAGAGGCCCAGAGTTTCGTTGTTAGCATTTATGGCTAAAGCATTTGGTGAAAATCCTTTGGGTGTGTCAGAGGAACAGAAGATCTTTGAGACTCGTGGTTCTTTGGCCAACAAACATGAAGGGCATTCATATGGCCCCAGATACTTATCTACTGGTGAGAAGACACCAAGTATCTTGATAGTTATATCTCTGGCTTGGCCTTCCTCCTTCATGTGAGCCTTTCCTCATGAGTGCAGCATGATTCAGAGATCTGAATGCCTCTCACTGCTTGTTGAAAATCAGAGACTTGCCCTCTGTCAGCCTCAGTCTGTGAGCCCACAGCTCCCTTCCAAGGGCATCACTGCCTTACCAATGGGAGCTTCAGCTGTTTAAGTGCTATGAGGATAAAACAGATGAGTGTATGAAGAAGTGGTGTGGGGGAACAGCTCTAAGTATGAACTTCTAGAATAAAGATTCAGAGGTTTAAATTTGACCTCACTTCTCATATTCTAAACCTGCATATCTAGCTAGCTTTATATATACATGTATTATGAATGTGATTTCCTGAGTTGCATCCTATTACATGCCAGTTACTTTTGCTCCTTTCTACCCCTTTCATACACATATGAAGACAGTAGAATTATTGTCCTATTTAATAGATAAAGAGGCTAAGGCTTAGAGACTACAGTGAAGGACAAGTAATGAAGCCATATTGGCTCTATCCATTTACTGAAGGATTATACAGACATAGATTGTATGATGGGAAGGTGGCCTTTCTGCTTTGCTCTAGTACTCTGGACAAAGGGTAGAGTATGCTTAAACTTATATCTTATTTTTGTCTGTCTCTTAAGCTGTGTTCATGTTCATGTGTGAGGGTCCACAAGTGTGCATGTGTATGTGTGAAGGCCGGAGCACAACCTTGAGTGTTGCCCTTATTTTTGATACAAGGTCTTTCATTGGCCTGGAACACCTCAATTGGGCTAAACTGGCTCGACAGAGCACCTTACGGATTTACCTCCCGAGCCAGCACTGGGATTGTAAATTCATGCCACCATACCTGACATATTTTACATGGGTCCTAGGGATCAAACTCAGGTCCTCATGCTTGTAAGGCTTCCACTTTATCAATTGAGCTATTTCCAAGCCCCTCATTTTCACTTCTTTTGAAATACTGGATTGTTAGTATTCTCTTTCTTATGCTTTAGGGCCCTTAAAAGAAGATAGCACCATAGGGAAAGGGAAGATTTTAGTTTAGTGGAGAGTTTATTGCATGCCTGGTTTCTGTAAGGTAAAGCCGCATTGATTTGTTTTCTTTCCTACAATAAGAACAAAGGAGAAAACTTTATTCAAAAATAAAATATCCTTAAAGTCAATTGGAAATGAGTAGATTTTTTAAAAGGTTAAAATTTTTCTCCTTTGACATTTTCTGCTATGTTGATATTTTCTGTAGTGTTTGGTTGGTGGTGAGATCTTTTCTGTTTTGCTCTGTTTTTGTCTTAAACAAATCAAGCCCTTTGTTTTAGAATACTTCTGCTTCTTTTCTTCTTTTCCAATTTCTAGAAGCATGTATGCACAAGACCATACTGAAATACATTAATTTGATTTGAGAACATAGTGGAATTGTCAAAATAACTTAGGCAGTTTTTCTTTATTTAAAAAAATTATATTAGAAATAGATATAGGGCTGGGGAGATGGCTTAGCGGTTAAGCACTTGCCTGTGAAGCCTGAGGACCTCAGTTCGAGATTCGATTCCCCAGGGCCCACGTTAGCCAGATGCACAAGGGGGCGCACACATCTAGAGTTCGTTTGCAGTGGTTGGAGGCCCTGGCGTGCCCATTCTCTCTATCTGCCTCTTTCTCTTTCTTTCTGTCACTTTCAAATAAATAAATAAACAACAACAAAAAGAAATAGATATAGCCAAGGGAAGAAATAAAGGTTTTCCTATTTTAAAGAAAAATTTAACTTTCAAAAATACAGTCGCATGATCAGTGAAGCCATGTTTATGCAACACAAATAATTTTATTGAGCCCTATTTTCATAGGCATAATGGATACTTTAGGCCAAAATTATCCTTTGGTACAAAAATATCAACATGGTATTTTATTTTATTTTATTTTATTTTTAATTTTTTATTTATTTGAGAGCAACAGACACAGAGAGAAAGACAGATAGAGGGAGAGAGAGAGAATGGGCGCGCCAGGGCCTCCAGCCTCTGCATACGAACCCCAGATGCATGTGCCCCCTTGTGCATCTGGCTAACGTGGGACCTGGAGAACCGAGCCTCGAACCGGGATCCTTAGGCTTCACAGGCAAGCGCTTAATCGCTAAGCCATCTCTCCAGCCCAGAGTTGGTGTCTTTTGAAGGTTCTGATTATTTATTCTAAGGCTTTCTTTTTGCCTCTGGTCTTTGCCAGCAATCCTCAGCATTCTTTGGCTTGTGGATGCATCCCTTCAATTTCCGCTCCTGTATTTTGATAGATTTCTCTCTTCTGTGGGTCTTTGTTCAGCCTTTCTTCTTATAAGGTGATGCTGTTAGGTCAAGCTCTCATTCATTGTGACCTCAGGCTGCACAGCTATGTCCTCTGAATGGAAACATTCCCTCCTAGACCGAAGACTCTAAAACTCAAGAAGCTCATGGAACTTACAAGGATCAGGAAACACATTAAAGTGACAAGGTTCGCAAGGCCTGTCCCAAAGGTAATATTAAAGCACTGTGGAATTGCTGGAGAGAAGAGCTCCAGTGGCTCTGCCTGTGACACAGCTTTCAGGAGTCACCACCCATGCTGGGGCAGTTTTGTTGGTAAGGCAAATGCCTGAGTCACCCACGTTCCTGAAAGCAGCCTTCATAACCACATTGACTCCCCAAGCTAGACTTGATAGGACAGGATCATTTCTTTGGTCTGCTTTATATGGAATGGATGGACATTTGTACACATCTCCCCAGAAAAAAAAGTCACACACATATGCTTCATTTTAAATTTTTCGCATCTATAAATGTCCCATTCCCCCCCACCAAATAAAAGTTCACATTCATAGCTACTGGATTAGAACATCACCATATTTCTTTTATGTGACATAATTCAGTCTTCAGTATAATCCTGTAAGTTAAGTGTAAGAGAAAAGCAAAAGAAAACACCAGACTTGAGCTCTACAGATAGACTGTTTATTACAGAAAACAGCGAGAGACCTCAGCTTTTCCACAGAATGAAGGCTAAAGCACTGCATCAGGCTAGAGTGTAAGTTTATAATGAGAAACCTAAGGAAAAAGCGGGCTGTACCAGGCACAGTTGATAAGAAAATTGTAGCTGTTTGTGTTCTTGTTCAGAATAGGCTTCTTCAGCCAGGAATGTCTAAGGGAGGATACGCAGATGGGCTCTGTTCCTTCAAGGCCATCTAGGCTAAGGGGAGCACATCTGAAGGTGCCAAACTTCTTTATTGCTCGCAAGCTTTAGGGATGGCTATTAACTCTTTACTTCCCTTTAGTTTTCAGGGAAGGCTATTAACCCCTCAAATCCAATATAGGTAGACATGAAATCTCATTCTAGGATAGAATCTATGGCCAAATGTAAAGTCAATAAAAGGCCATTTATGAATTAGTTTCATGATTAAAAGCCTAAGAGGGCTATTAAAATATTTTATTTTTCTGGAATATGGACTTGAAATGGTTCAATGAAGGTTGGCACATGAAAATCTCAGGCATGATATGGTGATTCCACATTATAGACATTTGTTATAATAAGACTTAAAACCTGGCATTTTCAGTGTTGTAAGTGGATATTTAGAAGTGAGGTTATCCATGTGTTCAAAGGAAAGACTGAACTCAGAAGTTGAAACTAGTTCCCCAAGTTTGCTTGCAGAAATTGAGGCTGGCCCTTAGGAAAAGCAGAGCAATTGGGCTTGGGAAGCTGGGGCTAGCACTGAGAACACAAGGGTGCTTCACGTGGACAGGCTCAGCCCCAGTGTGACATCCCAGCCCAGGAATATCTGAGCATATATGGATAACTACATGAGGAACAGAGGCCTGGATGGTAAGGTCTGCCTCTTAGAAACATAGAAAATAGAATGCGTTGGGAGGATTCCATTGATGTAAGTGTTGTGCCAATAAAGGACAAGTTAGATTTTCTGCAAACAATTCGTTGAGTAAAGAGGAAAATTCTTCAGTCAGGACCCTCTGTGGCATGGGAGAAGCCTCTCTCTCCTTCAGGTACTGTGAAGTGACTGAGAAACCATAACTTGCTTGTGATGGGAAATGTCTGTGGATTTTTCTACACTGCCATTTAAAACTTTCTCCTGCTATGCCCTTTGTGATGTGCTTGTACACTAGTTGTTGAGGATAGCTTGCTGGCTGTTTGATGGAGATATTTCCCCAGGTATTTTGAAGGAGGCTAGAGTAAGGTGTTTCATTCAAATGGAGTGGACTGGGTACGTTTTACTAAGGACAAATCCGGTATTCCTGTCTTGTGAAACCTATAAAATTGACACTGTGGGAGTTATGAAATTTCTCATAGTTTTTCTGTGTGATTTTTTTTGAGATGAAAGTCCTCAACACTCAACTAGCATTCAAAGGGCTCTATAACAGAAAGGGTAAGAGCATGTAGTTTACAAGAATGTATGATGTCACCTTCATTTGCTCCTACCTTTCTGATCTTTCTCTTTCTGGTATTTTTTGAGTTACATGAGCACCATGGAGTTTATTTCACTATATTTTTGCTCACTATGCACCTTTATGCATGTGAAATTTTTATTTACAGATTTATATAGTTATATCTTACAAGATATTCCCAGACATTCAATTGCTCAACTATCTTTACAATTATATTGATGAATTCAGTGGTTTTTCCCATAATTATAGCTTAACAATCATTGCAGAAGAAGTAGAGTTTCTTAAACTTCCATTTCTTAAAAAGAAATCCAGTCATTAGCAAACAGTAATGGGAATGCTATACTGAATTGAAAATTGGGGCAAGTTTTCTTTAACGTAGTATAAGTTGCAAAAAATTAAAGTATCCAAAATATCTCTTAAAACAAGTGTCCACATTCTGGGTACATAGGATATTCTATCCTTCCCTTATATACAAATAATCTCAAACATAATGCAGATTGACTTCCAGAACAGTACATTCACGAAAAGATCAGGCAAGACAAACTTCATGCTGTTTTATTGACAGTTTCAGCAGCTGAGCGAATCTGTTCTTTTTTTTTTTTTTTTTTGGTAATGTTCCATAATTTCAAATAGTTTCACATTTCAGAACCTTCACATTTCTTAATGCAGGCAGATAGGTTATGTGACTCCACATATTTGTTCAGTTTTCTTTTTCAGCAGTTCTTATACGGAGAGCTTTAACCATGAAGGATTTCATTGCTCATTCAGTGTAAATCTCTAGCTCACTGAAATAATGTCATTTCACTATAAGCAACAGGAAGCTTTCTTTCCACTGATTATTTTCAAGTCCTAAAAAATATATTGTAAATGTACCAGAAAGAAGTAGGTAGAAGCTTGATTACCCAAAGAGTATTGCACAAAAAGGTTTTTTTTCAGCTCATTGCTTTAAGAAATGTCCTAATTTTTCAGTCAAATGAGGCCTTAACTAATTGTACAGTTTGCCTTGATCACAGCTCTACCTATGGACTTGTGGGTTTAATGAAATATTTTTAATCAAATTTCATATTGATTTATTTATTTTTGACCTATCTTTATAAACAATACAAAATTACATTAAAAATAATATTCTTTCTCTGACAAAAGCACTGAAAACAAATATATAAACTATTAAATATGCAGATTAAAACTCCCCAGATGAAAACCTGCTCTAATAAAACATCTTTTGATATTTTTTGTTTTGTTTTTTCCAAGATAGGGTCTAGCTCTAGCCCAGGCTGACCTAGAACTCACTCTAGTCCCAGGCTGGCCTCAAACTCACAGTGACCCTCCTACCTCTGCCTCCTGAGTGCTGGGATTAAGTTGTGTTCCATTATACCTAGCCTTGATGAAACATTTTTACCCATGTTGAATTCTTTCTTTTCTTACATTTATTTTCTAACTGATAAGAACATATTTATTTTTGGCATCTAATCTGCTGTTTCATATATCTACACTTTGAAATGGCTAAATCAAGTAATCTATTGAAAGCATTATTTCACTTAATGAATTAATCTGCTTTCTACTGCTATACCAAAATACTTGAGGCTGGGCAATATATCCAAATGAGAGCTCTATTTAGCTCACATTTTTTGAGGTCCACAAACATGGTACTGTTATCTGCTCAGCTCTGTGAGGGCCCCTTGGTGGCATCACACAGCGACAGCAGCTTTTCAGAGAGTTAGAGATCTCATGGTGAGATGGGAAGCTAGAGAGTGGCACAGACTTTCTCATAATGCACTTGCAGGGATACTTGGAGTTTCACAAGAACTGTGACACTCTTCCAAAAATAGTGGCCTCAGTGGCATAATCGCCTTACTAGGCCCACCTCAGCTTTGCTATTCTGAGGACAAAACCTCCAACGCACACACCACTGGGGAAATCTCCATCCAAACTATCACAAGCACTTTGTGGATATATGGTTAGAACAGCTGTCATCTATTGTCTTAGCAATTTTCAAAAGTAAAACACACTGTTAATAACTCTAGTCACCGCGAGGTATAATAGATACAATGTCTTGAAATGATTCTGTCTGAAATTTTGTTCACTTTGGTCTGTATCTCCCTTTGTTCCTAGTCTTTTTTTTTTTTTTTGAGGCAGACCCAATAGACTAGCCATTTAATATTTTCTTGTGAGATATATATATATAGAGAGAGAATTGGCATGCCAGGGTCTCCATGCACTGCAATTGAACTCCAGACACATGTGCCCCTTTGTGTACATGTGCAACCTTGTGCACTTGTATCACTGTGTGTCTGGCTTACATGGGACCTAGAAAGTCAAACATGAGCCCTTAGGTTTCACAGTAAGTATCTTAACCGTTAAGCCATCTCTCCAGCCTGCAATCCCTAGCTTTTAGTGAACACCATTTTACTCTCTTTTTCTATGAGTTGCATTATTTTGTGTGTGTGTGTGTGTGTGTTTGTGTGTGTGTGTGTGTGTGCACGTGCACACGTGTGCACATATAAAAGAATAAATGTGCATGAATATGTGTATTGGTTTGTGTGGGTGCATGAGTGTGTGTTCATGTGCATGTGGAAACCAAAGGTTGATGTTGGGTATCTTTCTTGATCACTTAATGCAGGGTCTCCTATTTGAACCCATATTCAGTTAGCTGACTAACAAAATTGTTTCATAGAGCCCTTGCCTCCTCCTGAATGCAGGAATATCAGGTGGGATGCTGCACCTGCCTAGCATTTATGTGGGTACTGGAGTGAGGATCCAGACTCAACTCTTCATGCATGCTCGTCAATTAGTTTTCTGACTGAGCCATCTCCCTAGTCCTTATTTCTTTTAGAATAAATTTTCAATGTGTAAAAATTTTCAAATATACCATACATGTTAAAAACAATGTATTAATTTGTGTATATAAATCAAATTTAAATTTCCTTTGTAAGTAGTTTAAATCATTAATCTCAAGAATGAAGCAAATCAAGTTGAAAATTTAACTTTGAACAAAAATATTAACCAGGGGAAACATCTTATCTCAGTCATTTAGGTTATGTTAGCATAATTACAGTTGTCAAGTTACAAGATTGTAAAGACTTTTTTGTTTTATTAACTACTTAATTCACTGTGCATACAGCAGTACTGCTATATAATAATATAAAATTATTATTTGTTGGCTATTAGATGAATGAATTAACCATATAAGTGCAGTAAAAATCATGGTAGACATGCAGTTTATCACTGTTTTTGGCAATAACACGCCAAATAATCAAAACTGAATTACCTAGTGTCTTTGGTTTTTGGAGCTCACAGATTTTTGCCATTGTCTCTATGTGAGGAAATAAGGGCCTTATGAATTGGTCTCTGTTTTGACTTTCTATGTAGGTCTAGAAAACTTAAAGAGAGAATCAAACCACACCATAAGTTAGCTATGGCACTTATTTATTTATTGTTTCTTTCCAGGTAGGGTTTCACTCTAGCTCAGGCTGACGTGTAATTCATTATATAGTCTTAGGGTGGCCTCGAACTCATGGCGATCCTCCTACCTCTGCCTCCCAAGTGCTGGAATTAAAAGTGTGTGCCACCATGCCAGGTCAGCTGTGGCATTTATGAAGACAAGATTCCTTCTGCTGAGATCTGTATTGCATACATGATTCTAGGACTGAACATGACTTCACCGGTTTAAAGAAATTTTGTAATGCTTTGTGTCTAACATTGCACCTGGAACAGGTTGGAGTGCCATCTTGTTTACTCTCCTAACTTAGTCAACATTCTCATTAGTTTCTCCATGTTTATATTTTCTGTTTAGTTTGGGTGAAGACAATTAAAAGAAATATTTCCCCCTTGCTGAACTTGAAATGAAAGTCAACCACTTGGAAAGGGCTATTTCAGAAGTTGTTGAACCAAAAGGTAGTTGTTTGATTGCATTTACATTCTATTTATTTATTTATTTTTCTCTCCTTAAGAAAGGCCCCTGCAGCTGAGTGCCGTATGACACCCTTCTTCTGCTCTGTTCCTCCAGCAGGTGCTGGCAACACAAGACAAATAAGACTAAAACAAGCTTGTCTGACAAGATAGCCAGCTAGTAAGAGCTGCTCAGAGCAGAACTGCCCCAGCTTCACTGTAGAGAACTACCTTTCTTTGAAAAGTTTGTGAGGACAGGTTCATTTGTCACTATTCTCTAGTCTAATAAAAGTTTATTTACAAAATAAGGTCACCTGATCACATATTGCTAATTTTAAGTTAAAATTTTATTTTAAAATATATATTTTGGTTATGGAATTTTGCCCCCCCCATGTCATGTATTGTCCTCGTTCCTCTCCTTCCAGAGGAGAAAAAAAATATTTATGTCTTCTGAACTACCAAATAATCAAGTGTTCTAGTCTCCGCCAAATATAGCCCAGTCTTTCTTCTTAACTCCTTATTTTCTTTAAAAATTTTTTGTAAGTATACATATCATGAAAAAGCCATCATCTAAATGAAATGACAGCCCCTGAAATCCCAAGTTGTATCACTACCTAAGACCCAAGTGTTCATTGTATGCATTTCTTTCTATTTATGGTCTTCCAAACTCCCACCAGAATGGTTCACTGAGCTCTGCTTACAGCACTGTATTCTGTAGTTCAAAGTTCCAAATCCTCCCACATGCATCCTGCATAACAGGTCCAAAAAACAGAGAGCCACATGGTCACATGTATCCTAGCAATGCCCCCACTGTATCTGTGACTTTCTCATTGTTGGGACAAAATACCTGCCGGGAAGCATCTTACAGAAGGAACAGGGTTTACTTTGGCCTACAGTTTCAAAGAGAAGTTGTATCATGGTGGGGGACACTGGCATCACACTGGCAGACAGGAAGCAGAGAATAATGAGTACTAGGCATTGGGATGTAGCCTCTCAACGCCTGCAATCAGTGACATGCTTCCCCCAGCAAGGTTCTACCATGTGAAGGTTCCACAACTTTCCTGAAAAGTGCCACCAGCTGGGGATTAAGTATTCTAACACACGAAGCATGTGAAGATACTTTTACATTCTAACCACCTCACTGTCTCAGAAAGCCAAACTGTACTGTGAGAAGTTGGAATTTTACCTTCTGCCTAAAGAATGTGAGAGCTGATGTGATTGGTTAGGTGCATATTCTATCCCCATATCCACTGTATTTTCAACTCCTTCTTCTCTGAAAGCATGATCATATGATGTGTGTGTGCGTGTGTGTGTGTGTGTGTGCGCGCGCGCGCTCGCAAGAGAGAGAAAGAGAGAGAGAGAAAGAGAGAGAGAGAGAGAGAGAGGGAGAGAGAGAGAGAGGGAAAGAGATGCATGTGTATGGGTGGGTGGGTGCAGAGGCCAGAGGATGACATGTGTCTTCCTATATCACTCTGCACCTTATTTTCTTAAGACAAAGTCTCTTATGGAGCCTAGAGCTCCCCATTTATTGGCTAGGCTGGCTGGCCAGAGAGCCCCAGCAATTTACATATATTTTTGCCCCTACCACTTACACTATGTTGGACTTATAGACACATATGACCACACGTTGCTTTTACGTGAGAGCTGTGGATCCAAACTCAGGTCCTTATGCTTCCACAGCAATCTCTCTCTTTTTTTTTTTTTTTTTTTTTTAAGTAGGTTCTCACTCTAGCCCTGGCTAGACCTGGAATTCACAATGTAGTCTCAGGCTGGCCTACTAGCCTCAAACTCACAGTGATCTTCCTACCTTGGTCTCCTGAGTGCTGGAATTGGAAGCATGCACCACTATGCCCAGCCAGCAAGCTCTCTCTTACCTACTGAGTCATCTCCTCAGCTCAAGATTTTTGATTTTAATAGAAACTTCCACCTTAAAAAAAAAAAAGGAGTGCAGCGAAAACTGTGTAAATGAAGCCTCAGGCAAGTCAATTTTATGTATGCTGACAAAGGATTCTGTGCAATAAATGATGATCTCCCTACAAATTGTGAATTGGTGGTTCATTTATTTTTAATTTATGGCTGTAGATCTCATAAATTTGGAAGAAATGGCACCAAATAGAACATGGCATAGAAATGGTAGAATACCATTATAAAGTGTTTTAATGGGCTAAAATTTGAAGGGCATTACTTGTAGTTTGAAAACATGGTTCTGTAAGTAGGACCCAAATTTTTTCTGTTCTGGGGATACAGGCGAAAGAGTGTGGATTGGCTGCCGGAGCCCGCGTGTAAACTGTGCTTCTACCCTACTATGTAGCATACCAAAATCATTACCCTCTCCTGGGTTCTTTCTATTAGATCTTATCTATAAAGAAAAATCATTTATTAAATATGGTATACAAGAAACTGGCAATTGTTGATACAGTTGTGTAATGCTCAAGAAGGAAACAAGGTAGATAAACAGAGTCTAGATTTCCTTTCCTGCAAAATGGGAACATTACTAGTTGATGAGTTCATAATTCTTTGGGATGTTTTGATTGGCAATGACTTCAGCTATAAAGGAAGAGCCCTACACTAGAACATCAAGTCCTGTTTTAGGCAGTTATAATATGCAGACAGGATTTTTGAATCTGTTACAGTTTTATACTTTTCAAATAGATATTCTATCTGGTGCTAAATCTCTTTTTACTCACTGCTTGTAAATGAGAAAAATAAATAAATGATGAGATGGAAAAGGAATTCATTCTTCAAGCTCATGAATGCTAGGGCTAGTCTTGATATCCTACCTGTGAAAGTGTGGCACATTGTGCATTTAAATTAAATTTTAAAGAATTTTGTTTTCTTTCTTAGTAGGTTGAATTATTGTCCTCAATTTTTCATTGCAGTGGATTAATAGCATACATTCACATCTTTGTCATAACCTCATGTTGGGAGGAGGCATTCCCAAACCTTTGAGCTTGGCTATCTGACTCTGACTTCTTGGCTAATAGGATGTTGTCAGTTGATGTGACTGAGGAAGGCATTATTAAGTAATGAGTTCTTCTGAGAAAAATAAAATAATGATGGTCATCATTATAAGAAGCAGCTGTGACCATATGCATATGAAAGAGCCTGTCTTGATTGGGTCTGTTGGTATCTTCCAACACAAAGGAGAAGGGTGTGGAAAGAGCTCAGGTAAATCTTATACAAGCTGTTTGCAATGATGAATGAGGGGGAGAAAGAGTTTATACAGAGGGTAAAAGCTCAAGGGATTGGGCTCACCACCAATGAGGCCATAGGGAGGTTGTTATCTTATATGGGGATGTAACCTTCCAAAGTAGCTGCTTTGCGGTCTCTACGCTCCTGTAAGTAACCCCTTGCCTATGCTATGTCAGAAAACCCAGTAGACTCTTCGGTTTGTCAAAGTACACTTTCATGGAATCAGTCTTCAGCTCATGAGATGTTGTGCTCTTCAGCTTCTCCTCAGGAAGTTGGTTATGCAAGAGGCTTGCCGATGTGTCTGCACTGGAAGCTGTCCTATCACATTCTTCCTTTGCCCATGGGAAAAGTCCCTGACGCTGCTCTTTCTGAGGGGCTGGGAACCACTTGAGGGAAGCCTGGAACTAAATGGAGTGGTAGAACTACACCTGGCTGGACGCAGCCTGGGGCATCCAACACTTCAGCCAACCCATTCATGAAGAATAAAGAAACCATTCCTTGCCAACAGTTTCCTACTCAGGTTTTGTGGTATTATGCCATCACTTATACAGCCATATGCCATGTAAGATTTCTCCTCATTGTTGTGAGAATTAATTGCAACCGTTGATTTGTTTTCTCATGGCGATGATGATGAAAACTCTGGCTTGTGTCCATAGTCAATTTCCTGTTTGGGCACAGACTGCGTAGTGCTAATTTTTAATAAGTATACAATTTATGCTAAGTGTCTATTGTGAGGGCTATCTAGTTCATACTTCTCACCCATTTGAAGGCTGGGTTCACTTTACAATGGGAAAAGAGTGGTTGAAAACACTATATTTGGGGTCAGAAAGGTTTCGGTTCGAGTCACGGTTTTGCCATTTGCAGGCAAATAGCTGAGTTCCCTTTGGTTTGATCTTAATACTGGGACATGAGCATTTTCCTAACACAGGGCCCTTACTGGCTTGACTTTTATGAATGCCTGAGATTCCCAGAAGGATATTTTCAATCTGGCTGGACCAGCGTCTCAACATGTTCTAGTCCTATTTTACATCTGGCGTCATTATTCAGTCCTTAGTCCCATGGTAGACAATCTGGTTTTCCAGAGTCTCATCTTGTGCCTATGCAGTCAAACTCATGTTCGAACTATGAGCAGTCCTCTGCTACTATGGCAACTTCTATGTCCCAGCCTGAACTTGCACTCTTAACCTCCTTGCTCAATGCCTGCTCACAGAACCCACACCCCTGAGACAGAGCAAGAGAGGTACCAGGCAGAAGCCCAGGACCATTGTGAGGCTCACCTTGTGTGTTTTTTCTTCCCTGGAGATCCATAGCCCCGCATGGTCTGT
Source organism: Jaculus jaculus (assembly GCF_020740685.1). Lineage (NCBI taxonomy): Eukaryota > Metazoa > Chordata > Mammalia > Rodentia > Dipodidae > Jaculus > Jaculus jaculus. The sequence goes on along the minus strand of NC_059111.1, from coordinate 84,009,869 downwards.
GGTTTAATACCTCAAGCACGCTTATGTTTTGCAGCATGAGTGGCAACTATACTTGTCCCATTTTCTCTGTCACAGCCAGAAGCTGAAGTCCTGTTTATTTTCTATTATGCTGTCCTCACCATGTTCTTTTCTTGTCCTAACTTTTGTTTGATTGAATAAGATTATTTCATTTTTTTCCTGTAATTATTTAAACATATAAACTCCATTTCTATTGTACTTGTCAGTTAAAAATATAAACCCTTTTTTGGCTGGGCGTAGTGGTGCACGCCTTTAATCCCAGCATTCAGGAGGCAGAGGTAGGAGGATCACATTGAGTTTGAGGCCACCCTGAGACTACATAGTGAATTCCGGGGCAGCCTGCACTAAAGTGAGACCTGCCTCAAAAAACCAAAACAAACCACTTTTGGCTATTTGAATTATATTTCTTTAATGACAATAATTGAAGATGATCTGTGTTACTAATACTATAATTTTTACCTAGAAAACCTTTCTTTTAAAATAATTTTCTCACACCCACAGCATGTAGTAATTCCATAATCTGGTACAGTTCCACTGGTACCCAGAACCTCTCTAGCTAAGGCAAGATGACCACTGAAGTTCACAGGGAGAATGAGTAGCTTGAAATTAGAATGGCAAACAGGTGTCCCACATAGATGAAAGAAGGACTTGGTGCACTGTGTATATTTCCACAATAGACTATCATCTTGGTGGGTTAGGAAATTTGCAGTTTTCCTATTTGTAGGAAAATACTTTAATATTACCTAACATTACATTACATTAACATACATCCTTTAGCATTAAATTGCCTCTGATTCTTTTCTTTTGTATTAGACTGTGTATGTATGTGTATGTGTGTTTGAAAAATTCTTCTTTTTGATTATATTGACAGGAGAAAGATTATTTTTTCAAACACTGGTGGAAAAGTCCTAGGAAACACTAAGGCTTGGCATGACAGAGTCCAACCCAGTTTGCTGTTCTGTTTATAACTCCCAGACATCCTCCCAGATACAGTTCTACGTTAAAAACCCCAGGGTTTCTAAAAAGTGTCCTCATATGTTATATCCTATGGATCACAGCAGAAGAACAAGGAGATGATCCTTAGAAGAGACAATCTCTGGGAACATGGAGGGCTCCTGTTTCTCTAAAGCATGGTGGACATTGGCCCTAGGAGGATGTAAGAGACACTCTTTAAGGAGAAGGAGACTGGCAGCTGTTCGTCAGAGAAGCAAGGAGAACTGGTTTGTCCCTACTAAGGAGTGATATCCATGGTGGTGGGGGGACCAATTTAATTTCTGGTGGACTTTTAACTTACCATGTGCTATGGTTATGATATAAAATGACCCCCTTAAACTCATGTCTTTGAGCACTTAGGTCCCAGCAATGTTTGAGAAGGTCATGGAACATTTAGGAGATGGAGCCTTGCTGGAAGAAGAGGGTCAATGGGGAAAAGCCTTGAGAAGTTTTAGCTTGGCCTCAACTGCTGGTCATCCTCAGCTTCCTGTTTGCTTATGTGACAGTGTGATGAGTTGCTACCCACTCCTGTCACTCTGCGTCCCTGTCATGATGGATTCTGCCCTCTAGAGCTGTAAGTGGAAAATAAACCCTTTCCTTCTTTAGGTTGCTTCTGATCAGGTATTTCTTCACAGCAATGCTAAAGCAAGAGAAACCCATTGACATGTGCACATAAACCATGCAAAGCAGACTGCTTTGAAGACACACCTAATTTGCCAAATGTCCCAAAGAGGGCAACTCTGAAGCAGGGAAGGCTAACATTAATATGTTTTTATTATTATTTGAGAGCGACAGACAGAGAGAGAGAGAAGGATAGAAAGAGAGAGAGAGAATGAGAATGGGTGTGCCAGGGCCTCCAGCCACTGCAAACAAACTCCAGACATGTGTGCCCCCTTGTGCATCTGGCTAATGTGGGTCCTGGGGAATAGAGCCTCGAACTGGGGTCCTTAGTCTTCACAGGCAAGAGCTTAACCACTAAGCCATCTCTCCAGCCCCAACACTAATGTTTTTTGAGAGTTCATGAATACCTTCTCAATTTACTTTGAACTTCTGAGTGCTGTGATGGACATGTGTAACAGTTAACAGAAGCAGTGCTAGCTAGCATGTATCCACTGCTCGGTATGACAATACTCACTTGCTATTTCTACTTGGATCACCTCATTTAACTCTCAGAACTCAACTAGGGGAAGGAACTGATGTTTTATCCACTTTAAAGATAAGGAAATGGAGTTTGGGGAGAGATTATGTAACTAAGCCATTTCACAAATTTAGTAAGTAAAAGATCTGATGTTCAAGTCCAGGTCCCTGCTTTTAGATCTTACATTTTAATGTGTGCTGGATAAAGCAAAAATATGAAGTGCCAATAATGCAGCCTATCCCAGCCCCAGGTATGTATGCCATTACTTTCAAAAGTGAACCATCAAAGTAGAATTTTGGATCCCCATAAAGTAAATGGAGAGAGTGTTTTCTGACCCAAGGCAGGCTTCTAATTTCTGTTTAAGTGAGTTATGCATCCCTTTCTATTAAAAATATGTAACAAATTAAGGCTATCACTAAATATAACATCCCAGGCATAAAGGTTAAGAAAATAAATACTTTTTATTCAGGACAGAGATCATATTCTGGTTTTTGGCACACACAACTTGCAGGAGGATATCTTTCAAATGTTTTTTAAAAAATATTAAACAAAAATGAACTCCTGACACATGCATCACCATGTGCATCTGGCTTACATGGGTACTGAGGAATCTAACCTGGGTTGTTAGCTTCGTAGGAAAGTGCCTTAACCACTATGCTATCTCTCCATCCCCAAAATATGTTTTTGTACTAAAAGCGATTTTTGGAAAAAGTTCCTAATGAAAGTTGCATATTAAAATGTTTGTTACAGGTACATTTAAGTTTTCTTTCTAACTTCCAGCCCCTAACTGTGTTCACATGACAAATTCTTTTAATAAATACGTAGTCTGGAGGCTATTCCAGAAACATAGAGGTCTTGATATACTTGGTAACTACAGTTACAGTTTTCTCCCTTTTCCTAGAATGTGACATCATATATCACCATCTCAGAAATCAGTTTGAAAGCTTTAATGAGATAAACACGCATTTGCAAGGTAATATACTGATTGTTGAAAGCTAGTCATAATTTCTTTCTCTCAATGACAAAAATGATGTCTAGCTATGGAGCAGAAGCAAGATGTGAATGCTAATGTGTTAAAACTTGAGGAACAAATCTATTAATTAAAATAATCCCTTGGAAAATGTTTTTCTTTACTTCAATAAAATAAAGTGCTTTATTTTATTAATGATTATTTGAAAAACCAATTCCAGGTAAAGATTATATTGCTATAAATGGGTGCTCTATACAAATTGGCAAAACCATAAGTCTAGTACTGATTCTTAACATATCTATCAAACTTGAATATTACTTCCAACAGACAGAGGATTTACACCAAATAGAAGAGATGGGAGATTGACCAAGGAGTTTCGGAATACAGCACACTTCCTCCCTGCGCTGCTGTCTTTGGTGGAATGGGGGATCTTCAATGGGTCAGAAGGAAAGAGGTTAACACAACTTTTGTTTCCCTAGTTCTTACTTGTGAGAAAGAGTTTACGATGAGATCAAAATTATTATTACTTTAGTTACAGAAAACTTTTAGTAAGAGAAATACTTCCATAAATATGCTTTGCTTAAGGTCTACTTTGTCAATTTTGCTATCTTTGCAAAGGTAATTATGACCAGGAAAACTTTCTCCATTTTTCTTTTCTTTCATTGTCGGTGTCTGTGATAAAAGTTCAACCAGTATTGAAAATTCAAACGATAATAAATAAAAAAGCAGCATAAATAAATAATGTCTGTGTCAACACATAAACAATCAGGAATGAGTGTGTTCAAAATTGAGCATTGAGGTATGCAGATTGAGTCTCTCTAATCTGAAAATCTGAAATCCAAAATGTACTAGAAATATAAAATGTTTTGAGTGCTAATGTGACAGAAATGGAAAATTTGATACCTTGCCTTCTGTGATAGGTCTCAGTTGAACACAATATATGTAAAAATATTATATAAAATTATTTACAGCCTATGTGCATCAAATATATATGAAACATAAGCAAATTTCATGTTTTGACTTGAGTCCCATCACTACATTGTAGTCCATTATGCACAGGAAATTATTCCAAAGGTTGAAAATTTCCAAGAAAGGATCCTGGCCCCAAGCATTTCTAACAAAGGAGTCCCACCATTTACAACTGCACTTAGGTAGACTCGTCAGAAGTACCCCTCAACATGCCTTTTTATAGATGGAGAGACACTTGGTTGTAGTGATTCAGCTGCCATAAGCACCAGTCCTGTGATGGTCTGTGCTTGTGAATTCTAAATAAAACAAAGTTAAATGATCCCTCAATTTGCATGGTAGCATTCCTGGAAAATTTGGCCTTAATAAAGAAAGTGTTTCTATGATTCATTAGAAATGAGGATTCTACCTATGTGAATGTCAGGTACAATTTTACAAGTTGTGTAGAACATGTAACAATAGTCTTGTTAGTTAACTTTTTTTAAATTCATTTGTGCGTGTGTGCCATATCTCTTGTCAATGCAAATCAAGGCTCATCTGGCTTTGAATGTGTGTGTGGGGAGGGGATGAGGAATTGACCCCAGGCCAGCAGGCTTTGCAAGCAAGTGCCTATAACTTCCATCTTCCCAGCTCCAAGATAACTCTTTCTTGTAGATGACTGTCTTTAACACATTGAACTGTGGTTTGTGCCCAACCATTTCAATATTACCTCCAAATCAGTGACTGCCAACAATTTCCCAAGCATTTCATAACACTCACATAACTAGGGGGTTCCTTCCTGTTGAAAGCCCCTTGTTCCACTAAACATAAGAAGGCTCAGTGCTACGATGGGAGCTTGAGCCTGTCTGTGTCCTTATGTAAACTCTGAGCCTTGATCACTCTTTATCCCTTAGTTTAACCCATCCACAGTCAATGTCCTATGTGCTTTAAAAATTACAAATAATAATTTGAAGGCTTACAATAATCTTTAGTTTTTACTACTTTCATTACATCAAAATCTCTAAGGAAAGACAACTTCATGAAACCTTTACATGTATGGTACTTAATGGGGTTAACATTTTTGCTTCTTTCTTCTTTCCTTCTTATTTCTTTCTTTCTCTACCTTTCTCTTTCTTTCTTTCTTTCTTTCTTTCTTTCTTTCTTTCTTTCTTTCTTTCTTTCTTTCTCTTTCTTTTTTGAGGTAGGGTCTCATTATAGCCTAGGCTGACCTGGAACTCACTCTGTAGTCCCAAGGTGGCCTCAAACTAACAGTAATCCTCCTATATCTGCCTCTCAAATGCTGTGATTAATGGCATGTGCCACAACACCCCATCCGGTCTTGCATTTTTCTATTGGTTCTTGTGAAAGGTAAGCCTGAATGGATTGTTGTAGTTGAGGGACTAAGCAGCAGGGGCTTGTTGCTGCCACTATGGTCAATAAATGGGGTAAATTGGTTGGTAAATCCGAGAGAAAAAAACCAGGGACAAAACAGATCAGATATATATGCCACATCTAAAGAAGCAAGAACAGGGCTGGAGAGATGGCTTAGCAGTTAAGGTGCTTGCCTGCAAAGCCACGGGACTAACATTGGATTTCCCAGGACCCATGTAAGCCAGATATGCAAGGTGGCACATGCATCTGGAGTTTGTTTGCAGTGGCTAGAGGACCTGGTGCACCCATTCTCTCTGTGTGTCTCTCGAATAAGTAAGCAAATAAATACTATAGTGGCAAGAACAAATTTTAAAATAGAAACTGAAGCCCAGAATCAGGATTAAGTAATAAACTGGATTGAAGCAATACGTAAAGAACAAGGTGGGGCTGGATATTGCAAAGAGCTCATGGGGTTTGGAACTTGGTGTAAGTGTAGGATGTACAGGTCACACTATGTGTAGGGCCTAAAATTGCATCCCATACCATCTTTAGATCTTAGGATGTATAGATTACATTGCCTCTAGGGCCTATGATGTGCAGTTCACATGGTCTGTAGGGTCTGGGATGTATAGCTCACACTGTCTGTAGAGCCTAGCATGTGCAGGTCACACAGCTTGTAAGGGTCTAAGATGTAGGATATATAGTTCATATTTACATCAAAGTATATTAAAGAGGTAGATTTGAAATAGGCATTTTCAAAGATGCTTTTTGATTTCACAAACTTTTTGGTTTTATATGATATAGAATCATCATATATTGTCTGTTGACAATATATTTTTCACAATTCATAAAATAATTATTAATACAATATAATTCTTCTCACATTGAATGTATTTTTATAGATTTATTCTATTTGATGATGAGCTTCTTGAATTCAATACATATTCATTATTATGTCTTCCTTTCTTGCCTTTCTTTTAGTTACTAAACTAAGATATAGGGAACATAGTAAGAAAAATAGAAAGATGAGTCAGAGAATGGGAGGGGGGAGGAAGGAAGGATGAGAAGAGGAGAAGAGAAGAATATATAGATAAAAGGAGATACAGAGGCAGAATAAGAACACACACACACTCTGTATTTTCCCCCTTTCTGTGTAGAGTAAGAAAGGGAGCAGCAATGTGATGTTTCGTGTTGCATAGAATGTTCATTGCCTTCCCCTTCATCATCTGTGACTGCCATTTAACTGCTTTTAAGTATTTTATTTATTTATTTGTTTATTAGAGAGAGAGAGAAGGAGAGAGAGAGAGAGAGAGAGAGAGAGAGAGAGAGAGAGAGAGAATGGGCATGCCAGGGCCTCTAGCCACTGTAAATGAACTCCAGACACATGTACCACCTTGTGCATCTGGCTTTACGTGGGCACTGGGGAATGAAAACTGGGTCCTTAGGCTTTGCAAACAAGTGCCTTAACTGCTCAGCCATCTCTCCAGCCTGCAGTTCAGCCATTTTGACCCAGAGTCCCGGTGGACATGCTGTAAATGTCCACTTCAGTGACTGTCATATCAACACAGGCGCTCACACTCAATCAGCCCTCTGGGCACCAGGCCTCTTGGGAGGCTCCTGCATACTTGCCTCAGGCTGGAGTGGTGGGCCTCAGCAAAGCTGCTGGTCCACGTAACACCAGCCTCTGCAGCCCCCAGATTTGGCTACTTTGTGAGTGTTTTATTCTACTTACCTTGGACGTGGGAGAGTGGAATTTGCTCCTAGAAACTGTATATTCTCTGACTTTAAGTATGGGCCGTCTATATCCAACAGGAGTCATTGTGTCACTGCCTGAAAATTAGGTCCCAGGGCAGCTGAAACCATGGTGTTCATATATATGTGTCCAAGTTACACTTCAGGAATGTAAAGAATTACCAGTGAGCCTTAACTAACATTTCTTCATGCTCATTCAATCTCATTACAAGCTTGTTTGTGAGCAAATTGACTACATTAACTATAGTTTTCCAGGGTGGTCTTTTGGTAGCATACAGATCTAAATACATGAAAATTCTTGTAAAGTCCCATAAGCCAATTCATCTCCATCTTTGCCATAAAATCTATAGTCAACTGGCGATCTAGCAGAGGTCTTATAGAAGACACAGAAACACAACTAAAGATTAGAAAAGTAATCTGAAAGAAAAACTGAGGAAAGCTGAGACCCACATTGCCAATCACTCTCAAGAAAAAAATAAGAGAAGTTGGTGAATCCTCTTAAAAAATATAACAAATAAAGCGTTAATTATAGAATTTGACTAGATTAGAAGCTCCAGTCAGTTGGAAAGTATTAAGGCTTACATCGTAAATGAAAGAGGCTTGGAATTGTTCTTCCTGGGTTGGAATGAGGTAATTTTCTCATGCGTTTGTTGCGATCTGTGCACGTGGACAAATTTGTTAGCTTTACAATCATGCACCCTGTCATTCTTACAGAAGCCTCTAGAGGTCAGGATGGAGGCACCAAGCGCAGTCTGGCTTCCCCCACTCATTGTCAGCCATTTAAAATACCACCAACTCTGAGACTCTCCACCTGGTAACGTTCAAAAGCTCTACAGATTTCTCATAATATGTCATTTAGCTAACAAGCTAATATGTAACAATCCTCTCCATCATTACATATTTGAACATATATATTTAATTTATATATTTAATAAGAATTTATATTAATTCCTTTCAAAACAAATCCAGTCCAGAAACTTTTTTAAAAAAAATATTTAGACTTGGGAATACACAAGGATTTCTAAAAGAATGTGTTGTGAAAATCAAAGCACTTCAACTTCACATTAATACAATGATTTTGAGTTTTCTCACATTCGTAAAATTTAGGGTTGCAATCATTCTCTTAATTCAAAAGCATTTGAAAACTCTCCAAATAATACTGAGATCATTTGGAACAAGACAGAATAATTTACCGTCATTACTGGACTTCAGTGATTTATCGTCTTCAATTTTGAAGATGACAGGCAGCCAAAGGCTGCTGTCTCACAATCCTTCCAGAATGCGTGTCCAATACTTAGCGACAGTGATGGCCACTGGAGGGCAAATCCAAAATGCTCTGATCTACAGGGCATAGATAAGAGTCCTTCCGGTCAAACAATGGTCTTTAAGGGAAGACCTCCTGTGCTATTTGACCTAGCATTCTGAGAACCTGGTACTTGGCACATCGCTATACAGACAGGTTTGATGAATGAATGTGATATCAAGAATTTATTCAACTGGGTGTGGTGGCGCACGCCTTTAATCCCAGCACTCGGAGGCAGAGGTAGGAAGATCGCTGTGAGTATGAAGCCACCCTGAGACTACCTAGTACCTAGTGAATTCCAGGTCAGCCTGAGCTAGAGTGAGACCCTACCTCGAAAAACCAAAAAACAAACAAACAAACAAAACAAAAAAACCTTATTCATTACCTCTGTGGGGGTATCCTGAAACCTTAATGACTTCAGAATGGCTTGACACCATTTTACCTTAGACATTAGCTTACCCTGTGACAGATGTATTCTTCTTCTTCTTTTTGTTTTGTTTTGTTTTTGTTTTTGAGGAAGTGTCTCACTGTAGCTTAGGCTGACCTGGAATTCAATAGAATTCAGGGTGGCCTTGAACTCACAGTAATCACTCTACCTTTGCCTCCCAAGTGTGGGATTTAAGGTATGCACCACCGTGCCAGGCAACTACATTCTTCTTTAAAATAGATGATCTTGTTGAGATCCTTCATAGGATCTGTGCACTGCTTTGTTCCTGAAAATAAATAATCATGGACTATGTGCTAGAGCCTTCCTACTTTCTTGCTATATATATATATATTTTAAATATATTTTTATTTATTTGAGAGAGAGAAAGAGGTAGAAAGAGAGCTAGAGAGAGAGAATGGACATGCCAGGGCCTCTGGCCATTGCAAATGAACTCCAGATGTATGGGCCCCCTTGTGTATCTGGCTTATGTGGGTCCTGGAGAATTGAACCAGGATCCTTTGGCTTTGAAGGCAAACACCTTAACTGCTAGGCCATTTCTCCAGCCCTCTTGCTATATATTTTTTTGTTTATTTTTATTTATTTATTTGAGAGTGACAGACAGGGGGAGGGGGGCGGAGAATGAACATGCCAGGGCTTTTAGCCACTGCATAGGAACTCTAGATGCATGCACCCCCTAGTGCTAACATGGGTCCTGGGGAACTGAGCCTCCAATGGGGGTACTTAGGTTCCACAGGCAAGTGCTTAACTGCTAAGCCATATCTCTCCAGCCCTCTTGCTATATTTTTGATGAATGGTATGGGTTAGCTAAATTGGGTTTGTGGACACAGAGGTAATTAAGTTCATTTGCCAAATACCAAATAAAACTAAAATCTATGATGGCATGTAAAAGATAACCTGTACTTAATTTATTCCAAAGATATGAAAAGACAATTTTTGAAGATTATTACTCAATCCTATTTTCACATATAGTGGGGTAGATATTAGATCAATCATTCTTCATTACATGCTTATCTGGTTTGGAAAAGACTTTTAGATACAGTTTGGGACTATTTAAAATGAAGAAATATCAAATTTGCCTCAGTATAGCATGTTTCAGAAACATTTTTCAAACCCCCAAATAAAGATAAAGTACATTTAACCTGGTTTCCAACTATCTTTCCTGTGTGTGATTCCTTTCTCCATGAGTTAGTTCACATACACATCTTTTTTCTAGGCGTTGGAATGTTCTGCTTAGAAGAGTAAGTGGTCCTTTACCTCCTACCTCAGCAGCTGGGGTCATGAACCCAACCAGCTGCCAAACTCAACAGATTCACTTGCTGGTATTACAGAAATTGGCGGGAATAAGGAAAACTTGAGGCCCACAATCATTAATTTAAGATCAATGAGAACTGCTTACAACAATTATTTATTTACCTCTGGCCAATAAAGTGCTTCTAAGAAATGAAGCCACGATATGCATGAAAGGAGTGAGTTTCGTCCCTCTGTAAAAGTTAACCCGGGATTGGCTGGAATCATAGAAATCTCTTGACAGGCAGTTGTAGGGTCTCAGGTTGCTCCTAGAAGACAGTGTGACAAGAAGTGTTCAATTAGCCTCAATCTGACCTGATGATGCCTCCCTACTTGAGTGCTATCCTAAGGACCTGCAGCTCAGCTTACTGTGCAAAGTAACTGCAAATCCAATGCAAGAGTGCACTGTGTTCCTCAGACAGCCGATTACAGCAGCGGAATTCTGTATGTAACTCACAGGCAGCCAACTGATTCAAACAAGGCAAAGACAGAACCAGCACCAATTAAGCTCCCTGCCTCACCTCCACCCATCTCTGTATTTCATTTCTGTTTTCTGTCTGTAAATATTGCTCATTATGTTGTGGGTTGGAGTTCACTGAACTTGTTCTGGTTGGGAGGACAGCCTGGCTCGAGAATTGGGAGTCAAAGCTCTAAGTAAGACCTTTAAACTCAAGTAGCCTCTTTGAATAGGGCAGATCCTGAAACTCTGGCTAAGCCCTTTTTCATCTGAAATATGAAACATTTAGCTTAGCTAACCATTAAAACATCAGGTGGCTTCACATTCCTATGACTAGTAAAAAAATGACTGGCCATAAGTTTAAGTTATGTGTATGAGAGTTTGACATGAAACAAGTCCTGCTTCCCAAATACCTTCGCTGTTGGTGTTGTTAGAGATGCCATCTCCTCATTCTAAAGAGTCCTCATTATTCCAGACTTCCAGACATGCTGGGACAGAATAGGAACAAAGTAGTATTCTTTCTTTAAAAAAAATTTTTTTTTAATTTATTTATTTGAGAGTGACAGACACACAGAGAAAGACAGATAGAGGGAGAAAGAGAGAGAATGGGCGCGCCAGGGCTTCCAGCCTCTGCAAAGAACTCCAGATGCGTGCGCCCCCTTGTGCATCTGGCTAACGTGGGACCTGGGCAACCGAGCCTCTAACCGGGGTCCTTAAGCTTCACAGGCAAGCGCTTAACTGCTAAGCCATCTCTCCAGTCCTCTTTCTTTTTCTTTATAGGCAGTCAGCCAGGGACAGAGGCTCAAAGAGAACAAACATGGGTGCCACCTTGCCTGCCCTAACAGGACTAGAACCCATGTCTGACCCAATCTTGTCCAAGATGCCTACAAGCAACAACTCCTTAGCAGCTCTTCCTTCTTCAAATTCCCCAGGCTTAGCACACCTATGAGCTGGCCCTTCCTAAGTCAGCCTCTTGAGACCACCAACCAATCAGGTCTCTCCCTTAGGCACCTAAATCTGATGATAAGGCTCATCCTAATTGGATGTTTGATCCATACAAATGGACCTGGCTGGCATATTAATCCCTTCCTCTTCTTCTTGCCCTATGGCCCTAGCTACTTTGCTCTTTTCCAGTGCAAGAGAGATCTCCTTCGTGATTGATTTCTTCCCAGGCACATGTGACTCAAATCAAACACATTACAACTGTGTGGATCATTTGCACTTTCCAAAGGGAGAGCAAGACAGTAGAAATTACTCCTACCTGCATATATGGAAAAGATGGGAGTCACAATCTTAAAAAAAATTGCTGAAGTAATGGGGAAAGGAGAGAGAAGTGGGGATGATACCAAAAGGGAAAAAGAGGAGAGGGAGGAAGAGATGCTTTTTGGAGTTTGATTCTTAAAGTGATCATTACCTATTTCCATTTGCACATCCCAAAGCCCAGTTTTCACAATGTAATTAGAAACTGTGACACTGAAGAGATCTGTATCTAAGAATGCCAATTTTTTATTTATAACAAAAGTAACTTAAAAGTCAAGTGGATGCTATAGCTGGTAAGCAAATGCTCTTGAATATAAGGAAATTCCTTTACAAAACCAAATCATTGCCAGTAGGTAACTTGGTACCCATAATGTCCCTAGAGATAATTAAGAGTTAAAATTCATGAATAATATTATGGTTTGGATATGAAGCTCCCTATCCCCAACAAAGGCTCATATCAAAAGCTCTCAATGGAGCTAAGCATTGAAAGATAGTTGAATCATGAAGAGTCAGAGTCTTATAGACGTAATAATTTAATGGTGTTATTGCAAAGTAAGAACTTAGAGGAAGTAAATCACTATGGGCATGCCCTTGGGGATCAAATCGTGCCAAGAGCCCCCTTGTTTTTCCTTTTCTCACTGCTGCCCAGCTGCCCTAAAGTGAGCAGGTCTGCTCTACCACATGTCCCCTGCCCACCACAACCCAGGAACAACGGAGCCAAGTAACCTATGACGGACTACAGAAGCAAAAATAAATCTTTCTTCCTTTTTAGTTGTTTTTGTGCTCACTTTGTCAGCACATATTGTAATTTTTTTCTATCTGATATTTGTCATCCTGATGACAAGTGATAAAAAATAAACTAACACAAGCATTATCACCCATCTCCACTTAAGCCTTTATTACTAAATGCATTGTTAAAAATTTTTTGTTTATTTTTACTTATTTATTTGAGAGCAACAGACAGAGAGAGAAAGAGGGATTGAAGGAGAGAAGGAGAGAATGGGTGTACCAGGGCCTCCAGCCACTACAAACGAACTCCAGATGTGTACGCCCCCTTGTGCATCTGGCTAATGTGGGTCCTGGGAAATTGAGCCTCAAACCGGGGTCCTTAGGATTCACAGGCAAGCACTTAACCACTAAGCCATCTCTCCAGGCCCTAAATGAATTTTATCTTGTCCTGAAAGTGATGGATATATACTGGCAAATTTTACTATTGAGTCACTATATGTGGAATGACTGATCAGTCACCATAAACTTTGTTGTCATACTTTTTTTTTCTCATAAAAGATATTTTACTTTTCAAGATTATAGTTCTCTCAAGTAATTAATCACCAGAGGTTTTATTTATTGTACAAAGCATCAGATTACAAATCTCTTACAAATCTTGGGAGGGGTCTTTCTTAAAAAATGGTTGCATCATGTTTAGGTTGGTGATAGCTGGTATTTATTTCCTACCAGTATTTATAACTGCCTTATTTGGGATCTACAACCCTTAATCCCAATATGTGAGAGTCTGAGGTTGGAGAATCTCTGTGGATATACAACCCCTATGCAAGTTTACAGTAGTGAGCTAAGATTGGTTGTAGTAGAAAACAGCAACCACATCCAATCTTAAGTATTTCTTTAAAATATTATATGCAATTTAGTAGCAACTCTAGTTTGGCCTTTTTTTTGCCACCTTTTAGCCAGTATATGATTGACTTACATGACTCTATGTTTTTTTTATATAGGATACAGAGATCTCTAACTCATTAAACCATTATTAGTACTAATGGTCAGTATTGCAGTCACCTTCTGGTTGCTGAGATTAAACACCTGACTGGAAGCAGTTTATAGGAGGACATAGTTTATTTCAGGCTTCTCTTATGCCCATGTCCTGAGAAGTTATGCAGGGTTGCTTTGCATAGAAATGAACTGTTGTGAGCACAGGGATATGGCACAGAAAGAAAAATCTTGGGTGAACTCTTGCCTGTTCAGCCTGCAATTGAGAGATTACAACCTTTGAGATTAAGCCAGCTGACCTATACTGGGGTAACAAAAGAATGTAGACTCTTTTGAAGGGCCCTGAATACTCAAGGAGTGTCCTGTTCTTAAGTCTGTTTTATTCCCCATGGATTAACAAATTGGCACCCTACCTGGTATTACGGAGTATAAGAAATGTAGGAAAGAGAGGGTCATTGAGTGAGCAACACAGTCTTGTGTTTTGGAAATGGCTGTGGGCAGTGTGAAAGTTTGCTGGTTGACTGCATGGAGACCCTGTGGTGCCATGAGAATGACCCCTGGATTGCAGTGGAGACCTAATGGAAATGCTGGGACCATGAAATGGCTGCTAAGGAAAGCTGCAAACCCCAATGAAGTTGTCCAGGACTGTGAGTACCCTAGCTGGAGGGGCGGAATCCAGAGACTTGTTGTTAGTTAGAATTACCAGACTTGGAGATTTGTCACTGGCTAGAGTTGTTGGACTTGAAGTTACAGAGTTTGATGTTTGCCCTGGTTGTTTTAAATCTTGTATTGGTTGAACAATTATTTGCTATGCCCACTGCCATCTTTTGCAGTGTGAATGTTTATTCTGTGCCATTATTGGTTTTATGAGGTTGTTTTTTGGTATTATGGCTTAGTTAAAAGATCTTGAACTATGGGGATGCATGAGCATCATTGGGATTGATCAAAACTATGGGGACTTTTAAAGTTGGATTGAATGCATGACATTTAAAATCATGTATGTTTATCAGTTTATGGGGGCCAGAGTGGAATGTGGTCGCTTTATTCAGGTGTCCGCTATAAACTTAGGTGTTCTGAATGCTAGGTTCCCCAGCTGATGGATTTGGGAATTAACACCTCCAGGAGGCAATGTATTGTTGGGGATGGGCTTATGGGTGTTATAGCCAGTTTCCCCTTGCCAATGTTTGGAACATTCTCCTGTTGCTATTATCCACCTTATGTTGGCCAGGGAGTGATGTCCATCCTCTGTTCATGCCATCATTTTCCCCTGTCATCATGGAGCTTCCCCTTGAGCCTATAAGCCAAAGTAAACCTCTTTTTCCCAGAAGCTATTTTTGGTTGGGTGATTTCTACCAGCAATGCAAACCTGACTGCAACAGATGGGAAATAGGGCTGATAAGTTTTAAAATTTGTAAAATATTTTTATTTTTAATTTTTTGGTGTGAGTGTGGTGTGTGTGTGTGTGTGTGTGTGTGTGTGTGTGTGTGTGTGCTTGTTTGTATGCATGGTGTGGATGCACATGGCCATGGTGCCTGTGTGGAGGCCAGAAGACAATTTTCAAGCCAGTCCCTGTCTTCCAGTTTCTTCGAGTCAGGTTGTCTTGTCAATGCTCTGTCCATGAGTTTCTGGAAAATTCTTCTGTCTCTGCCTCCCTTCTCACAGCAGGTGCACTGGGATTATAGAAGCTCACCACAGCTCCTGATTTCTCTGTGGGATCAGGGGAGCTGAACTCAGGTACACAAAATTGTATTGCAAGTGCTTGATCCACTGAGCCATCTCCCTAGCCCAGGACTGGTAAGTTTTGAGGGGAAAGAGAGCAAAAGATATGGAGCATAGCTAGTTCTTCCATAGTAGGGCTTAGGCAGCTGGAGAACTTAGGTGGATATAAGAGGTGGAAGTGCCAAAAAGGAAAAGGGGACCCAGAACAGAGAATGGATTAGTGATTTCACACCTACGTAGATATACATATCTTTATGCCTTTGTGAAGTTAACTCCCAATCATGTGGTTTAATACAAATTTCTTCCACCTTTCCTATATAGCTGCCTGAAATTCCATTGCATTTATAGATATATATTATTCTTTATTTATTTATGAGAGAGAGAGAGAGAAGGAGAGAGAGAGAGAATGGGCATGCCAGAACCTTTAGCCACTGAAAGGGAACTCCAGACACATGCACCACCTTGTGCATTTGGCTTACATGGGTCCTGGGGAATTGAGCCTGAGTTCTTAGGCTGCTCAGGCAAGCACCTCAATCACTAAGCCATCTCTCTAGCTCTATAAATGTATTTTAAATTGCATTTTACTTCTTTAAATACCCAGGTAGCACACAGCATAGTGGATGTGTGCCAGGTAAGCTAGAACTATGAGGGAGAATGAGCACTTTTATTTCTAGATGTTAAGACCCGAGCTCTTGGAAATCTATCTGGGGGTCCCTGAGGACAGGAAGTCAAAGGCTCAGGGAAGGAGAAACAAAAAGTGCAGGGGGGGGGGCAGCTGAAGAGATGGGTCAGTGGTTACAGGTGCTTGCTTGCAAAACTTGAGTGTCTCATTCAATTTCCCAGACACACAAGATAGCACATGTGTCTGGAGTTCATCTGCAGGGGCAAGAGGTCCTGGGGCACCAATACTCACTCTTTCTTTCTCTCTCTCTCTCACACACAGACACTCAAATAAATAAATAAACCAACATTAAATAAGTGCAAGGACATCTAAGTCCCTGGGCCCACCTGCTTGGTTGACTCATTAAAGGAGAACTAATGAGAAAGGTTTTGTTGATCAGGGATGACAAGAGAATCTTCTGTCATCTTTTAGGAGGTGGCCTGTAGGGAAAGCTGGGGTTTTGGAAGCTGCAGACTTAGAAATGTTTCCCACGACTATAATTAACCAGCTGTGGGACTTTTCATAAGTAGCAACCTCTCAGCTTCACTTTCTGACCTGCACAATGGATAAACAGTAACATGCCTTGGCCTCTTGGAACCCAATTTCCTCCCTAGCTACCCAGTAATTATGTCTGGTCAACTTGACATTGTGTTCACATATTTCATGGATCCTCCCATCCCTACTGTTCCAATGCCGCCTGTTATTTCACATCAGGGGCTAGAATAGTTGAGTGTGGTGCCCAGAGAAACCTAAAAAAGGAATTAAGTTTTAAAAATCATCAATTTTGCTTTTCTAATCTCAGTAAAATACATTGTCCACTTTTAAAATTTATTTCCCCAGTAATGCTCTTGAATTCATGTTTAAAAGTTGATATATTGCCTCATAGCAAAATGAGATTTACAGAATCAGGATCCTGAATACATTTGTCCTGTGTCCAATAGGGTGATAGCCAAGTTAGCAAGTCATCCTGTTATTAATTATGTCAATGAAAACATCATAATCTTTACAACTCTTCTTTGAGCCTGATGGAGTAGGTTTGAAGGAAGAAGATACACAATCAATTAATTCGCCACTTTAGAAAAAAATTCTAAAATAGCATTTTAATAGCCTGTTTGCATCCTAACCAGACTTCAGTCAAATCAAACCATCTCTGGCTAAAAAAAGCAAAAGAAAAAAAAAAAAGTAATTGGTTCCTTAAAATTAAATCCAATGAACTTGTCTCTTTAGAAGGTCAAGCAATATATTCTCATGAAAGAAGACTGTTCCTCATTTAATGCATCAGTTATTAAAAAGGTGTTCTATTTTCTGGTTGCTCTCTGTCTGTTTTTCTTTTTTATTACTGCACATGAAAATAGCTGTTTTGCCAACATGCAAATGATATGCTAACTGCACATGGCTGGGATGAAAGTGACCATGAAAGGACCAGGCAGAACTATCAGCTACAATATTTTGTCTGAACAATGGAAAATCATCGAGCTTCCAGAGGTTTCCTAGTTTATGTTTACATGACTCACGAAAACAGAAATTAAAATGTTGTAGGTTTGTTTTTAATTCTAAAAGAAGACATTTGAGAATATTACATAATCTTAGATGTGGTACTTCCTTTTTAGGGAAACTCAAACAGCTCATTTTGAAAATGAATGGCAGTGGGAGAAAACACCAAAGATCAGAGGACTGTAACCATCTTTGTCATGGTGGGCAGTGGGGCAAAGGCCATTGAAAGCATCACTCGAAATGCTATGAGATACTATTGCATGACTTTTAACCCAGACCATATTCACTTTAGAGCTGAGGAAACAAAGGCTCACCCTACTCCACAAACAACTTGTCCTATATTATTAGCTAAGTAGTGGTGAATGCCATAATTTACTGACTTTGTGTCTGACAGTCTCTTCAAGCAAAAGACATGTGGTGTCTAATTTTTGGTACCAAAAATTCATTTCAATCTTTCTATATTGCATAATCACATTATTACATTTTTCGAACAGAGTAAGAGATAGTTTCTTCTGGAGCTAAATATGAGTGACCATGGGCTGGCAACACAACTTTAGGTTTCCCAAAAACCTATTTTCCAATGTGGTAACAATTTCATGGAGATTTTTTTATAGCGCCAGAACAAAATAAGTTACCAGTCCAAACACTTTTCAAATACATCGATGGAAACATAAGGTAGGCGGCTTAGAGCAAAGTGAGGCCCCAGGTGCTATCTGATGACATTCTTGGCTTTTCGGTTAGTATATTCCAAAGGTTTTGTCTAGTCACAGGATGTTAAGTCACACACAGAGTTGGGCAATAGTCACTTAAAAGGTCTAAGATAGCCCAAGATAATATGGCTTTGGATCTGCAACATTCTAGCCTCTCCACAATCACTAAAGTTATAATTCACAAATCAGCCTAGGAGGTTCTACTTTTTTTCTGGAAACTTTAGCTCACAAAAGCAAAACAAAATAGTGTCAAGAAATCTTGCTGCCTAAAATTGGAGCATTATCTGGATCTTACTGTGCCCTCCCTTAGCTCCTTAGTCCTTGTGACCCGGGTTTAATGAATTCAGAGTCTAAAGGTGTAGAAGACAGGCAGAGTGTATATGGGATAATTTGAAGCACTCTCAAAAGCTTCCTCTTGAGGTAGTAACCAAGTAGGCCACTACAGAACACCCTCATAGGGTGTTAGTGGATAATGGCCAGAGACCATTGTGCTGACCCACATGCTCAAATAGGCTACTTTGTAAAGTCTCTGGAACAGACTCATTTCCAAGAGACATTTCCTTTTCCAGATGATGTACAGATATATTTGAACTAACTCTGAAGGGAGGGGACAATATGTCTTTGTTCCTTACCGTATAGCCTCCTACTAGATGGCAGTCTTAAAATCTTCCCAGAAGTTCAGAAAGTCACATTCTCTGCCAAGGGTCATAATTCCTTTAAAAAACATTTTATTTTAGAGAATGTTCCCTGTGCTGCTGAAAAGAATGTATATTCTGCAGCCTTTGGATGAAATGTCCTGTATATATCTGTTAGGTCCATTCCTTCTATAATCTCATTTAGTCCGGATGCCTCTCTGTTTATTTTTTCCCGGGATGACCTGTCAGTTGATGAGAGTGGGGTGTTAAAGTCACCCACCACCACTGTGTTTGGTGTTATCTGTGACCTTAGTTCTAATAGTGTTTGTTTGGCGAATTTGGGAGCCCCCATGTTAGGTGCATATATGTTTAGGATTGTAATGTCCTTCTGTTGGAGTGTGCCCTTAATCAATATAAAGTGACCTTCCTTATCTTTCTTGACTAACATCGGACTAAAGTCTACCCTGCCAGATATTAGGATAGCAACCCCTGCTTGTTTTCTAGGCCCATTTGCTTGAAACACCATCTTCCAACCTTTCACCCTAAGATAATGTCTATCCTTTGTAGAAAGGTGAGTTTCTTGGAGACAACAAATTGTAGGATCCTGCTTTTTAACCCAGTCTGCAAACCTATGTCTTTTCGTTGGGGCATTGAGGCCGTTGATATTAAGAGATATTATTGAAAGGTGTGTATTTATGTTTGCCATTTTTTTGTGTGTGTGTGTGTGGTTCCGGTTCCACCTGTGCTCTCTTAACTAGTATTTGAGTATTGCTTGTTTTTTTCTAGGTTCCTTATATGTGTGCTTTTCCTTTTCTTCAGCATGGAGGATTCTATCAAGTATTTTCTGTAGAGCTGGTTTTGTCTTCAAATACTCCTTTAACCTGCTTTTGTCATGGAATGTCCTTATTCCTCTTTTCAGCAGCACAGGGAACATTCTCTAAAATAGACCATATATTAGGACACAAAGCAAATATTAAATTCAGGAAAATTGAAATAATTCCTGGCATTCTATCTGACCACAATGGAATTAAACTACAAATCAGTAGCAAGAAAGGCTATAGAGCATACACAAAATCATGGAAACTAAACAATACACTACTAAATGATGAATGGGTCAATGAAGAAATTAAGAAGGAAATCAAAAAATTCATAGACAAGCGATAATGAGAACACAACATATCAAAATCTCTGGGACACAATGAAGGCAGTTCTAAGAGGGAAATTTATAGCCTTAAGTGCCCATATTAAGAAATTAGAAAGGTCACAAGTAAATGACCTAATGCTTCACCTTAAAGCCTTGGAAAAAGAAGAACAAGGCAAACCAAAAATCAATAGGCGGGAAGAAATAATAAAGATTAGGGCAGAAATTAATGAAATAGAAACAAAACGAACAATCCAAAGAATCAATGAAACAAAGAGTTGGTTCTTTGAAAGGATAAACAAGATTGATAAACCCTTAGCAAATCTGACCAAAAGAAAGAGAGAAGAGACACAAATTAATAAAATCAGAGATGAACAAGGTAACATCACAACAGATTCCAGAGAAATTCAAAAAATCATAGGGACATACTATAAAAGCATATACTCCACAAAGTATGAAAATCTGAAAGAAATGGATTATTTCCTTGATTTATATGACCTACCTAAATTAAATCAAAATGAGATTAATCACTTAAATAGACCTATAACAAACATGGAGATTTGAACAGTTATCAATAATCTCCCAACTAAAAAAGTCCCGGCCCAGATGGATTCACTGCAGAATTTTACCAGACTTTTAAGGAAGAGCTAACACCATTGCTTCTTAAGCTTTTCCAGGAAATAGAAAAAGAAGGAATTCTACCAAACTCCTTCTATGAGGCCAACATCACCCTGATACCAAAACCAGGCAAAGATAGAACAAAAAAAGAAAATTACAGACCAATCTCCCTCATGAACATAGATGCAAAAATTCTCAACAAAATATTGGCAAACAGAATACAAGAGTATATCAAAAAGATCATTCACCCTGACCAAGTAGGCTTTATCCCAGAGATGCAGGGATGGTTCAACATACGCAAATCTGTAAATTTAATACATTATATAAATGGGTTGAAGGACAAAAATCACATGATCATCTCATTGGACGCAGAGAAAGCATTTGACAAAATCCAACATCCCTTCATGATAAAAGTCCTACAGAGACTGGGAATAGAAGGAACATATCTCAATATAATAAAGGCTATTTATGACAAGCCTACAGCCAACATATTACTAAATGGGGAAAAACTGGAAGCTTTCCCACTAAAATCAGGAACAAGACAAGGGTGTCCACTGTCCCCACTTTTATTTAATATAGTTCTGGAAGTCTTAGCCATAGCAATAAGGCAAGAGACACACATAAAAGGGATACAAATTGGAACGGAAGAGATCAAGTTATCATTATTTGCAGATGACATGATTCTATACATAAAGGACCCTAAAAACTCTGCTAGCAAACTGTTAGAGCTGATCAAAACCTACAGCCATGTAGCAGGATACAAAATAAATACACAGAAATCAGTAGCCTTCATATATGCTAACAACAAGCACACAGAGGATGAAATCAGAGAATCACTCCCATTCACAATTGCATCAAAAAAAAAAAAATAAAGTACCTTGGAATAAACCTAACCAAGGAAGTCAAGAATCTGTACAATGAGAACTTTAAAACACTCAAGTGAGAAATTGCAGAGGACACTAGAAAGTGGAAAAACATCCCCTGTTCCTGGATTGGAAGAATCAATATTGTGAAAATGGCAATCTTACCAAAAGCAATCTACACATTTAATGCAATCCCTATCAAAATTCCAAAAGCATTCTTCATGGAAATAGAAAGAACAATCCAAAAATTCATTTGGAATCACAACAAACTTCAAATATCTAAAATAATACTGAGCAACAAAAATAATGCTGGTGGTATCACCATACCTGATTTTAACCTATACTACAGAGCCATAGTAACAAAAACAATGTGGTACTGGCACAAAAACAGACATGTAGATCAGTGGAACAGAATAGAGGACCCAGATGTAAGCCCAAGTAGCTATAGCCACCTGATATTCGATAAAAATGCCAAAAATACTCATTAGAGAAAAGACAGCCTCTTCAGCAAATGGAGTTGGGAAAACTGGATATATATCTGCAGAAGGATGAAAATAGATTCTTCTCTCTCACCATGCACAAGAATTAAGTCCAAATGGATTAAAGACCTTAACATCAGACCTGAAACTCTGAAACTGCTAGAGGAAAAAGTAGGGGAAACCCTTCAACATGTTGGTCTTGGCAAAGACTTTCTGAATACAACCCCAATTGCTCACGCAATAAAACCACAGATTAATCCCTGGGACCTCATGAAATTACAAAGATTTTGCTCTGCAAAGGACATAGTGAAAAAAAACAAAGAGGCAACCTACAGAATGGGAAAAAATCTTCGCTAGCTATATATCTGATAGAGGATTAATATCTAGGATATACAAAGAACTCAAAAAGTTAAATAATAAGGAATCAAACAAGCCAATCAAAAAATGGGCTATGGAGGTAAATAAGCATTCTCAAAGGAAGAAATAGGAAGGGCATATAAGCATCTAAAAAAATGTTCCACGTCACTAACCATCAGGGAAATGCACATTAAAACTACATTGAGATACCATCACACTCCTGTCAGATTGGCCACCATCATGAAAACAAATGATCATAAATGTTGGCAGGGATGTAGAAAAAGAGGAACCCTTCTACACTGCTGGTGGGAATGCAATCTGGTCCAGCCATTGTGGAAATCAGTGTGGAGGTTCCTAAAACAGCTAAAGATTGATCTACCATATGACCCAGCTATAGCACCCCTAGGCATATATCCAAAGGACTCATCTTATTTCCTTAGAAATACATGCTCATCCATGTTTATTGCTGCTCAATTTATAATAGCTGGGAAATGGAACCAGCCTAGATGTCCCTCAACTCATGAGTGGATAATGAAGATGTGGCACATTTATACAATGGAGTTCTACTCAGTGGTAAAGAAAAATGAAGTTATGAAATTTACAGAAAAATGGATGGACCTGGAAAGGACTATACTAAGTGAGGTAACCCAGGCCCAGAAAGCCAAGCGCCACATGTTCTCTCTCATATGTGGATACTAGCTACAGATGATTGGGCTTCTGCGTGAGAATGAAAATACTTAGTAGCCGAGGCCAGTAAGTTAAAAAGTAGACATAAAGGGAAGAGAAAGGAAGGGAGGAGGGTACTTAATAGGTTGATATTGTATATATGTAAGTACAATGATTGTGATGGGGAGGTAATATGATGGAGAATGGAATTTCAAAGGGGAAAGTGTGGGGGTGGGGAGGGAGGGAATTAGCGTGGATTTTTTTTTTATATAATCATGGAAAATGCAAATAAAAATTTTAAAAATAAAAAAAAATAATTAAGAAAAAATATTTTATTTGGGGGCTGGAGAGATGGCTTAGCAGTTAGGTACCTGCCTATGAAGCCCAAGGACCCTGATTCGAGGCTTGATTCCCTAGGACCAACGTTAGCCAGATGCACAGGGGGGCACACTCGTCTGGAGTTCCTTTGTAGTGGCTAGAGGCCCTGGCATACCCATTGTCTCTCTCTCTCTCTCTGTCTGTCACTCTCAAATAAATATATAAAAATGAATAAATATTTTAAAAATATTTTCTTTTTATTTCTTTATTTGACAGAAAGAGGGAGAGAGAGAGAGAAAGAGAGAAAGAGAATGGGTGCACCAGGGCCTCCAGTCACTGCAAAGGAACTCCAGATGTGTGCACCCCCTTGTGCATCTGGCTAACTTGGGTCCTAGAGAATTGAACCTGGGTCCTTTGGCTTTGCAGGCAAATGCCTTAACTGCTAATCCATCCCTCCAGCCAAATAATTACTTTTTAATCTAATTTAATATGTTGATTAAATTTCAAATACAATAGAGCTTAAGAAGATATTTCAGTTCCTTGATAAACGTATGCTTGGTTTGTGTGCACATGCCATTTTTCATGAGCTAAGTCTCAGTGTTATACAGAAAAGAGCTGGCTGTTATCCATGACTCCAGAAAATGTTTGTTTTTTTTTCTTCCTGTTTCTCCTATTTTTGTTCCTGAGTAATGAGCAATCTTCAAACAGAAGAGTAGCTACAGAGGGCCAGAGTATTTTCTGTGTATGGTGCTAAGGATGGAACACAGGGTCTAGCCTGTGCTATGCAAGCACTCCACTACTGACTTATATCTTTGGCCTTTACTGTTTCAAGACTGTGGAGTTCAATTACGTAGAACATGCTAGCCTCATTATTTTTATTTATTTAATTGTAATCAGGGAGACAGAAAGAAAAGAATGCCAGAGAGAATGGGCAAAACCTCCAGCCACTGCAAATGAACTCCAAATGCATGTGCCACTTTATGTATCCAGTTTTATGTGGCTACTGGGGTATCCATCCAAGGTCATCAGGCTTTGCAAGCAAGTGCTTTAACTGCTGAGCAACTCTCTAGCCCCGCCTCATTATTTTTTATTGCAACTTCCATACTTATAGACAATAAACCATAATAATTCCTGCCCTTCCCCCACTTTCCTTTTCACAAACCCACACTCCCTCATAACCCCTCCCTCTCTCCATTAGTCTCTCTTTAATTTAGATGTCATCATCTTTTCCTCCCATTCTGAGAGTCTTGTGAAGGTAGTGTTAGGTACTGTGAGGTTGTGGATTTCAAGGCCAGTTTCTATCTGGATGGTTGCATTGTAATCAGTCCTCCCTTCCTCAGCTCTTACTTTCTTTCCATCAACTCTTCTGCAATGGACCCTGAGCCTTGGAAGATGTGATAGAGCTGTTTTACTGCTGGACATTCCTCTGTTCCATCTCCTCAGCACTATGGTGCCTTTTGAGTCATCCAAGTGGCCACTGCCATCTGAGAAGAGAAGCTTCTCTAACCAAAAGTGAGAGTAGCATTAATATATGGGTATAATTATTAAGTAAAGTGCTTGCAGAGCAGTTTGGTGGGCATAATATGTGCATTTAGCCAGACAAGAGCAGGCATTACACTCCTAATGTTCATGACCTCCCCCACCATGGGCTTGTGGTTAGGTTTTCTTTGCCAGACAAGTATTCCCTCCCATAGAGCGGGTCTCCAGCCCAATTAGAGATCATTTGATTTCCCCCATAATAGACATGCCACTATTGCACCTGTTGGCTCATTTGGCTTGTTTAGCCATTCTTGAGGCTTGCAGTGTCCACTGTTTTCACCACTGATGACTTCTGTCTTCCATAAGACTGCATGCAGTGCAGCTTTTTCCAGCTTTCTGTCAGCTGGTATACAGGGAAGAGGTTTTCAGCTCAGACCGTTTGATTTCTTGGTGACCTTGCAGCCCAGGCATGTGGAGTCTTCAGCAGTACGGTCTTATTATCTATTCCTGGTGGGGAACCAAGAGCCTTGGCAATAGCTTGTAATATTTTGGGGGCATCAGGGACTTCTTGGCCAACAACTCACTGGAAGATATCCCATCCTTGGCACTGAAATTTTTTCTAGTCTATGGCTTCTGAGTGTGACTTTATCCAAAAATGTAGGTTATTATATGGCTTATTCATAATATCCTGAGTTTTGATTAACCCTCCCCTCACAATTCTTTTACTCAATCTCTTCCCCTGACCTTCCTTAGGCCATACCACCCACAGAAACCTGTTTGTCTATATATATATATATATATATATATATATATATATATATATATATATATATATATATATATATTACCATTCATTTAAGTCCACCTCTCTCTTCCCTCTCTTATAGCCCTTTTCTAGCTTACTGGCCTCTGCTACTGATTTTTACTAAAACTCACACACTAGTCTGAACATTTGAAACTAGGATCCACATATGAGAGACAACATGTGACGTTTGGCTTTCTGGGCCTGGGATACCTCACTTAGTATAATCCTTTCCAGATCCATCAAATTCCCTGAAAATTTCATTTTTTCCTCTTTCTTTTTTTTTAATTTTGTTTTATTTTTTATCTTTTCACAATTTTTATTAACATTTTCCATGATTATAAAAAATATCCCATGGTAATACCCCCCCCCCACTTTCCCCTTTGAAATTCCATTCTCCATCATATTACCTCCCCATCTCAATCATTCTACTTACATATATACAATACCAACCTATTAAGTACCCTCCTCCCTTCCCTTCTCTTCCCTTTATATCTCCTTTTTAACTTACTGGCCTCTCCTACTAAGCATTTTCCTTCTCATGCAGAAGCCCAATCATCTTTAGCTAGGATCCACATATGAGGGAGAACATGTGGTGCTTGACTTTCTGGGCCTGGGTTACCTCACTTAGTATAATCCTTTCCAGATCCATCAAATTTCCTGAAAATTTCATAATTTCATTTTTTTTACTGCTGAATAGAATTTCATTGTATAAATGTACCACATCTTCCTTATCCATTCATCAAGTGATGGGCATCTAGGCTTGTTCCATTTCCTAGTTAGGGTGAATAGAGTAGCAGTAAACATGGTTGTGAAAGAATCCCTAAGATAGTGAGAAGAGTTTGGGGGATATATGCCTAGGAGTGGTATAGCTATGTCATATGGTAAATCTTTTTTTAGCTGTCTCAGGAACCTCCACACTGATTTCTACAGTGTTTGTACATTCCCACCAAAAGTGGAGTAGGGTTTCTCTTTTTCCACATCCTTGCCAACATTTATTGTCATTTGTTTTCTTGATGATAGCCATTCTGACAGGGGTGAGATAGAATCTCAAAGTAGTTTTGATTTTCATTTCCCTTATGGCTAAGGATGTAGAACATTTTTTAAATACCATCTGTATTTCTTCTTTTGAGAACTTTCTATTTAGTTCCTTTACCCCCTTTATTAACTGGGTTATTGAACTTCTTTTTTTTTAAATTTTTTTTGTTTATTTATTTGAAAGCAATGGACAGAGAGAGAGAGGGAGAGAGAGAGAGAATGGGCACACCAAGGCCTCCAGCCGCTGCAAACGAACTCCAGACGTGTGTGCCCCCTTGTGCATCTGGCTAACGTGGGTCCTGGGGAATCGAGCCTCGAACCGGGGTCCTTAGGCTTCACAGGCAAGTGCTTAACTGCTAAGCCATCTCTACAGCCCTGAATTTCTTATTATGTATTTTTCTGAGTTCTTTGCGTATCTTAGATATTAATCCTCTATCAGATGTATAGTTAGCAAAGATTTTCTCCCATTTTGCAGGTTGCCTCTTTGCTCTATTCCCAGTGTCCTTTGCTGCACAAAAGCTTTGTAATTTCATGAGGTCCCATGAGTTGATTAGTAGTTTTATGTCTTGAGAAGCCGGGGTTATATTCAAAAAGTGATTGTCTATAGAATTATGTTGAAGGGTTTCTCCTACTTTTTCCTTTAGCAGTTTCAAAGTTTCAGGTCTGAAATTAAGATCTTTGATCCATTTGGACTTGATTCTTGTACATGAGATAAGAGATCTATAAGAGAGATAAGGATCTATTTTCATCCTTCTATATATAGATATCCAGTTCTCCTGGAACCATTTGTTAAAGAGGCTATCTTTTCTGCAATGCATGTTTTTGACATTTTTGTCAAAAATCAAATGGCTGTAGCAGCCTGGATTTACAACTGGGTTCTCTATTCTGTTCCATTGATCTGCGTGTCTGTCTTTGTGCCAGTATGATACTGTCTTTGTTAAAATGGCTTTGAATAGCTTAAAATCGGGTATGGTGATACCACTAGCCTTATTTTTGGTACTCAAAATTGTTTTGGCTATTTGAGGGTTTTTTGTGCTTCAAAATGAATTTTAGGATTGTGTCTTTCTATTTCTATGAAAAATGCCATTAGAATTTTATCAGGAACAAAACAAGGGTGCCCACTCCCTCCACTCCTAGTCAATATAGTCCTTGATGTCATAACTGGAGTAATATGACAAGAAAATAAAATAAAACAGAAACAAAAAGGAAAGAAAGAAGTAAGAATATCCTTATTTGCAGATGATGAAATTCTACACATAAGAGACCATAAAGACTCCACCAGAAAACTAGTTTATAAACAGTTACAGCATAGTGGCAGGCTCCAAAATTGACACACACACACAGAGTAGCTTTCCTGTACATCAGTGACAAACATACTGAGAAGAAAGTTAGGGAAGAAATTCCATTCACAATAACTTCAAACATACCTTGTAATAAATCTGATCATGGAAGATATATCATGGCTGACTGCAATGCTTTATTCCTGGTCTCTCTGCTGTCCATCTTATTATCTAGCTTCCACAAGAGTATTAGACTGCTGTTCTAATGGTTTAAATCTCCCTATACTTTATTCTTTGTCTTAAAATATTTGAAAAGCTCCCCCTGGGTTTTAGGATAAAGTTCACCCTATATTAACCCCTCCATCATCTGTCTCAGCTTCACTTTGCGCAGTTCCCTGCTGGAACCCATAATGAATGATTCTTCATGACTACGCCATTCAACTTCAGGTTGGCATGCCTTGGCATTGTCTAGAACATAATTTTCATTTTAAAATATTTTATTTACTTATTTGAGATATGGAGAGAAATAGACACACAGAGAGAGATAATGGGTGCACCAGACCTTCCAGCCACTGCAAACAAACTCTAGATGCATGTGCCACCTTGTGCATCTGGCTTACGTGGGTACTGGGGAATTGAACCTGGGTCCTTATGCTTCACAGGCAAGCAACTTGTCCACTAAGTCATCTCTCCAGCCTCAGAATATTATTTTCATTCTCATATCAGGTCTTTTTAAGGCATTACATTCTTTTTAAAGAATGCACTTATGCACTTATTATTAGGGATGATTAAGACAGAATGAAGGAGGAAAGCTCATAGGTTACACAATTTCATAATATGTATTACAGGAAAAAACAGCTGACGTTATCAATTATATCTAGGGTTTGGATGGATACATTTCTAGGAAAGTTTAGCCTCTAATTCTTTTTTTTTTATAATTTATTTATTGATTTGAGAGCGACAGACACAGAGAGAAAGACAGATAGAGGGAGAGAGAGAATGGGCGCGCCAGGGCTTCCAGCCTCTGCAAACGAACTTGCGCCCCCTTGTGCATCTGGCTAACGTGGGACCTGGGGAACCGAGCCTCGAACCGGGGTCCTTAGGCTTCACAGGCAAGCGCTTAACCGCTACGCCATCTCTCCAGCCCTAGCCTATAATTCTTGATGGAGAGGATCTTATTTCTTGAGAAGACATGCCTATTGGTGTCCATCAAGGAAGAGAAAGGCCAGTTGTCGGGACTATGATTGTTTTATACCAGGTGGAGGAGCTATAATTCCTAGAGGTGGGCTGTTCTGCCTATAGGTTGAGGGTGGAGAGCCCTGTCCTAGTGGGTACTGGGTTGGGCTGTAGCAATGCTGGCAGTGATAGCCTCAGCAGCAGCTGCTATAGCACCTCTTCCCTGCTGGGACAGAATTTCAACTTCTCCAACAGGGTCTATTCAACCAGCAGAAGCCTGGGAAACTAGGGAATAGTAACACCAGCTGGTGCTTGTCTGCCAGCTGCTGTCCCAACCCTAGGACATCCTGCAGTTGCAGCAAATGACACCGGAGAGATATCTGTATCTTTAGGGGTGGTCCCTCCCACAGTTATGGGTACTAACTTTTCTGCATGCAGCAACCCTGATGCAAAACCCATTTTTCTTCACATTCTGGCTGTTAGGTATTCGTTGGCTTGACTTGCCTATGCTCATTGCAGTCACAGAGGGTCAAATTCATATGCTTGTCAAAAGGCTTAGAAGTACCAATAAAGATCTGTCATCTTGCAATATATGTCTCATTCTGTAGTCAGTGTGCTGTAGCACTTGGCTATCCTTTCCCAGAATTGAGATTGCTCTTCCACAATGTCTGGTTCAACAGGAAAACATAGATTCCTTAATAATGGGAGCAGGATGTAAATATGGGCAGGATGTAAGTTCTCCCAGAAACAAAGTAAGCTTGGTATACTTTGTATGGTTCCAGTGTTTTCTTAAAACTGTCTATCTCAGGTTAGAGAGATGGCTTAGCAGTTAAGGCGCTTGCCTGCAAGTCCTAAGGACCCAGGTTCAATTCCCCAGTGCCCACATAAGCCAGATGCACAAGGTGGCACAGGTATCTGGAGTTTGTTTTCAGTGGCTGGAGGGCCTGGCACACCCATTCTCTCTACGCATATCTGCTTCTTTCTCTCTCTGTCTCATGCTCAAATAAATAAAATACTAAAAAACGATTATAAAAAATTGGCTATCTCAGTGTCCCAATACTACTTTTCCATTGCTTGTTGTCTCAGCTAAGAATTCCCATCTCAGATCTCAGTTCTATCACAGGAACTGGTTGCTGCTGACAACACCATAGGTATGATTGACAATCTTGGTTGTTCAATGAGGCTGTCTTTTTATGTTTGACCTGGATTTCTAACTCTAGCATCTGCTGATCAGTAGTTATCAGGTATAACTGTTCTGCTATTTGTTCTGTCACATTGTCAATGGCTTATCAGATGCAGGCATTAAGAATCTCCTACTGTCTTTCCACTCTGCTAAAATAGGCATTCTCTTAAATGACTTTTTCCTCCTGATTTACTGAGGTATGATTGACAAATGAAAACTGTATATATTTAAGACTTGCAAGGTCATGCTATGATACATATATAAATTGTGAAATGATTACTATAATTAAGCTATTAAACATACCCATCACCTCACATAGTTATCCATGTGTATGCGTGCTGAAAACATTTATCATCTAATCTTTTTTCATCATTCAAGTAAACAATTTGTCACAATTAACTACATAGAAATTCTTATAAAATAAGGTCTTTGTAGACACAGAAAATCAGTGACTGCATCAAGTGGTCTGTTCACTCCTCCTCAACAACACTTCCACACTTCCCTTACTTCATCATGGCAAGGCACTTCTCAGTGTTCCCAACTCTACACTAAACCTACTGAAGCCAGAGATTTACAGATAACATTGTTTCTGTCTGGAAACATCAGGCTTAGTTTCCTACCAACTTTTCCTCTCAGTGATCATAAATGCTTTCAGTACCAGGCTCATCATTTGCTAAAAGGTAGTAGGAAGAGTTTTCAGTTTGTGTTGAAAGAGAAATTTGTCTATGTTTTATCCATTGTGAATACCACAAAGGTCAAAGGAAATAATGAAAAAGAGGTATTTAAAATACAATGTTTAAATCTATATTTTTAAATTTTTTTATTTTTTTATTTATTTGAGAGCAACAGAGAAAGAGGCAGATAGAGAGAGAGAGAGAGAGAGAGAGAGAGAGAGAGAGAGAATGGGCATGCCAGGGCTTCCAGCCACTGCAAATGAACTCCAGATGCATGCGCCCCTTGTGCATCTGGCTAACGTGAGTCCTGGAGAATTGAGCCTTGAACCACGGTCCTTAGGCTTCACAGGCAAGTGCTAAGCCATCTCTCCAGCCCTTAAATCTATATTTTATTTATTTATTTGAGAGAGAGAAAGAAAGAAAAAGGCAGATATATCTATATCTATCTATCTATATGTGTGTGTATATATATATATATATATATATATATATATATATATATATATATATGGAGAGAGAGAGAGATTGAGAGAGAGAGAGAGAGAGAGATAGAGAGAGAAAGAGAATGCGTGTACTGGGGCCTCTAGCCACTGCAAACAAACCCCCAGATGCCTGTGCTACCTTGTGCATCTAGCTTTTACATGGATACTGGGGAATCAAACCTGGGTCCTTTGGCTTTGCCTACCAGCACCTTAACTTCTAGGCAATCTCTCCAGCCCATAAATCTAGATTTTTCAGAGAAGTGAAAGATGAACTTTATTCATTAAAAAGAAAAAAACTTAGGGGTGTGTCATGCTATCTCTCTAAATATGTAATTTCTCTATGGAATATTTTCATGCCACTATCATAGGTTAGTGATTTGGGACACAAGTGAGCATGTTTTGAAAGTGAATGTGTATGCTGGAGAAGAATGGACACATATGGGGAGGACTGAATGCTTACCAAAGGTTTCTGGATAGATAGAGATTAAGCGTTACTAGATAAAGCTCCCTGAAGAAGAATGGTGTTCTCCTGTTACATCTGTGCTCTAGGTCCCCTTTAATGCTCTTTCACCCTTTTTAAATGACTGAAGCTCAGACATGCACAGTTTGGCTTCTTTGTTGGCAGCTGTCCCACCTCTGCTCCACGCTTGGCTAGAATTAGAACCCAGAAACTACCGCAGGTTAGGTGGACACAGGCCTGATTGGAGGCAATTTTTCTTATCTCAAGCTGTGTTCGAATCTATGTGAGTCCAGATAGTGCTATCACTTCTGAAGATTAATACTGGTGACATTGAACACAACTTCTACCCTGATGTTCTTGTGGAAACCATGGGAACATCCCTCTAAGCAGACACGTCTCCAGAAATCTCTTGAGCTTTTGTCATGAAGTGGATGCTTTAAACAGTTTTAGGCCACTCACTGAGGCTCCGTTGAACCACAGATGCTTAAAGGAACTCAGTAGTGATCACAAGAACAATTACAACTGGTATGGCTTCTGCTTTAGAAGACCTTACTTCAGCCACAGTCACTCAGACACCATGTGGCAGATTGGAAGACTGCTTTAGGTCCTGCCATGTTCAAATGGCCCTGCCTAAAGCTACTTCAGATGCTCTGGCTGTCTCTGACAGCTGTCCTCAATCTGCCCAGAGGAGCACCTCCTCTGCTGTGACAGCTAGGACAAGCTGCTTGGTATGTCTTCAAGGATTGTCTGGCTATGGAAGAGTTTATGTTTGGCAGATGGAGCCCATGCCTCCAACCCTGCTGCAATCTATGTTCCCCAAGGCTTTCTTTACTGATTTACTGTCTACTTGTGGTCTTTATTAGTAGCAGCATGGGCTGACCTCAATCACGCCTCAGATTACTTCTGGGGCCACTAGCCCCCACTGCACCCAAAAGCAATTGCTACAAGGGGCCTAAAGAGCTCCACCAATGGCCAGAAACAGAATGTCAGAAGTTTTGAAGGATGGCAGAAGCGTCAAGAAGGCAAGAGATGGCAGAGAGCTGAGACCACAGAAGTTGAAGAGGTGAGAAGAATCTAGACTCCTGAAGCACTTCCAGCACCAGCCTCTGCAGCAACAGGTCAGGAGAGTTGCCAAGAACTAGCTTAGGCTGCCTTGGAGTTGAAGTGGGCTAGTCTCAGAGTTGGTGGTGCTAAAGGAAGTTTACTCTGTCTACTTAAAATTTCCATTTGAATACAGCAAAGATTGGTCAGCAGATCTGCTGGGGAAAAGATGTCTATAGTGAGGAGATCCTGAGACAGCTGAACCAGGAGGAGCAGAGGGGCTGAGACCTGGAACTACAGTGGCATTAGAAATGTTGGACACCATGTGCTGCAGGCAAGCTGCCCAGGCTGCTGTTCATACCTGGTTGATCTTATTATGCCATTAAAAACAATTTGCCAAGCTAGTGTAAATATTTTTCTTGAACACAGAGGCTACTGGTACAAGGAAATGTTAGATTTTGGAGCCAAGAGGCACCTGAACAAACACTTTTTCAAGTTTGTAACTATTTTTTTTCAAAGAGTTTTTAAAAAATTGGTTCCCATTCCTCCTGCTATAGTTACCTTCACATTTTAGGGACAAATCCCCTAACCAAAGGCAACCAATGGGAGGACAGGGTTTATTCTGGTTTGCAGTCTTGTGGGGAAGTTTCATGATGGCAGGGGAAAACATAGCATGAGCAAAGGCTGCACATCACTTTCTGCCATAGGAGGTGGCAGACAACAGCAAGAGGATGAGCTGAGCTCTGGCAAAGGGGAGCTGGCTCTAATACCCCAAAGTCTGATCCTAACAACACACCTCCTCCAGCAAGGTTACATATTCCAAATTGCCACCAACAAATTGGGGACTAAGCATTCAAATCGCATGAGTTTATGTGTGACATCGGATTCAGGTCACCACACCTCCATCTCCCTCATCTCGTGTCCCACCTCCAATTTAGCTTCATTTCTACTTTCATGTTCCTTGTTTCCTTTTGTCCTCTCCCCACTTTTCATCACCTCTTGTCCCCTCTCATGGTCTTCCATCACTACTCAAAGCCCATACTCAGTCTTACATCCCAATGTTTATATACAAGCATGCAAAGTTAGGACCCTTATATGAGACAGAACATAGGATTTTTTGTAAGACTATTTTAACATAGGGAGTGACTGGTGTTATGCAAAGCCAGAGAAAAAGAGAGGAATAGAGATCTGGCCCTGTGGAAAGAGGGAGAGAGGGGTAAGGGGCACCAGGAAAAGAGAGGAGGGACCCAAAGGAGTGAGTCAGGCCCAGAGAAAAGGTTTTATGGAAAGAGGAAGGAAACAGCCCTGCAAGGGAGGGACCTTGGGTGATATGCTGAGATGGGGGATGGGGGAGGTGGCAATCCCTCTTCTTTGCCCAGAGGTATCCTCAATTATTATAACAGAATGTGGTTCCAAAATCCCAAAAATAGTCTGAGCACAGTCAGGTGGAAGCAGGGAGAAAGAGGGATGGGGAGAGAGCTCTGGGATTCTTACAAGAAAGGTCACTTTTAAAAACTGCCATTTTCCATAAAATCAAAGGGGAAAGTGGAGTCCTATAGATACCTTACTAATTCTCTGCGTGTGGTTGAACAGACTGTGAGTGGATGTTTCTCTGAGAACACTCCAGACCTAGAAACTGAGCTATCTCTATGGCAGCAATGCTGAAGACCTGCTGTTGTTTCCTCGTTTTGATGTCTTTGTTCAGACCATATGGTGTAGGAGCTGTACATGTTAGTAAATAAATAGATTACTCCTTCTGGGTCTGTGACTTGTTTTCATCTCAGATTTATCACTCTTTAGGAAGGTAAGATGGGCTTGAATTGAGGAAACTTCAGGCATTTTAGAATCAAGAAGATAAATATTTACTAGTTGCCAATTGATGTGCCAGACTTCAGTGAAACATAGTAAAGAACAGATTAAGAGCCATTGTTTCTGTTTTACTTTTTTTTTTTTTCTTAAATACTTGAAGAGATTTTTAAAGTGACTGTTGCTTATTTCCCTTTATCAGAGTCTGGCTGAGACCTGCAGGCCACATCCCTCTATTAAGCTCCTGGATATCTGAAAATGATTATTCTTGCATCTTTTGTATTCTCTGCCCTAAACCCTTTTTTCCTGCATGTTGGGCCACAGATGCCAGCTGAATATTCTGATAAACAAACCATCTGTCTTCTGATGGGAGAAAATGAAAAGACTCATAAAGAAAAAGATTTCTGGGTGCTGGAGAGAGAGATTTAGTGGTTAAGGGACTTGCCTTCAAAGTCTTATGACCTGGGTTTAATTCCCCAGTATGCAAGTAAGCCAGATCCACAAAGTGGCACATGAATCTGGTGTTCTGTTTTCAGTGGCTAGAGGCCCTGGTGGGCCCAGTCTGTCTGTCAGTGTGTCTGTCTGTCTCTCTGCTTGCAAGTATATAAATAAAACAAGCAAATCTTTTTTTTTTTTTTAAAAAAAAAAGAAAAATATCTCCTAGATATTATTATCTTTGACAAAATTTCTGAGCTGGTGGCTATTGACCTATTCTCCAAACATGACATCTGGAGCATTGCCACACACAACACCCAAACCTGACAGCCCTGTGGGTGCTATGGACTCCCCTCTAAAGATCTCATGTCTAAGAGGGTTTTTGTCATGAAATGCTTGAATGAATGAGTGGTCTTGTCTCTGAGAATCCAGAACTCAAGTGTTAGTATTACACAAGCCTCTGGCCTCCTCAGAAGACTTACACTACGTGTCCTTCTCTTTGGGATGAGGATTTTGTTTTGATGTACTTATTCATCTGTACATAATCCAGAATGTTCAAGTATTTGTTGAGTGAGACTCTAAGGTGAGAGCCCTCACATCTTTCCTGAAGGAGTTCAAAGCCTAATTAAGAGGAAAGACATCTACATGCATGACCAAGTACTACACAGTGTCTCAGGAAAATATTCTCTTATGAGACTTTATGGGGCAGAGTTTGTACAGTGCTTAGGCATATGGACTATATTTTGCCATCTACAAAATGTGAGATAAAATAACATACATTTCAGCCTGGGGAGATGGTTTAAGTTGGTAAAGTACTTGCTTTGTAAGCATGAAGACCTGAGTTCAAATCACCAAGCTGGGTATAGCAGATCCAAGTACTGGAGAGGTACAGATAGAGATTTCCAAAGGCTTAATGGCTAGCTAATGTATTTACATCAGTCAGCTATGCTTTCAAAAATTAAGGTGGAGGGTGATTAAGGAAAGGGTCTGTTGTTAATGTTTAGCTTTTGAATGTACATATGTGTATGTACACATGTGTGCCCACATGCATACACACTCACTATGTGCACATATAGAAAGTAAAATAAAATTTTAAAGCCTAGCGTAGTGGAGTATACCTTTAGTCCCAGCACTCAGGAGGCTGAGGTAGGAGGATAGCTATGAGTTCAAGGCCAGTCTGAGACTACATAGTGAATTCCAGGTTAGCTGGGACTAGACCAAGACCCTTCCTTGAAAAACCAAAAGTAAAAAATTAAATTAATAAACACATTAAAGCTAAACTAGGCATTATATATTCAATGTGCTATTTGTATGTATATAAGTGTATATATTAGGTTTAAAGCGTTTTTAAAAACATATTTTGTGTGTGTATGTATGCATGTTTATATGTGTAACTGTAGACATGGACATGCCACAACATGTGTGGATGTCATAGGACAACTTTTGGATTAGTCCTTCCATCTCCTGTGAGGCAGGGTTCCTTGAAGCTTACGACTCAGTTCAGGAGCTTCCAGGAAATTCTGCTGTCTCTGCCTGTCTTCTCACCATAGATATACTGGGATTACAGAAAGCTACAATAGCTTCTAGTTTATACACGTGGGGTTTGGGGATCTGAACCCAGGGACTCAGAATTGTGTGGAAAATGCTTTATCCACTGAACCATCATCCCAGTCCTCATGTTTAAAGCATATCTACTGGCTGTCTCACTTGATTCTGTGCTGGACTCTGGCATTGGTAAAATTAGCGAGGCAAGGTCTTTGGTGATAAGAGGTTCAGGGTTCTTCTGAGAAAAACATTTTTACACCTTGGCTGGTGGAATATAACTTTCTGAATCATCATCAACTTTCTTCACTGTGTAGATAATGCATGAAAACAAAGTGATGACAACACATCCCATGTGAGCACAGGGACCTTATACAACTGTTGTCCTGACTACTGGCCACTCAGTTCCCTTATCCCATGTGAGGACAGGGCCCTTGCTTTCACTTATACAACTGTTGTCCTGAATACTTGCCATACCCTTCCCTCCTTTGAAGTAACTGGATGAGGTAAGCAGTTTAGAAAATTAATCTTACTAAGTCCTAATGATTAACCAGTATGCCCAGGAGTACATTTTCATAGAAAAAGATAATTAACTTGCTTTCAGTTTCACATGACTATCTTGTGACAAGTTAAATTCCTGAAAAAAAAAAAATCAGTCCTTTCTGTCAAACCATTAGACTCTCGAGTATGATTTTTGTTTTCTCTGAGCAACATTCCTCACACAGTCAGAACCTTCACCTCAATGACTAAGCAAACATCTTTATTTGCATGTCCATGGAATTAAGCACAATAGCCATTAGCCTGGCCTTCCTGAAAATATATAAGCTCTGAAAAGACAGATTTAACTAACACAAAGAAAAAGTATGAGCCAACTTACATTTTTTACTTGGAGAATATCAAACCTAGAGTCATTTATTAGTAAAACTTACCGAAGTAAAAAATAATAGTAAAACTTTATTATGAAATTTCTCCCTACTTAATAGGTTATGTTCTATCAAAACAAAATTATGTCCTTTAAGCCAATCTAATATATTATGAAATCATGGGAACCAAAGAAGTTGGATTTCTTCTTTGAGGCTATGAAGGGCTGTGCAAAATATCAAAATTTAGACAGGCAAAATAATTTCTGCAGGACTGAGTGAGCTCATTGCTATAGCAAAACAGCAGTAACAGTCACAAAGGGCTGTGTATATTAAATAGTAACTGGAAATCTGACTTATAGTAGGCAGTCCAAAAATACATCATAGTAGGATTTTATTCAATTGGACCAAAATATTTCATATATAAACATATATGGCTCATAGTTTGTTGGCCAGAAATTCTTTCCTTATCAATGGTGAAATATTTATTAGAAGCTACAAAACAACAGATGATCCTTCATTTCAAAACTTTTCAATTGTTTCTCAACTAGTTTTCAATTTATTTGAATCAAAGTGTCAAAATGGGGCTGGAGAGATGGCTTAGCGGTTAAGTGCTTGCCTGTGAAGCCTAAGGACCCTGGTTCGAGGCTTGATTCCCCAAGACCCACATTAGCCAGATGCACAAGGGGGCGCGCACGTCTGGAGTTCGTTTGCAGTGGCTGCGGGCCCTGGCGAACCCATTCTTTCTCTCTATCTGCCTCTTTCTCTCTCTGTCCATTGCTTTCAAATAAATAAATAAAAATAAACAAAAAAAAGTTAGAACAATTTTTTAAAATGGCTGTTAATTTCTTTAAAAAAAAAAGAAACAAAGTGTCAAAAATGGATTCAAACAAAATGAGTAGAAAGCTAAGTCTCTTTACAAGAAGACTATCAATTACTGCTCTATTTATAAGTGAAGGAATAACAACATTTAATACATCTTATATCAACAGTCTGGAAAGATTGAGGACATCTGTGACTTTTGTCATTGTCACCTAGAGGAACTTTCAAAGAAGTAGCACTGATATCAATGAAAACAGGAACATGAGAAGGGGAGAAGACCAAGGGCACATGGCTGGTCACACAAATCTTACAATTCTGAACAACAGAAGGATATGTTAGAGAATAAGTAATGGAAAGAGAATGTGAAGGAAAAGTACAAATCACTAATGGGAGCACAAAGAGAGGAGGTGGAATGTCAATTGTCCATGATCCAAGGATATCGTTCCAAAGATTTCAGTGAACCCAGTAATGACAGTTGTCCTACAGTGGTTTCATGTGGGTAGAAAGTTAAATATTATCTTGAAAGAGCTGAAGTGTGGGACTAGTCAGATTTCATTGATTTATTCCCAGCTTTGCTAAACTTACTTGGCATGTGAGAAACTGCTCTCTTAGTAGCTGTAAATTTTCTAAAAGTTTCATTTCATTTTAGGGAGAAAATTAAGCATCCATTCCAATAGCAATAAGGAAGAATAAATCCCATTCTAAGTACGTATTTCTTGCTGTAACCTTATAATACAGTTTTTAGTGACCTATTTCTCCTTTTCCTTTGAGTTAATTCTGAGTTACTGCTTTAGGGTCTTCAGAGTAGACACAGTGTAAAAGGGTGAATATCAGGGGTATTTTATTTTCGAAGAATAATCCACATTTGTGTGCCATGGCTAACATCCATTGATGTTTAGCAAATTGGTAGACTGTGGCTGTATTGACAATTCTGCCTCAAGATAATGGTTTATACAGACTGTTAGCTTTGTCCTTCGCATCCTAGAAGTTCAGGGCAAACTTGTATTTCCAAGCATCTGCTCATATAATTATCATTCTGGATCCATTCAGAGCTGGTGGCAGTAGCTATAAATGGCTCCTTTGGAAAACATTTAAATGATATAACCTCATTTGTGACTGAGGCCTCTGCTAAAACAGCATTTTCTAGTATTGTTTACATTGCTCATTTGTGATTGATGAGTCAGAACATAGCATAATGTTGCTATAATGCCTAGATTATGACTTTTCTTCTTGTATTTTCTCATTTGTTTACTTTTCCTTCACACACTTTAGTGTGGACCCTGGAAGGTGTTTTCTTCTTTTCTTGTTGTCAATGGCATAGGACATCATAAAAATTATGTTGTGAATTAAAATATTCCCCCATTTTATTAATGACTAAAATATTACATAAATGAAACATTTTATATAAGTAGGTGAACCCCAAGAATAGTGTTATGCTGACAGTAAAATTCATCATACCTCAGGGGTCTAAACTTAATAATTATATCTTTTCACTGTTTTGAGTGATACTAATAGATTAGTGCTGAGAGTTAGTTAGTTAGTCACTGTAAATTTGGGGGCTCTTTGTACTTGAAGAGTTCAGAGGGTTGGCTAATGGACATAAAACAGGATGCTGACTAGTATCCTGAAGAAAAACAGGTGGCCATCCACTCTGCTATAGGCACTGACGAGGAGGCTGCAGGCTCTACATCAGTAGTCCTCATAGCGGGACTGTGGGCAAATCCATGATTCCTAGTGATGCTATCCCATCTAGCTGATTAGGATCAGCCCATAGGCCAGCCAGTCCGTAGTCATGCAACACCATGGGCAAGAGGGAGAATGCCATGTGACAGTGGAGAAAAGATAGGAGTGAAACATCTGCTAGTCAAAGCACACCAAGGATCACTGACCATTGCCGGAATCTAGAGAGAGGTATGAGACAGATTCTGTGTGAGACATTAGAATAAACAACTCCATAACATCTTATGCTTTTCATTCTTCATGCCTCCAGAGTGCTTCTACCCAGTCTCTTTCTCTCTCTCTCTCTTTCTTATATTTGCTAATTAGGACATACCTATCCCATCAATTATGTTGCTATGGTTGATGCAAAAACACACATCAAGATAGAAGAGGGAGCCAGTCATGGTGGTGCACGCCTTTAATCCCAGCACTCAGGAGGCAGAGGGAGGATCTCCTTGAGTTCAATGCCACCCTGAGACTACATAGTGAATTCCAGGTCAGCCTGGATTAGAATGAAACTCTACCTCAAAAAACCAAAAAGAAACAAAAAGCTACAGAAGAGGAACTAGTAGCAAAGAAGGAAAGTGGGAGAAGAGCAAGGGAAGGGGACACAAGAAAGTAATGGAAAAGGACTAAGATCAAAATCTATTATGTCTTCTGGGGGTGCCATTATTAAAGAAAGTAGATTTTCACATGTCTTATTCAGAATATCTTAAATTTTGATTGTCCATCCCCTCACTTTCTTTTTTTATAATTTTTTGTTTATTTTTATTTATTTATTTGAGAGCAACAGACAGAGAGAGAAAGAGGCAGACAGAGAGAGAGAGAGAATGGATGCACCAGGGCCTCCAGTCACTGCAAACAAACTACAGATGCATGTTCCCCCTTGTGCATCTGGCTAATGTGGATCCTGGGGAATTGAGCCTCGAACTGGGGTCTTTAGGCTTCACAGGCAAGTGCTTAACCACTAAGCCATCTCTCCAGTCCCCCAACTTTCTTTTATATAATCTCTTACTAGAAAATTTTCAGTACCTGGAATGGGATACCTTGCAGTAAGTTGTTCCAATGAGGTCCCTTTTGCCACCAAAACATTATAGGCTATTGCCAAGGCCCTTGTTTCCCATGAGAAAGAGATGAAAAGACCCTATTGCTGAAGACGTCAATGCCTGAGCAGCAAAGTCACTGAGAAATCAAGTTGTTGATGAGCAGAAAACCTTCTCCCTGTAACTGAAAGCTGGAAACAGCTTGTACTATATGCAGTCTTATGGGAGACAGAAGTCATCAGCAGTGACAACAGTGGACACTGGAAGCCTCAAGTTTGGCCAGACAGGCCAAATGACTGAACAAGTGCAATGGTAGCATGTCTGCTCTGGGGGAAAACAACTGCTCTCTAATTGGACTGAAGGCCCACTCTATGGGAGGGAATACGTGTCTGGTACTAAAAACCTAATCAAAAGCCTATGACAGGGGAGGTCATGAGCCTTAGGGGTATAAAGCCTGCTCTTGTCTGGATAAATGCATATATTACTCTCACCAAATTGCCCTGAAAGCACTACATTTATTGTTCATACTCATATGCTAATGCTACTCTCACTTCTGGTTGGAGAAGTTTCTCTTCTCAGATGGCGATAACCACTAGAATGTCCCAAAATGCAACGTAGTGATGAGCAGAAGGGACAAAGGAGTGTCCAGCACTGAAACATCTAACACCCTCCAAGGCTCAGGGGCCATTGCGGAAGAGGTGGTGAAAAGAATGTAAGAGCCAAAGGAAGGGTACCACTCCTTACATACAACTGTCCAGACAGAATTTGGCCTTGATATCCAAGACCTCACAGTGCCTAGCAATACCCACACAAGACCCTCATAATAGGAGAAAAAGATGATGATATCAAATTAAAAGAGACTAGTGGAAAGAGGAAGGGGATATGATGGAGAGCAGAGTTATGAAGGGGAAGGTGGGGGAGGGGAGAAGAGGGGGGAGGGAAACACCTTGGTTGGTTTGTTGTCTGTAAGTATAGAAGTTGTCATATATATACATACGTGTGTGTGTGTGTGTGTGTG
The DNA here is from genome assembly GCF_020740685.1 of Jaculus jaculus. Lineage (NCBI taxonomy): Eukaryota > Metazoa > Chordata > Mammalia > Rodentia > Dipodidae > Jaculus > Jaculus jaculus. The sequence continues at coordinate 83,967,684 of NC_059111.1, read as the reverse complement.
TGTGTGTGTGTGTGTGTGTGTATAAAGTCATCTTTGAAAATTATCAATGAAAAAGTTCTAAGAAAAGAAAAAAGCAAGTCTGCTGACACCTTGATTTCAGAGATCTAGCTTCCAGAACTTGGAAAGAAATATTTCTGCTGTTTTAAGTCACTTAGTTTTGAGGCATAATAAAGTCATTTATGTTATGGTTACTCTAAAAACCAAGTGCAGGTTTTGGTATGGTAATACATAAAAATGTTATGGTAATTGTATTTATAAGCAAGTCTTCCCACATCCATCCTTTAGGATGTATTCATTTGTTTATAACTACTGACACCAAATACATGAGGATTTAGAGCTCATGCCCCTTTTACCAAATTGCTGTTTAAAAGGACTCTAATAAAGTATCCTGAAACCAACAAAAATAGAATTATCTATTTCCTCAGAACCTTGCCAGCATTAGAAAGCAATAGCATATGTGTGGGGGTGACAGTGTGTGTATGTAACTGTGTATATGTGTGTGTGTTTTCACAAACCAATAGGAATGTAAGTAGTGAACTCATGTCAAAGCATTGTGTGAGTTGCTACCAGGACTGTGAATACTCTGAGGAACGATTGGAGATAAACAATGTGGAGTAAATAGTAGAAAGAATAACTTGGAGCTGTGGGAGTAAGTTTGTTTTGTTTTGTTTTTCCTCCCTTGCAAACCTAGCATGTGTGGCTTATAGGCTCATTTTGGCTTCAGAGAAAGCAAAGTTGTAAAGCACAAAACTCACACTGCCAATAATCTGTAAGAGACCCTTAGACTGCAAGACGAGGAGGGGAAGAGAAGGCACAGTGTGGTACACCACCCCTTCCCCCCAGCAATGGTCATCCAGAAGGTGTGCTGGGACTTTAAGAAGTCCCCGTGTTTAAGGACTGTGTGTCAACAGTCACCACAACCTGAGCCACAGACCTGCACAAGGTCAGGAATTTATTTCCACAAGGAACATGAGGAGGGTTGCTTGATTATACAGTGCATCGTAGTATGTTTCCAAGGCTTAAACTCTGTATCTCCTTGGCATAGAGCTATGTAATACATTTAAAACAAAACAGAACAAAATTCAGAAAACACTAATATAAAAGTAAGCATCTTAAGTATATTGTTCAACAATGAAAACTGAGTGCTGGTGAAATAACTTACAGTATACACTTTCATTGCAATACTACATAACCAAAGAAGAGTGAGAAGTCTATGCTTGTTGTCATACAATATAGTCTTATATGCTTTTGAAAAGGGAAATTATATAACAGTATGGGTAGTGTGTTTCAATAGGATAAAATTAAATATTTACATATACACATTTTTTTCAGTACAGGAAAATGAACTCAGGAAGCATGCTAGACAAGCACTCCATTATATCTCATCTCCTAGAATATATTTTTAAATTTGAAATTTCTGTCATCAGTAGTAATTTGCCCAGTGTGATCTCCTCTCAGATGGCTGATGGGTACTTCTGGTCTTCAAGTCTGCACTTAGATTTGTACCGCTATGATTCCATTGCCATCGCTACACCTGGCAACACCTCTCACCTGTTCTATTCTTGTCTTCATCCATCACTTTCATCTTTTTCATATGTGTGTTATTTACTATACTACTGTTTTCTTTCTCTTTCTCCTGCTACATGCAGCATGTGGGCTACCTTGTTTAGGTCAGCTTACTCTTTCTCATCTAATACTTGCAGTCTCTTTTCCAATCCCAATACATTCTTGACTAATTAGTCTTAAATCTTGAGAGCTGCTCTAAAAGCTGATATGTTTTCGATGATCGTTTTAAGTAGTGTCTTGCTCCTTTCATCTTTTTCGTTCACATGCTCACAAGTCTGTCTCCATAAATACCTGTTTGGGGGGAATAATTCGTTCTGTAGTACTATTGTAGCTACCAATACACATTTCTAAATTGTACTCCAGATTGGCTATATAAATCCATGCATGCATGTCTTTTTGGTTTTTCAAGGTAGGGTCTCACTCTAGCCCAGACGGACCTGGAATTCACTATGGAGTCTCAGGGCGGCCTCGAACTCATGGCAATCCTCCTACCTCTGCCTCCCAAGTGCTGGCATTAAAGGTGTGCACCACCATGCCCGGCCATATCTTTTTTTTTTTTTTTTAAGGGAGAGAGGGAGAGAGAATGGGTGTGCCATGGCCTTCAGCCACTGCAAATGAACTCCAGATACATGTGCCCCTTGTGCATCTGGCTTACATGGGTTCTGGAGAGTCAAACCAGGGTCCTTAGGCTTTGCAGGCAAACTCCTTAACCACTAAGTCATCCCTCCAGCCCCATGCATGCATATCTTAAAACTACATTTCATGTGTGTGAGTGTGCATAAATATGATCATAAGTATATATCTCCACAGGGAGGCTATCATGGAGATGAGGAAAGTCACCACAGAATTCCTGTCCCTAGCCTCTAAGGGCCCCCTGGGCCCTTTGTATGTGCCCTCTGACTTTCTCTCCTTTTGCTCCACTCCCTGGTGTTCTCACCATTACTCTTCACTACAGCTTACTCAGAGGGAAAACTCTGCCCTTGTGCCACCCTCCCTCGCATATGATAATTAAAAGCCCAGAGTTTGCTCTTAATCCAGCAGAACTGTCTAAAAATGTATCACTGTGTACACAATGGCATATCCTCATTTATAATAAGTCCTCTTAATAACAAATCAATTTTAGTCATTGATTAGGAATACATATTGAACACTCTCAAATGTCCTTTATGGCATCCATTTCCTCAGTAATGATCATCTCTTCCTTATTCATCAGTTTAATGTGGTTTATAACAAATCACCTTGGATTAGTAGTAAGAAGTGTGCTTTATTGATGTATTTTATTTTGTTCTCTACACTCTCAAACAGCTTTTGGTCCAAATATATTAGGGATCATGTATGCTATCTTTAAGACTTGGGAGCAGGAGCCCAGGGAGAGTTGTCTGCCGCTTCAACAGAGCTGGGCAGAACTTCTGGCTTCAGGTCAGCTTGCTTTTTCTGATCTAGTACTTGCAAGCCTCTCAAATTCCGATATATTCTTGGCTAGTTAGTCTTAGTTCTGTTTTAAAAGTTGATATGAGCGAACTTACCCAATCACAGAAAAAAAATCGACACATAGTCTCACTCATCTACAACACCTAACATGAATCTACCCAAGACACCTTACATACCCAGCAAACACCTCATGGACTAGACAATAAGATGGATGGGAGGGCGGGGAGGGCATCGAAGGGTGGAAAACAGTAATCCGGACCCAAACGGCAATGGTACCATAAAATTCTACTTCCTAAAAGACAGACCAAATGGCTGAACCTTCACTAGACCCTTACAGGAAACACCTGAACCACAAGACACTGGAGAAGGTAGGATCAAGACTGACCTAAATCTCCTACATCTTCCCTCACTCCCTCTCCCCGCTATCTCTCTCCTCTCTAACTCTTGTATAGTAGTTATGTTTCTCCTCAATTTCTTCGTGGACACTGACCTGTAACCCCCAGTTCCATCTTGGGCCTACCATCCACAATGAGCTTTTGATCAGAGAAACCTACAAGGTTTCCCTAAACAATGACAGACTTCTGTCAGATTACTTGATGACCCACCAAAGGCCAGTGGTAAGACCCTATTGCTGAAGACTCCATACGCAGCTGACGCATAAAATGGAATGACATGGCTGGAAGCCAGGAGAGAGTCAGTCCCCAGACAGTCAGCGTGTCTAGTGCCAGAAGGTGCTACATAGGCGACTGGGGGAAATGACCAAGATCTGTCCAAGGAATGCATTGTGTAACCTAATTAGCAACAAATAACCTGATGTGATGCCCACACAAGTGCAATAGTGGTACACAGCCATGGTGAGGAACCAATTGCTCTTGATTTGGCTAACTGATCCACTCAGTGGTACTAGACCCATAGCTGGAGCTGGGAAACAAGTCAGAACCATACCCAAACACAAGGCCACTCTACAATATCAAGCTACCATCAATCACGGGGTATAAGAGGGCCTACGCCAATCATACTGTCTATCAAAAAAGTAAGTGTTATCTCAATTCTCCAGGTGTTAACTTACTCTCCGTTGGAGAATCTGCTTCTCTTTTCCAGATAGATGCAGATCCTAAGAAGAGAGCTGCCCCAACATACCTCAAAAGGGGCCCAACTCCAACTAAGGACAACTGGCGAAACAAGCAAGGGTGATGTTTTCCTGTGAACTGGATACCAGCACAAAGGGGAAGGAGACCAATGCAGAGAAAAATCAACTCCTACCAAAGCAGAGAGCCAGAGCCTCAGAGGCCCCCAACACCTCAGCACTGAAGCAGACCAAAAATGAACCCAACATGGCTCAGGGAAATTTTGCGGAAGAGGGGGCGGAAAGAATGTCAGAGTCACATGTTGGGTCATGATTTGCAGAGCCATTTATCATACTAATAACTGGGGGCTAACTCCACAATGCACGACCCATTTTCATCAACAAGTAGTGTCCAATGGGAGGGGGTAGATCACAGATGAGCCTAAACAATGGTACCAAACTGCCTGTATTTACTGAAAAGAAAACTAATTAATTAAATTAAAAATAAATAAATAAAATAATAAATAAAAGTTGATATGGTTTAGATGCTGATTTTGACCTATCTCTTGTTCATGTCCTTTTGCCTTCAATTCTAAAGCAGCTCAGAACAACACACTAGTTTGTGTTTTAGGTCTTCTGGCCACCAGACACATGCTTACAGAGTTCCATTATTACCTAAGTTTCAGCTCTGTCCATCCAGTGATTTATAGGTTCCTTCTATTTGGTAAATATATCTTTCAGTATCTCTCTATTTTTTTTAAACTTAGGAATAACTTTCCTAGTGGTTCCTGAGTATAAAAGCTAAGCACTTTCTATTTTAGGAAGTTTGTATCTGGAACAAGTGCAGCTACTCCTATTTCAAATCAAGTTTGGTTTTTTTTAAATAAGTTTGTTTGGTAGGGGATATTTTTTTTTTTTCTTGCTGGAATGAATGACTTACCAGACAGTCAAAAGAGAAAAGAAACTGCTCATATTATATTTCAGAATGTTCAAAGTTCTTGTTTACTTCTGAAGTTTATATCTTAAAACTTTACATAGTAGCCTTTTCTACTCAAATGCATGGAGCCCTAAAAGAAGCAAAACTGTATCAATGCATGTTTCTGATTTTATGAGATAAGCACTAGCATACTTTGATGAGTCATGTTGTAAATTCATGTATAGTGCTATCTTCAACTATAGATGAGTATATACATTGTTCAGGTATGCTCATTCAAAATTCTTCAAATATCTACTTGAGTAGGTCTTCCCATAAAATATCTTGCCATATGTGTGTGTGTGTGTGTAGCTTTTCTCTTTAATTTCATTTCCATCATATACATGATAGATTAAAAATAAATCAAACAGCCGGGTGTGGTGGAGCATGCCTTTAATCCCAGCACTTGGGAGGTAGAGGGAGGAGGATCACCATGAGTTTGAAGCCACCTTGAGACTACAGAGTGAATTCTGGACTACAGTGAAACCCTACCTTGAAAAACCAAAATAAATAAATAAATAAATAAATAAATTGATAAATAAATGTGCACTTGCTATTTTTCAAATTCTTATTTATAAAAGATGCTACCTAAAATTGGCAGTGTAAAGTGTAAAAGCTGCAATTCAGGGTTAATCAAACATTTAGAACTAAAGAACTTTAATATAAGAAGAGTAATTATTTGGACTCTTTAGAGAAAGTTATAGCAGAATATTATACTAAAAATGGCATTAGTATGCAATCACAATGGTCCCTAATGACATGTGTTGAGAATGAATCAGGATAAGTGATAAACAGAAACAGTCTCCAACACTAACACAATTAAAATAAAAAAGAAAGAAAACTGGAGGTACAGAGGCATGTTCACATTCTCAAACTTAAAAATGTTAAAAGATCCCATAATGTAAATCACAGTTATTAGTTGGGCAATATTAGCAAACAGGGGGTAATCCAACAAAGGATTCTGAAATCCAGTCTGTCTTTAGGGTCTTGCTGCACATCCTGGCCATGTATACTCAAGTTTTCTCCACTGAATATTCAGAGCGTCTCCCTGCTATTCTTTGTTTAGTTCTTCCTTCCTCTGCCCCATCATCTCCTCAGAGCTCTCCAATAGATAATCTGCTAAATTGTCCCTTGTTAACTTAACAGCAATAAAGTGTCTATGCACCAAATACATGCAGGACACTAAGTGCATGAAAATTTCCTCAAGGCCTGGGCTTTCTTCCAAGTATCATGTGTAACAATCACACATTCTCAGTAATTTCTCCAGGAGAGGGAATTATGGACAGTCTGAAAAAGATAAAAGTTTGAGAGCTTGTTTAGAGAAAAGTAGCTGAGATTAGTTATGGCCTTGAGATATTCCTTGAGTCATACCATACAAATACATATATGCCAATTTTAGGTATCATCTTTTATAAGTAAGAATTTGAAAAATAGCAAGTGCACATAATCTTTTAGTTTTTAATCACTACTATTTGTTTCTGGATTACAATACATATGAAAACCAATATTTTTTGACAAGTAATAGAAGCCACACATTAATAGATGCTTTTAAATCTTTCAGATTGAGCCTTAATTTTTTTTAAATTTTTTATTTTGAGAGCGACAGACTCAGAGGGAAAGACAGATAGAGGGAGTGAGAGAGAATGGGCATGCCAGGGCTTCCAGCCTCTGCAAACGAACTCCAGACGCGTGCACCCCCTTGTGCATCTGGCTAACGTGGGACCTGGGGAACCGAGCCTCGAACCGGGGTCCTTAGGCTTCACAGGCAAGCGCTTAACCGCTAAGCCACCTCTCCAGCCCTGATCCTTAATTTTTTATTTGATGCTGCCACATAGAAATATTTTCTCTGTTTTATTCAAGAACATCATGACACATCATAACCACAAATATGTAAATTGTTATTCTTGATTCTAAGAATAGCAACACACCTATCCACACCTAACTGAAAGAAATTTAAAGGCTAGCAGGAGATATGCTTTAGAATTTCAATTTGGCTGCAACTAAGAGGTAAAAATGTGTATAACATTGTTTTGAGAAACTTGTCTCATTTATCATTTAAAATTATGCCTCCATATTTTAAAAATTTCATAATTTCAGAGATCATATATTTACTTATTGCCCTTAAACTAACTCAATAAAGACACTAACATACAGGTATTCTGTTGGGGCACATTAATTTTGCTGATTAACTATAATAATGGATACTTGCAATCAGTGCCAAAGGCCATGCCAAACATTCGTTCTTGACTGCAGCATCTGGACCTATTAAATGACTATTTATTCACCTCCAGTCACAGCAAAAAGCATGACCTGAGGGGAATGTCTGCTTTTTCCTTCTTTTCTTTTTGACTTCAGGATCATTATTCTAGTAAGCATCTCAGTAAAACCTGCAAAAGAAACACAATGAAAGTACTCTTCAGAGAGTAATTACCAGACCCCTGATAACCTTTGTCATTCGCTAAAACACAAAATGAATATGAAATTTGCATGCTTTCTTTTTCATTTTTTAATTTAAAAATTGTACATGTATCCAAAGAATTGGGTTTCATATGGCACTTGATTTTTGTTGTTACCTTTTTCCCCTCTTCTCTCTTATCCCCTCTTCTTTTAAGCCATCACACAAACAGCCTTTCTCTCTATTTTTACGTCACGTGTGTCTTTGGGCTGCCTCCTTTTCGTAACACCTCCTGCTCCCCTCTTCTTGTTCCCTTCTCTTGGCTTCATACCCTCGTCCATACCCTCATAGCTGCACACATACAAGCACTAAAAGTCTGCATCTACTGCCAGAAAAGAACATGCAATTTTTGTCTTTCTAAGTTTGGGTCACTTGTTTTTCAATAACAAGTACAAAATTTTTATGAATGAAGCCACTGGGTTGGGTTATTTCACTTAAAGACCATACTTTTTCTTTTCTTTTTAGAGAGACAGAGACAGAGAGAGAATTGGTGCATCAGGGTCTCATCCACTGCAATCAAACTCCAGGTGCTTGTGCCCCCTAGTGGGCATGTGTGAGCCTGTGCTTGCCTCACCTCTGTGCATCTGACTAACATGGGATCTGGAGAGTCGAACATGGGTCCCTAGGCTTCGCAGGCAAGCACCTTAACTGCTAAATCATCTCTCTAGCCCCCATACTGTTTTAATCTTCTATTTATTTAAAAGAAAGAATGAGACAGAATCAAATAAATTTCAGTTACTTTGTTTTATTTTTACTTCCCTTCAATTTTCACTCGTAGATTGTAGCTTAATGTGGTACCTGTAGTGAACGTTGTAGCTTGTTATCAAGATTCTTCTTCCAAATAAGGAATGCAAAATTTATTATCTGGTGACTCTCAGTTGAATCCTCTCTGGAACATATACTCAAGCAAAGATAGCCTCCTTGCCCACAATAACATCCTTCCACCCCACCAAGCCCAGCACACATCCAGTGACTGCTTGGCTTTTTCAGGTAGGAGACATAATAATCTGACCCATTTGTGTAAAAGCAGGACAACTCTGAGGGTCCATCTCAACCTTAAAGTATTTATGTAATTGGAAGTCTTTGTCATGAGTCAACAAATTTAAATTTTCTCTCTGTCCACAAACTTCCCTAATAAGCTTCCTGAGTGCAAATACATTTTATGGGGAGATGAATCAAAACACCACCATTACACAGACATCAATATATTAGTTTGAAAACCACAGTCACCTTTTGATACCCTGCACTAGTATACCAAAGAAAAAAATTATGTTATGAAACAGAGTGAGACTTCTAAGATCATAAAATCCTCTTTCTCCAAAGAAGACAGAGCTGTAGAATCCAAAGCTTCCAGGGAATAAATGGTTGTACCACAGGCAGGAGTATTGAAAAGGCTATGGATGGGAACCAGATGATGCTAACTCCTTCCACGGAGTAGTGCAGGACTTCTACCTGACCGTCTTCTTCATGAGACTGGACTGGACTGTGTGTTTGCTTTATTTCTACCAACTGGGTTTTTCTCAAGCTTTCGGGTGAACTGCTACTTATAAAATCAGGCAGAGGTCAGCTCACACAAAGACAAATCCAGATTCAATTTCTGGTTTAATTTTTATTTCACTTTCTGTGCTTTAGATGTATTTTTATTTATTTGTGTGTGTGTGTGTGTGTGTGTGTGTGTGTGTGCATGTGCACATGTGCATAGGTGCACCAGGGTCTCTTGCCACTGCAAACAAATATTAGAAATGTATGCCACTTTGTTTCTTTTTTTTTAAATTTTTTTTTAAATTATTTATTTATTTGAGAGCGACAGACACAGAGAGAAAGACAGATAGAGGGAGAGAGAGAGAGAGAATGGGCGCGCCAGGGCTTCCCAGCCTCTGCAAACGAACTCCAGACGCGTGCGCCCCCTTGTGCATCTGGCTAACGTGGGACCTGGGGAGCCGAGCCTGGAACCGGGTTCCTTAGGCTTCACAGGCAAGTGCTTAACTGCTAAGCCATCTCTCCAGCCCCCACTTTGTTTCTTAAGGTAAGCCCAAATTTGCCTTTTTTTGTACAAGAAAGGGAAAGCAAGAGTGAGAGTGGGAGAGAGAGAGAGAGAACTGGCACACCAGGGTCTCCAGCCGCTGTAATTGAACTCCAGACACGCGCACCACCTTGTGTGCATGCCCTGCCTTGTGTGCCCATGTCACCTTGTGTGCTGTGTCACCTTGTGCGTCCGCTTATGTGGGACCTGGAAAGTCAAACATGGGTCCTTAGGCTTTGCAGCGAGCACCTTAACCAGTAAGCCATCTCTCCAGCCCACATGTGCCACTTTTTGTGACTGACTTTTTGTGGGTAAATCAAATCAGGCTCACAGGCTTTGCAAGCAAATGTCTTTAACTGTTGAGCCATTTTCATAGACCCTCCATTTAAATTTCAGTGGGTTATGGTAAATTGTCCTTACCTGAACTTCCTACCAAAAACAAAATTTCTCTTCCATTTTTCAGTTAAAAATTTACTAGACTATAGGAAGCAAAGAGAGATGACTAATAAGACAAAGAAAGGGATAGTGAAAATATCTGGAGCACTCTCAGATATCAGGATTATCAAATACACATGTTGTGAATACCCTGATTCACTCATCTTGAGAAAAAAATCCCTGATGTTTTGATGATGAGGGCAAAGATAATACACCTGATAATTCATGCTAATATATGAATTAACAGGAAAATTATGAATTATGAAACATTCGTCTACATCCTTGAGTCATTTGTTTAAATTTTAATAGCTTCTAAGCAAACAAGTGTATAACCTCAAAGTGATGATGAGATTTCAGATTAATAAGAGAAGTTTGATAAATTGGTACTATGCAAAGGCAATATTTTAGAGGCAGGAAAAGTTTATTGGTGATTTTGTTATAGTGTTATGTGGGCAAGCTACCAGCCTTACCACATGGAGGAGACATTATTTTCATATGAGATTCATCACTGGCTAGTGCTCCTTGATCTGCGTACCATAGCAGCTGTTGGCTTTGAAAACTTATTCTATACTTCATGCAGGTGCATTGTTTATGAAGGCTGATGAGAGATGATGTGCCTTCATGGAGACAGCTGTAAATTCATTAGTTCCCAATGCCATCACGGCCTGGCTGCTAGCATAAGATGCAGATTACTTTGTTGGTGGAGCTTGGATGATGACAAATCTTGATTAAGGAAGGCAGGGATCTGCAGAGATGAAGAGCACAGGAATCTGGCTTGGCTTTTAGAGAAAGAAGACCTGACATAAAATAGTATTTCTAGATGCAGTGAAGGAAGACAAGAGACTTTCTCATTTCTTTGGAAGTCATAGTGTCAAAGTATAGATGAAACTCAGAAGGAAAATAAGAAATTCAGCTTGAAGAATGAATAGTTGGGCCAAATAGAGCTATTGTTCTGTCACTGTTGATGTTACAAATCCCCATCTTTCGGTGTTTATGAAATCCAGTTAGACCTGAAACAAAATACACCAGAATCCAGCAGAAAGCAATTTCAAAAAAAATTGAATAATGTACTTCAATCACTTTTAACTGTAGGCTTTGCAAATTGCTCTGCCATCAAACCACCCGGAGTGTTCCCAACCTCATTTGACCTGAGATGGAAGTTGATTTCTTTCACAATCATTTTCAGTGGATAAAAAAAAATGTGGTAAAATGCTTTTCAAAGGAACCTTAATTTAGATAAATGTAGAAATTAAGCTTCATCGTGGTTTCCAGAGGGTGTTATCTTCAGAAAATATCTACTGCTTTGGGTTGTTTGACTTCAGCACTTAAAGTAAATCCTGTATTTACTCCACCACATTTCATTTGGAAGAATGCTCAGCATTTTAAAGACCTGACTGAAAGTAAGGCCCGAAACTAAGACTTGGCAGATACCGAGGGAGCCCCAGGGTAGGCACAAGATGCCTGCACAACATAGCAGCTCAGATATGATGCGCAGAGCCGGTCCACTCTACTCTTATCCAGCACTGCATGGAAATGTTCCAATGCCTTATTGATTTTTTTTTTTTTTCTGAGAGCCAGAGAAGAGGAAAGGTAATGAAAAGTCTCTAGAATGGATATGCAGTGAGAGTGACAGTAAAAGAAAGAACTAGAATGATAACGAAGGAAAGAGAAGCAATGAAGACACAACTGCCCAGCCAACTTAACAACATCATCAACAATTCATTTCATGGCTATAATGCTGTCATAAGTAAAGTCAAAACAATATATTCAACTATTAGTTGTTTAGTCATTTGACAAATGAGCTTTAAGTGCTAGAAAGATAGGAGTAAAGTATAAAAATTCCTATCCACAAGCCTGTGTCTCTTAATAGACGAATGGTTAAGCATACATATAGGGGATATTAATTAGCCTGAAAAAAAAATCTGATATGGCTACAAATCTTCAAGACATAATGCTAAGCAAAATAGCCTGTAGCAAAAAGGCAACTACCATATGATTTCACTTAAAAGTGTTACACAGAGAATGAAAGTGGAATGGTGGTCTATTCATGGAGAAAGGGGAGACTACAGAGTTATTGTTAAGGAGTATAAAGAGATTTCTTTCTTTTTTCTGTTTTTTTTTTTTTTTTTCAAGGTAGGGTTTCACGCTAGCTCAGGCTGACCTGGAATTCACTATGTAGTCTCAGGGCTGCCTTGAACTCATGGCAATCTTCCTACCTCTGCCTACCAGATGTTGGGATTAAAGGTGTGTGTCACCATGTCCAGCTTTTTTCTATTCCTAAGGGAGAAATATGGATGTGTTGTTCTTACAAGACTTTAAAGAAATGCAGTACAAAAATTAGTGCTCACGAAGCAATATAATCTTTTGGTATTTCTTATCTGTAAGTGTTCTAGGTCCTTTGAGGTCTGACTACTGAGAAGGGAGCCAGATAAGTAATCGGACAAAGACATGGAAACCCCAATATAAAGAATTTATGTGGAGTCATGTGATGCCTTAAGAAATACACATTTAGGTTTTAGTTCTGTATCCTGACACAGAAATTCTAAAGCCCTTCATAATGTCTTCAGTGGTAGGGTGATGAGAAAATCTTTGCCAGTTACCTCAAGTCCACTTACATATCTGTGTTTATGCCAGCAAGGTGGTGCATCATGGGCCCCAGGTAGTTTCAATACAGTAACTTGTTACAAGAGAAATGAATCATATGACCATAGTATCCTATTGTAACAATCACTGTCAAGCTCATTTACTTGATTGTATGAGAAGAGAACAGAAGCTGAGGATTCATTTAATCCCAAATGACCAATGTTTTATCAACCATGATGATATAATGGAACTGCCACAAAACCCTTACATTGAAGACTCCTAGGGCTAGAGAGATGGCTTAGTCATTAAGGCACTTGCCAGCAAAGGCCAAGGACCCATATTTGACTCTCCAGATCCCACATAAGCTAGACACACAAAGGTGAGGCCAGTGCAAGGTCGTACATGCCCACTAGGTGGTGCAACCATCTGGAGTTTGATTTCAGTGGCTGAGGCCCTGGCACACCAATTATCTCTCTCTAAAATTAAAATAAAAAAATACCCTAGATGAGAGGATTCAGACAGTTCCTGAGTTGTTTACAACAGTAAGATGGTGGGAAGATACAGGAGCTATGCACTGCTCTGGCCTACCTCCTCTGTATTTTTCCTGTTTATTTTTCCCGAGTTGAATCCGTCTCTGAGTTCTATGAGTGATCCCATCAAGTTGACGAGCCTCAGGCAGGGAATCTTTAGTTATCCATGGTTGAACAGCAGTACATGTGATAATCCAGGGCTTTCAACTACTGTCTCTGAGTGTGCATGTCCGTGAGTATGTATGTGTGGTGTGTGTGCTTATGTGTCATGTGCATGCGTGGAGGTCAGAGGATAACTTTGGGTGTCTTTCTGCATCTCACACCTTGTTTAAGGCAGAGTCTCTTGATCTTTTTGTTGGTCATTGCCAGATTAGAAAGCCCATAAGCTTCTGGGAAAGTCTCCTATCTCTACTTCCCTTTCCCACTTTAGGTGTGCTGAGATTCACACAGCCTAGTTCTGAGGACCCAGACACAGGTATTCATGTGGCTGTAGCAAGAGCTTTATGCTGTGTGCCACTTGCTTACCCTGTGTTTGAAGTCTTATAGTACTGAACCTGTAACCTGTGCGGGTTGTATAACTCCAGGGAGTCAGTGCCAGCATCAATCTGAGTTTTAGGTATCCAGTTGCCATTGGCACAATGTTGGAGCCAGAGCTAAAACGCTCTATTTCTGAAGACACCACAAATTGCCTGACACAGAATATTAAGAGATCATGCTAGAATCTGGAAAGAAACCAGCTCCCTAATGGCTAACCCTCATAGTGCTGAAAAGTGTTACATGAGCTGCTGGGGGTAAAATGGCCACTAACATTGTGAACAAGCCGGGCATCTTGCTAGATATGAAATCAAGCAGCTGGAAAAAAAATGTACATGCCTGTCCAATAGTGGCACTAAGCCTACATGGGTAATCAGTTGTCCTCTGACTAGTTAAGAGACCCACTCAGTGGGAAGAAATTCATAGCTGGTGCTGGGATCCAGGTCAGAATCCTATGGAAAAGGAGGTCATGGACTCACTTCAGTGAGAAGCTCCCACTAGTCTTAGAAAGAGGCTACACCCATTGAACTGTCTCTTAATTAACTATGCTTATCCACTTTAACCTATGCTGCTCTCACACTCCAGTGGAGAATATTTTTTTTACAGAAGGCAGTGAAAACCGGGGAGAACCAAAGTCCATCAACATGACAAGAAAAGATAGCCGACTCCCTATGATGAGATGAGCCGGCTCTTGCACATCAGCCAGGGTCCAGGTGAAACCACAGAGGTATTGATGAGTTAAGCATGAGCGCTGCTCTCATTTGAACCTGACAACCTGTGCCAGGGAGATAGTGATAGACACTGATGACACTCAAAATATATCAAAGCAGAAATCCAGACGTTGCTGGGAATGAAACACTAAAGTAAACTTATAATGCACTCATCAAGGCTCAGGGAACATTGTTCAAGAAGGGGGCAGAAAGAATGTAAGAGCCTCAGATTAGGAAGGAGTATCTGCAGGCATTGCCCCATCCCCCATAATGACTGACTGCTGCTCTCATAATTCATCACCCATAACCACATGGTGATTACTAGTAACCCTACTGAGGAGGGCCCTCGGTAGAATGGGGGTTGGAAGGAGGGGGATGGGGGCTAGCACATGATTTGTCCATACAGCAAAGTTTCTAGTTAATAAAAATAAGAAGAAATTTAAAGGAAAGAAATAAACACCACACATTTAATATCAGAAGTATTGTGAATCAAAACAAATTCAGGTAGACTATGAAAGAAGCAACCATAAAGCAAAGGGAATTCAAACTGCTTACCACTAGTCAAATGACCAGTGCTTACTTATTTCTTCTACTGAGTGGGGAGAGAGAAACTCATGCATACTGGTTTTCTCATCTTGGGAAGATCCTCTGTAAGTGCCTATAAAAGTTAAGACTCACCTCAGTGGTCCCAGAAGCCCCCTCCCTGAGCCGTGTCACTCCTCACTTGTCGTACTGTTCTCATGTGCTTCCCTTTTGACAATCTGGTCATGTGTGTGGTTATGTGATCACCCACTCAGATTCATCTGGACATTTGGAGTGATGGTGCCTGAACCTGTGAGAGTTGGTGCTCTGGGACTAGGACTGGGGAATGTGAATATGCCACACTCTTCAGATGTCTGGGAAGAGTGAGCGCTTGAGGAAGGAATCCCATGTTTGTGTCAAGTGATACTGGGTTTAGGGTTGATGATCTTGGTTTGGCCTATTGCATGGATATTACATGTATGTATATTCTGTTATGTCTGTAGTTCTAGGAAACCAACCCTGACTCACATCAGCTCTTTTGAATTTAATTCTGTTTTTTGATGAATAGACCCTCAATTCCCAACCCCAAGCCTCAGCCTCTGTCAACCAACATTTTACTCTCTACGTCTATGAGATAGACTAATGTAGATTACACATAAGTAAAATGATGTAGTATTTGTTATTCTGTATCTGTATCCTCCAGATCCACCCATGTTGTTGCAAGTGACAAGGACTCATTCTTTTATGGCTGAACAGTGTTCCATTGTGTCATGTGTCATGACTTATCTGTTCAGTCATCTATGAGTGAACACTTGGATTGAGCCACATCTTGGCTATTGTGAACAGACTGCAGTGAACATGGAGAGAGATGGTGGGGGAGAGAATGGGTGTGCCAGGACCTCCAGCTGCTGCAAATAAACTCCAGATGCATGCGCCACCTTGTGCATCTGGCTTACATGGATCCTGGGAAATCAAACCTGGGTCCTTTGGCTTTGCAAGCAAGTGCCTTAACCACTAAGCAATCTCTCCAGCCTGAGACTCAGATTAATTTTTTTTTTCAAATTTTTTTTAAATTATTTATTTATTTATTTGAGAGTGACAGACACAGAGAGAAAGACAGATAGAGGGAGAGAGAGAGAATGGGCGCGCCAGGGCTTCCAGCCTCTGCAAACGAACTCCAGACGCGTGCGCCCCCTTGTGCATCAGATTAATTTTTGAAGCAATATAATACTTCTCTCCGTGAAGGATACATTGTAGGCACTCACCTTTCTATCTTCATTCCTGTTTTTCTTTTAAACTATTGCCAATTACTAATAGCACTCTCTCTCTCTCTCTTTCTCTCTCTCTGTGTGTGTGTGTGTTCGTGTGTGTGTGTCTGTAGCATTTGGTGGCTTGGTGGCAAGTGTCCTGAGTGAATTGAAAATATTATTGGTGTAGTATTTAGAACTAAACTATGTGTCTCTTGATACAAAGATAAGCATGTGGATAATGAAACTCAGGAATATAAAGTGAATGATTCATCTGAAGTAAAAGCCCAGGTGTCCTCTATCCTGAGCCTATCTGAACACTATGCAATTCTGTCTGTACTTACAGAAAGAATGTGGTAGGTAGTGGGCAAGGGAGTTTCTTACATAGCTGTAGTGCTGATATAATTTAGTATTGGTACAAATGAGGAAAGTAAGAGACTGATATAGAAATGTACCTCTGCTTGGATAATGCAGGAAGGATGGGTTCTTTTTCAGGAATTACAATGCTCTGCTTCTAGGAGTTCAATGTGCTATCCATTGCATAACAGAGTCACCTAATGCTCTGCCTTTACAAATCCTCATTCTGCATATAACCAGACAGGAAATTTTCTGAAGGAAACATGTCTGGTACTTGGTATTACTCTATGTATTCATTATTTTTCTCATTGTTGTGAAATATACTTGACATAAACAACTTAGAAGAACGAGTTGTTTTGGCTCAAAGTTTCAAAGGGCTCATTCCATGGTTATTTGATTTCATGGTCTTGGAACTTCCATAGATCAAAGGCTGTTACATTTTCCCTTCAATCAAACTTTATTTGGCATACAATAAATCTTTTAAAAACTATTTTATTTATTTATGAGGGAGCGAGTGAGCGAGCGAGCGACACACATGCACGAGAAGCAGATAGGGAGAGAAGGGGTGTACCAGGGCCTCTAGCAAATTAACTCCACTCACACGCACCACCACTTGTATCTGGCCTCTGTGGGTACTGGGGAATCAAATCTGGCTCCTTAGGCTTTGTAGGCAAGTGCCTTAACTGCTAAGACATCTCTCCAGCCTGGCATACAGTAAATCTTAAGGAAAATATAAGATAAAACAATAAGATGTCCTAATGGAAATGGAACTGACAAAGTTTAGATGTATGGATGTTTATATTTCTCAGCCATGTCTTCTAAAAGGGCCTGCCTACAATAAATAATTACATTCTAGTTCTAATGAACACCCCAATCTGCATATACTATTTCCTTTATCAAATAGGCATTATTTTTACAGAAGATTTAGGTTCAGGGTAAAGTTTATTGGCATGAACAGGTGCTCTTCAGTTTGCAGCTATGTCCTGATTAACCCTTTGTAAGTTGAGAATTCATTGAACCTGCCTGCCCTAGTGAACTCACAGCTTAATTTACACATACTATGGCATGTTGTGTCTTCACCCTCACCATCATATGACTGTGAACTGTGACTACCTCTTCCAAACACCACAAAAAGATGATCAACATTAAAAAATTTTAATTCCAAGCACTGGAGAGTTGTCTTAGTACTTAAGACACTTACCTGCAAATCCAAATGGCCCAGGTTTGATTCCCAGGATCCATGTGCATCTGATACACAAGGTGGTGCATGCATCTGGAGTTTGCAATGGCTGGAGGCCCTGGTGCGTCCATTCTCTGAAAGTCTGATTTTTTTTCTCTCTCTCTCAAATAAAAAAATAAAAATAGGAATATTAACATTTTAAGGGCAGTTTGTTTGAATTATTATGCTAGTCATTTTTCTCCTGGCTGTGACAAAATATCTAATAAGGCACCTTCAAGAAAGAAGGGTTTATTTTGGTTATGGTTTTCGAGGCAAGGAAGGCATTGGGAGCAGCAGAGTAAATGGCTGGTCTTATTCTGACCACCATCAGCAAGAGGGAGGGGGAGGGAAAGGGGGGCATGCTGGTGCTCATCTCACTTTCTCCTTCTTTCCTTTTCATTCAGTCTAGGAACCCAGCTTGTGGGACGGTGTCACCCACATTCTAGATGGATCTTCCATTCCCAGGTAAAGCTCTCTGAAAATGTCTTTCATCCAAGATGCCCTCAGAGGTTTGTCTTCTGGGTGATGCCAAACCCAGTGACATTAACAACGAATATTGACTATCATAAATGCCTATCACCTGTGCACCATACAAAACATGCAATCAAAACAGCCATCCAAAGTCAAGGGCCAGCTGGGTGTGATGGCACATGCCTGTAATCCCAGCACTCAGGAGGATACTGTGAGTTCAAGGTCAGCCTGGGCTACAGTGAGACCCTATCTCAGCACCCCCACCACTAAAGGAAAATAGTCAAGGATCATATTACAGATATTTCCCATGTAAAATCTGGGCTCCACATGCATAGCCTACCTATTAGCAATATAGAATGGTACATTTTATGCAATTGAGGAAACTACATTGATGTATCATAATCACTCAAAGTCAATAGGTAATTTTAGAGTTCCCTCTTGATGATGTGCAACCTAGACAAATGTATTAGTCAGGGTTCTGTAGAGGAAAAAAACTGACACATATATGTGTGTGTGTGTGTGTGTGCGTGTGTGTGTGTATGCATGTATATATACATACATACATACATACATACATACATACATACATACATACATATGCATTTATTAGATTCATCCACAGGATGCAGGCTGAGTAGTCACACAATACCTATTTGCAGACTGCATCATCAGAGAACCCTGTAATTAGTTGCTTAGTCCTTGAGTCTGGATGCATTAGCAGTATCATACTGGAGGGCTGAAGGTCTCCTGGGGAGACCCTGGTCTTCAGTCCATACTGGACAGCTGGTTTGTAATGCCAGAGTTTAGCAACAACAAGGCAGATAGCTGCATGGAGCAATAGCAGGTAGCACAGGTAGCCAGGCAAAGGCCTGTGTTCTCATGGCGATTCTTTACATTCAGTTCACCAAGAGAAGACCACTACGATGGGGAGACCTTCCTCCCTCCCTCAATCCTTCTGGGAAAACCTCTCAGGAACCCATGTAAAAGGCATATCTTTTACCTGATTACTAATCTCATCAATTTCACAACAGAACTTAATTGTCACATTTATAATGAAATGTAACCACCATTTTAGTATCACACAAAGGCGCTTCATTCTCCTAAGGGTCCTTTAGTCACCCCTTTGAACACTGGTTTCACATACCATCCTCCACTAAAAGATCATGAATCCCATGCTGATTTTAGTGGTTTTTTTTTGTTTTTTTTTTTACAAAAAATGAAGTGCTCAATGATTGATATGTTCATGTCAAATGCACAAAGAACAACCAAGCTGAGTGCATTGGCCAAATCTAGTATTACTGAGAAAAAATATATGGTAAGAATTAAAACTGAATGTGTCAAATAAGAATATGACTGCTCACAAATAAATCAGTATAGACTTCAGAAAGCTCTAATTTATAGCACAATATCAAATTTTAAGTGTAGAAAGACATAAAAATAGGAAAGTCTCAATTGATAATTATCAAAGTAATAGTTGAGTCAGACAAAAATTATGTATGAATGCTAGAAGTAGTATTTGGAAAATTAATGAGGAGCTAGATATATGTGGAAGAAATAATTGGGAGCTAGAGAGATGGCTTAGAAGTTAAGGCACTTGTCTATAAAACTAAGGACTCGGGTTCAACTCCCCAGAACCCATGTAGGCCAGACGCACATGATAGCACATGCATCTGGAGTTTGTTTGCAGTCTCTAGAGGACCTGGTATGTCCATTCTCTCTCTCAGTAAGTGAATGAATACAAGTTTTGTTTACAAAAATAAAGGAAATAAGTGAACTTGCATATTGAATGAAGCATTATGCACCACTGCCAAAATTTGGAATCAGCCAGGAATATAATAAAGAAAATGTAATATATACATATATAATGGTATTATAATTACAAAAAAGAATGAAATTTGTAGCAATGTGTGGAATTGGAAGAAATTGTGTTAAGTGAAATAAACAAGACACAGGACAATAAACACATATTTTCACTTTTATATGGAAACTAAAAAGCACACTCACACAATAGAGAGTAGAATAGTGATTGTCAGAATCTAGGAAGAAGGGAGAAGGTATATAGTGAATGGCTAGTTAACAGTTGCATAGAGTGTGTATGTCTAATGTTCTTATAGTGCATTAGGACAACTATAACTGGTAGTGACTTATCACATATATGATATTTTTTATTTATTTGTGAACACACACACACACACACACACACATATGAAGAGAGACAGAAAGAGAGGGAGAAGAGAATAAGAGGAGAGGAGAGGAAAAAATAGAGTATGGGCACACAAGGGCTTGTTGCTGTTGCAAACAAATTCCATTCACCTGCACCACCTTGTGCATCTATCAGGCATCTATAGGCACTAGGGAATTGAGCTCAGGCTGGCAGGCTTTGCAAACAGGCACTTTTGACCACCAAGCCATCTCCCCAGCCCTGATTATATTTTTCAAAATAGCTAATAGGGAAGATAAATGTTCTAGTAATAGATGTGTCGAGCTACCCTGATCTGATCCCAAACATTTCATATGTGTTTTGAAATGTCATACCATACTCCATAAACATTCACAATTATTGTGTTAGTTAAAAAAGAAAAATTTCAAAAGGAGATAAATTCTAACATATATAGACATATATAATTTTAAACATACTTATTATGAATATAAATGAGAGAAATATATTTTCTTTTCTCATATTGTATTTAAGAGATACAAACATTTAAAACAGAATGACTCAACATATTAGTCTTCTTTTGTTGCTATAAGAAATAACTAGACAATAAATTAATAGAGAAAAAAACTTTATTCTGACTCATGGTTTTAGAAGTTTAAGTCCATTCTCTGTTTTCTTCATTGCTTTGAGCCTGCAGCATTGCATCATGGTAGAAGCATGTGTCAAAGGAAAAGCACTACCTCCTTAGTGAGTCAGAGAATGATGGAGGAAGGGAAAGTGGTTCGACTTCCACTCACAATTGTCCAAAAACTTCCCATAGGCTCTGTGTACTAAAGTTTCTATCACCTATAGTACAATCATTGAGCCTTTGTGGAACATTCTAGATGCAAAATATGACTTCCAGCAATGCTAAAAAGGAAAAACAGAAAAATGATGTTCCTAATCAGGTGTGTGACATACCCAATAATCCTAGCACGGAGAAGACTGAGACAAGAGGATAGCTGAGAATTTGAGACCAGCTTGAACTATATAACTGAGCTCAAAGCTAGCCAGAGTTGCATAATATAGGCTTACCTCAACATACCCCACCAAAATATTCCTAACCAAATACAACCTGAAATATTTATATGTATATCATTTGAAAGATGTGAAATCAAATGATAAAAAAAATCTATGTTCCTAACCAAATAAAAGTTGGTACACTTACATAAGCATCATTCAAAGAAAACTTCAAGGTAAGGTAAAAAGTAGAATGAGAGAAGAATATGTTAAAATACTATTTTTAAAAGTTGTAAGTCATAATATTTCAAATTTAGATATATCAAATAACAATACTTCAAAGTATGATGCAAGGGTTAGTAGATTCGTAAAAGAAATAGAGAAATCTAAAACACATCAGGTTATTGATAATTTTTCAGTAATTGATAAATCAAGCATAGGCAAAAGCCACATCAGATACCACAATACTTACCCTCTTTGTTTTTTTTTTCATTTATTTGTACTTTAATTGAAAATGTGAATTAAATGCCCCATGCTTAAATGTCACCGAGATTATAGGCCTTCACAAAGTATTAGTAGTTGTAAAAGATTCTTTACAAATATATCCTGGATAGAACTAAAAAGATGCACCAATGAGAAAATGACATTTCAGACATAATTCTGTTATCATTAAATGGAGGCTTGCATGGTTTACAAACAGATCAATGCATGTGGAGGTTAAATATCATATGCATAGGGTAAACTGCAAAGACAGTGATTTTTTTTACATACTTTTCAACAGATTTGATAGTCAACTCTAAAAGTCAGTAACTAAAGCCAAAATTAGTCTTAACAAGTCACATTCTGATATGTATTCTGTCCTTAGGTCCTACATCTTTCTGGTTGGCTCTACTTATTTGCATATAGGAGTAGGAGCCTTAAACAGGTACTTCCCATCATATGTTCACATGCGATGCCTAATCTTTTGCTGTCCAGGTTAATTTTTTAAGTGAGACCACAGGATCAAACAGATGAGGCACTTCTGGAAGGAGAAAAGCACACCCTTAGTCATTTTCATTATCCTGTTGCTGTGATTCAAGGGTGCC
Organism: Jaculus jaculus; assembly: GCF_020740685.1. Lineage (NCBI taxonomy): Eukaryota > Metazoa > Chordata > Mammalia > Rodentia > Dipodidae > Jaculus > Jaculus jaculus. The sequence continues at coordinate 83,945,320 of NC_059111.1, read as the reverse complement.
GACTGAAACACAGCTCTTCCTCACTGGACTCCTAGACACATGCCTTCCTTTACTGGTCACCCAGATCATGAACAATTTCCTGAACTTCTTTGAATCTCAATAACCTCACATGTAGGACAGAAATCATACTGTCTAATCATTGTACAGCACTGAATATTAAATGAGCCGTAAATTTCAGTAAGCTCTAAATACACATGTTAATATTCTTCTCATTATCTGACTCCATCCCTCATTTCTGAGAGGATATTTCACTCATTACCCTGCCTAGAGAAAGATTAGATGAATGGGCTAAGAATTACAATCTCCACCTAGCAGCATGATGCATGCAGCTGCTTCCCCTAAGTCAGACACCAATGCTGACTGTCCTTGGTGTCTATGTGGTGATCACTGTCTGGGGAGCAGAAATGCCAAGCTTACCAGCCAGGGAGCCTGTATTGTTTTTTCTTTCTATGGCTGGTACCTTTGCTAGGACAATATTTTGTGTTCACTGAGTGCTAAATCACTATTATTTTCATCAAAATTGTGACCAATGATAATAATAAAACAATCTCAAGCTTTTGCAGATGATATCAACTCTGCTCAAGCTGTTGGGCTGTTTTTATGCTATTTTCCAGCCTGGTCTAAAACAGATCCCCAAGCTGTCTCGTAACTGACAATGTCTTTTGTAACTCATTTGATTTCACTCATTTTTCCCCCTCCAGATTTTAAATGACGAACAAGTCCTACACGGAGTCTTTTCAGAACCGATTTAGTTTAGATTCAGTAGCAGTCTTGCAGGATCATGGAGAGACTGCTAAGTTTAATGCCACAATCATCTCAGCTCCTACTGAGTATTCATTTCATTGTCAGCTGGTGGGAACAGGCAATTGCTGTGGTGTAAGGCTGATTCCCCTCAGTAATGAAGCAAGGCACTGGGACATTTTCATTTCTGAATTCCAAGTGAGTACACATTGTCATTTCAGATGCTGCTCCGAGAGCTATCATTTGCTGGAGTACATCTGGTACCACATTTATTTACAGCATTCTAATTTTTCTTTAAATCTTAGTGAATGTGGGAAAAAACTGAGGTTATTGATTTTGGATATGTAGGGCTCAGCTTGCAAGATGGGACCAAGTTATATCTCCAAGGGGAAAAAATGCCCATTTTATCATCATTTCTAATACTGAAGACAGCATTAGAAAGAATAATTGAAAAGAAATAATGGACAATCAGCCAGAGGGTTTGTTTGATAGCAAAGAAACATCTAAGTCCCAGGGAGAGAAAATAAAGTTGTAGGAAAGGCAAAGTGCCACCACGCAGTAATAGTGGGAAATTGTGCCACTTTTCACTTTGACATTGAAATATCTCTTATCCTGCACTGGATGAGATGGTGAGCTCTATTTTCTCCTTTTCATTTGAAGAAAGGAAAAGAAAATAGAAGTCTATAGGATAATTGCTTTACTCAGAGAAAAAGCCATTAGAAAAAGGAAAATTGTAACAATATTGAAAGCCATATTGAAAATGGATAAACAAGTTATTGAAGATATAAAAGAAGGCCACAAGTAAGAAATATAAAAATTCTGAAATTACTACCAACAGCATAGAAAGACAGATAAGAAGGATGAACTTCCCTGAGAGATTCAGGAAAGTATGTGTGAAACAGTTTCATATGCTCTCCCTCAATTTTCCAAAGCTACAGAAAACCCATCTTTACCACTCTGGGAGTATTTCTTCAATTTTTCTCCTTAAAGAGTCTGTAAGAGGAAAGTTTTTATCCAGTAAGAGATGATTTTATTCAAAGGACAACAAGAAAGTGTCATTCCATATATTTAATTATGTATCTATGATTAAAAATAAAGGTGAAAGATTGGAATTTAAATGTAAAAACCCACTAAATAGATAGGAATAAAAACAAAAGTAAGATAGGAAAATATAAATATGTAAAATATAATATATAGAGATAGAAGTTAGAATTATGTAAAATAGACATTATATGTCATCAAAAGGAAACACATTCAATATTCTTAGTCAGTATTATAGAAAAGTATTATAGAAATTCTATCCCAAATTATATGACTCCAAAAATGAATAATAAAACATAATATATTTAAATTTAAGAAATGTGAACTGGCACATGCATAAACTGACAGTCCAATGAAGCACAGTAGGAAATTCCAATTAGACCAAAGTACATATAATTTATGCATCTTAAATTACCAGGGCAGAGATAAACCATTTAATAAATTATGACAACTGGAGAAATATGGGGAAAAATTATACTTTTCACATTATCCACAACAATATTACACACAATAACAGCTCCCTTTATGAATCAGAGATCAGAATACTATAAAATAATAACATGTCTAAATTAGACATATAAATGACCTAAGTAAATTCCTCTATATATTGGAAATGAAAAAAAAAATGGTTCCAATTACAATTTGTTAAGGAAAAAAATGATCAATTTGACAGTCCTCACTTTGTAAGGCAAAGAAAAAATGACTATAAAGCAAACATAAACTTGGAGAGGAAAGGGAAAGATTTTCTCTTGTACTAAAGTTAGTTTTTCCTTTTTCTACTTTAAGGTTAAATGATTTTGAATAAAGAAATTGTATAGAATTATTTATAAAATGTCTTCATCTTAACACCATGTGATGCTTATATGTTTTGATTACTTAAATAAAAGAAAGTAAATCATGTTTGGTTCTATAGTTTGAATCTTGACTGACCCCCAAAGGCCCATTGTTTAAAGGTATTATCCCCAAATTGATGTTATTGAATGGTGGTGGAAACTTTAAGAGGTAACACTTAGCAAGAGGTCTTTCCTTCACTGAGGTGTGTCCACAGAAGAGAACAGCAGAGCTCTCTTGGGAGCATAGTTACTCTAGCAGTTCCTTCTGTCCTTCTGTCTTTCAGTGCAAAATCTCTCTCCCACACATGCTTACAACACTGAGGTTCCATCCGCTGAGTGAGATCCTCACCAGAGCCAAGCTTTTGCTAGCTAGCGTCATGCCTGTGACCCTCCAGAACAAATGAAACTTCTTTTTTTATATTTGCTTATTTACTTATTGAGAGAGAAAAAGAGAGAATAGGCATGTCAGGGCCTCTAGCTGCTGCAAATGAACTCCAGATGCATGCATCACTTTGTGCATTGGCTTTACGTGGGTACCAGGGAATCGAGCCCAGTTTGGCTTTGCAGGCAAGTGCCTTAAACCACTGATCTATCTCTCCAACCCAGAACCTCCTTTTCAAAATAAAGTTACTCATCATAGTGTATCTCATTGTGATTTTAGAAAAAATGACTAATGCATATAAATAATTTAAAGATTACATGTTTATTTTGTAGAAACTCATATGCACATAAAGGGAAAGCAAATATTTGCCCTTTTTAGTTAAAACCACAATGCATGCTAGAAGGATATTCTACTTATTGCCAATTTTTTAAAATAGTGTATTTACTTTAAGAATCCTACATAGAAAATAGGAAGGAAACCTTCAAAGTAAGTCTGTTGAGTTGCCTTCCTTCTCAGGAATGCCTGAGGTAAGATTCTCCTGAATCCTTGCAAATGCTGCCTGAAGGAGAGCCTATAGCATGCTTACAGAAATGAATCCATGCTATCTCTAGTTTGGTTGTTCTAAGTAGTCTGCAATTTATGTATTTTATTTTGCCACCATTATTAAAAATAAGATTTAGTTATGCAACCACAACAGTTCATTGTGATCAATTAAGCACTTACTTACAAGATATCACAACCTCAGTATGATATCACAAACTCAGTATGATTTCTCTGTGTTAGCCTGATGGGCATTTGTTTGAAAGAGATAATTCTGAAACCAAATGAACCCAGGTATAGAAAGGAATATTCTGAAAATTGCAACTGTTATTTAGGGCTTTATAGATATTAATTCTTCTAGTCTTACTGCTTGTTAATAATTAATAGAGCTGAAAATGTGAAAAACAATTATTTCATGTGAATCTGATTCAGACATGTGCATTTTTGCATGTGTATATGACTGTTGCCTGTGCATATGTATATGCATCTTTGTAGGTGTGTAGGCACACCTGAATGTGCTTGAATTACAGAAGCCAGAGTTTTACATCATATTTCTTCTTTGATTGCACTTCACCTTATTTACTGAGGCAAGGTCTCTCACTTGAATCTAGAGCTCACTAGCTTGTTCTGGGAATTCCTGACTCTATCTCTTAAGTGCTTGGATGGGATTCAAACTATGACCCTGGTATTTGAGCAGGAAGCACTTTATTCACTGGACCATATCCCAGCCCCAGACCTATCCTATGCATTTCTGCAAAGTGATCAATACTATGCATTTACCTGTTTTTTTTTTCAAAAGGATGCTGACACATTCTGTACATAGTTAATTCCCATAGCAACTTCCACAACAGATTAAGGCCCAACAAAGCGAAAACAAATTTTTTCTAGGAAGCTAAAAGTTCTGTGGATGAAATCTGTGGCTTCTTGAGGGCTGGGCTCAGTTTTAGGATAGACCTTCAAAAATCAACAGCAATGTGTCACTGACATGATATGCTGCACAGACTCCCTTTCAAATACTCAGATCTTAAGGATTTATATCAAGAGCTCTCTAGGGACCTTTTGTGTAGAGCTATCTGAAGAATACCTGCAGAGTTAACATTTTTAAATTAAAAATAAAATGGTTATTAGGTTTATAAACATTTGCAGTATTTTTTATTTTGTTTTGGTTTTTCAAGGTAGGGTCTCACTCTAGCCCAGGCTGACCTGGAATTCACTATGGAGTCTCAGGGTGGCCTTGAACTCATGGCAATCCTCCTACCTCTGCCTCCTGAGTGCTGGGATTAAAGGTGTGCACCACCACACCCGGCTCAACATTTGCAGTTTTGAAGTTGACGTTGTTATAATATTCTCCAATCTCTGCACTTTATGAGGGTTGAGGTCTTTGATATTTGTTTGTTTTAAGATAGGCCCTTGCTATAGAGCCAAGCCTGGCTTAGGACTTTTTTTTTTATTAGATATGGACATATTTAGTATGTAAACAACACATGTTAGCACCCTCCTTTCCCTCCTCCCTGCCTTTTTCTGAAGAAGCCTTCCTTGTTGGGGATACAGGTCAACCCCATGGGGACTGTGGGTCATGCATTATGGTTGGGGTGGGAGGAGAGGCAATGTCTCTGTGCTTGTGGCTCCAAAAATCTTTCAGCCCCTCTTCCACAAAATTCCCTGAGCCATTCTGGGAGCTTTTTAAGTCTAACAGTGATGGGCACTTAGGACCCTCTGAATCTATGGTTTGGTAGGTGTTGAGCATCCTCAGTTTCTATCTCCATCACCCTTGTGCCAATATCAGATTCACTAAGAAAGCAGCACTCTTGTTTATTTCCCCAGTTCCTCTGTGGCTTCAGCTGGGGCCAGGGTGGAGTGCACTGGGGTCATTTATCTCCTCAGGTCTAGCTCCCTTCTGAAAAAGAGAAGCAGATTCTCCAACAGAGAATGAAGACAGCACTGGTTAAATGGGATAACCATTATTAATTTAGAGAGAATTAAAAGGGTTTAGTTCCTCTTATAGTCCAAGGTTAGTGGGATCTTGACAGTGAAAAGCAGAATCATTATCTGGACACAATTCTGACTTGTTTCCCAGTTCCAGATATATATATATATATTTTCCACTGATTGGATCTGTTAGCCAATGCAAGAGCAATTGGTTACCAACATGGCTGTGTGACACTATCGCACTTGTATGATCATACTGTCAAGTTGTTTGCTTCTGAGTCACTTAGACTTTGAGTTGCTTGGACAGATGTTGGCCATGTTCCCCTGGTAGCTCATGTAGTGCCTTCTAGCACTAGATGGGCCAATTGCCTGGGGACTGGCTCTCCTTTAGATTCCAGCCAGGTCACCCCATGGTCTGTGCTGACAGTGTACGGTGTCTTGGGCAATAGGGTCTTACCATTAACCTCTAGTGAGTAATCAAGTGCTTTGACAGATGTCTGTTTTGTTTTGAGAGATCTAGTCGGTCTCTCTGATCAATAGCTCATTGTGGGTGTAGACCATATCCTGGTACAGGGAATTACAGGCCAGTGCCAAAGGAAAAGAAAAAGACAGAACACAAAGAGAAGCAGGAGAAATTTGAGATTAGGTTTAATCTCACCCTCTCCAGGGCTTTTCAATTCAGGTGCTCCCCCTAAGGTCCTCTTGAGGGTTTCACCTTGTAGTCTGACTTCCAGGATATAGGAGTCTATGGTACCAGTTCAATTTGGGTTCAGTTTTGTGTGCCCCCTCCCTTTTCCTTCCCCCAAGCCCTACCCTCACTATTGTCCAAGCCTCAAGATGCTATTCAGGTATGTCAGCAACTTGGGCTGATCCCTGTTAGGAACTTCAGATGAGTGAGACCATGTGATGGTTGTCTTTCTGTGATTAAGTTCACTGAGAATGATCTGTTCCAAGTTCAACCATTTTTCTACAAATTTCAATGTGTCATTTTTTTCTTACTGCTGAATGGAATTCCACTGTGTCAATATACCACATCTTGGTTATCCATTCATCAAATGATAGGTACCAGAAAGGGAACAACAGGGTCTGTTGGCAACTCTATACTCTATATTCATCCTTTTCAGGAGTCTCCATATTGATTTCTATGGTGCTTATACCAACTTACATTCCCACCAACAGTGAATGAGTGTTCTTATTTATCTACAGCCTTGTCAACATTTGTTTTCATTTGATTTTTTAATGTTTGCTATCCTAGGTGTTTTATTTTGCATGGTTAGGGATGTTGAACATTTTCTTAAGTGTGTGTTAGCCATTTGTAATTCTTCCTCTGAAAACTCCCTATTTAGTTTTCTGCTCTACTTTTGGAGTGGGTTGTTTGATTTTTTTTTTTTTTATTATTGTTTAGTTTCTTGAGTTCTTTGTAGATTCTAGATATTAGACAGCTGTCAGTGGTATGGCTGGCAAAGATTTTCTGCCATTCAGTGGGTAATTTATTGGGTCTGCTTATGGTATGTTTGTCTGTGAAAAAGCTTATTTTGGCTTAGAACTTTTGTTTTGTTTTGTTTTTGTTTTTCGAGGTAGGGTCTCACTCTAGTGCTGGCTGACCTGGAATTCATTATGTAATCTCAGGGTGTCTTTGAACTCAGGGATCCACCTACCTCTGTTTCCCAAGTGCTGGGATTAAAGGTGTGCGCCACCATGCCTGGCTGGCTTAGAACTTTTTATGTAGCCAAGGCTGGCCTCAAATTTGAATTCTCCTACGTCAATCTCACTTATGTTGGGATTGTAGGTATATGGCACCTTACCCAGCCTGGGACTAAAGTCTTGACATAAGGTGGTATTTGGATGGTTTGTACCTTATTATTTATTGTAAGAAAATGTCAATTGGAGATGCATTCAAAAAAGTTAAAGTCATTCTTTAATGCATACTTCTTGGTTGTAAATTACCTTTTATATATTTTTGTATTTATAACTTATACACATAATCTTTTATTATTGGTTGTTTTTTTAAGATAAATAAAATAGATGTTTTCCTGGATCAGTAAAATAAGTAAGATCTCCTGTGATGGCTAATGTCTATTGACGACTTGATCAAATCAAGAATTAAGCAAGAGACATGCCTCTTGGGCAAGTCTGTGAGAGAATTTCCAGGAAGAAATAACAGAGAGGAAGACCTCCTAGAGTGGACAGCTCTTCAGATGGCAGATTATTAATTAACAGATTCCAGAAAAAAAAGTTGATGCCTTTTTGCCTGGCTGTCCTTGCTATTTACTGGTAAGTACATCTGTTGCACCAGTATTGCTAGCGTCTTCAGCCTTCTAACACAGAATAAACACCAATGGCTCCCCAGGAATCCTACAGACTTTCAAATACTGAGTTCTCAGACTCTCTATCATATAGATTGCCAATTTTGGGCAGCCTAGCCTGTATCTTTTAAGCCAATCTAATACATCTCGTTTATAATATATATTCATTCTGCTAGTTTTGTTCTTCTAAAGAACCCTAATACACTTGAAAAAAATCACTCTTTTTCACATTATTGTTATTGTAAATTAGTATATGATCTTTTTATTTTTTAATAATTTATTTATTTATTTATTTATTTATTTATTTATTTATTTATTTGTTTGTTTGTTTGTTTGTTTAACAGAGAAAGAGGGAGAGAGAGTGGGAGAATGGGTGCGCCAGGACCTCCAGGCACTGCAAACCAATGTGTGCCCCCTTGTGCATCTGGCTAATGTGAGTCCTAGGGAATTGAACCTGGGTTCTTTGGCCTTGCAGGCAAATGCTAAGCCATACCTCCAGCCATGATGTTTTTATTTTTATTTATTTATTTGAGAGTGAGAGAAAGAGAGGGAGAGAGAGACACAGAGAGAGAATGGGAGCACCAGGATCTCTAGCCACTACAAACAAACTCTAGATGCATGTGCCAGCATGTGATTCTGTGGGTACTGGAGAATCAAACCTGGGTCCTTAGGCTTCACAGACAAGTGCCTTAACCACTAAGCCATCTATCCAGCCTGAGTATATGGTCTTTTGGATGAACAGCCTGAGGTTTCTAGAACTTATTGTAAGAAATTTATACTTTTCACCTGCTACCATGAATGTCAGACTCTTGACTCCAGGGACCCTCTTGGTAGAAGTGCTCTAGGGGGCTAATCTTCCAGTTCTAGGTACAGTTAGTAGAATATGCCTCTTCATCAGGAAGTGAAACAATATCGTGTGACAGGATGTAGGCTGAAAACACATTTTGAAATCTTTTGAGTGACAGTTCTCTTAAGTCCCTGATACTGATGAGGTGGATGCTTTGTAACCCTTTGAATGCATTGATATTTTATTGTCAACTTCACACCCATAGTACTCAAATCCACTCAACTGGAAAATGGTCATATGTGGGTTTATGCTATGGATATAAGTTGTTGGCAAGGATAGTGCTCCTCCCCTTAGGCAAACCACTATATCTTAAGTGAAACACTTCTATTCAATTAAGCACTCATGTGTTATGCAATTGTAATTGTGAAAAATATTGCTAAGGAGAGAAGCTATGTAGAATGGAAGGTCACCTAGGAAGGATTTAAGAAGTAGAGTTCCTTTCACTGTCTAATATCATGAAACACAATTAGCAGAGCATAACTTCAATTTAAATGCTTATCACTCTGACTCTATTTGTTGCCTCCACCTACACAAAGACAACAGTGACACACAGTGCCCTGTAAGTAAAGAAAGGTGTCTACGTTTTTTACAGATGCTCTATCAAATTATTGCAGTTTTCCATATCATGGCTCAGCTTCAACAGATTTACTTTCTTTTAGCTTCATTGATCCCCATCACAGGACACCAGGCTTTAGGTATATCTCTCTGGGATCCCTGTGGAAGAATTTGTTTCGAGAGAACTAGAAATAGCCCACTGTTCTTTCCTCATTGACTTCTTTCTTCACCTTTAATGCGATGTTGAGTAAGAGTTTCACAAATCTCATTCCTCTCACTTGAACTGTTTGCCTCCCCCATTGTAAAGGGCTCTCTTCTGATTTGTCAAGCTTGCTGGGATAATCTAGAATAAGCTCCACACTTTAAGGCCAGTTAGGCACATTATTTCTGTCTTCAGTCTTACTCCCACTGTGCAATGTACCATATACACTGGTTCCAAGGCCTAGAATACGGCTATCTGTGAAGATTATCATTCTCCCTAACTATGGAAAAATATTAACTGTGGCACAAAGATGAAAGAATCAGACAATGATGATGTAGTTTGAGAAATAGGGAAATGGAAAAGCATTGGCAATATTTTGAAAAGGAGTTAAACCACATGTGACCAAAAGGAGTAAAAAACCAGATGTGGTGACACACGTGCCTTTAATCCCAGCACTTGGGACACTGTGAGTTCAAAGCCAGCCTGAGACTACATAGTGACTTCTCAGTCTACTTGGGATAGAGCGAGACCCTACCTTAAAAAAAAAAAGGAATGAAGACTTGTTTTTCTTCCCAAGTACAGCCACTACTAGGGGAAGGTAGTAAAATAAAAGCATGTACTAGTTAGGATTTATCCTAACTTGCTCAATGCTAGCTTTATCTCCTCTCAAACTCAGATGAAAAATTATTCTCTGCTGTGACCCACTGGAGCCACATGTAGACATGGCGAGTATCTTGCTCTTATTAGGAGGCTGGGAGGCTGGGAGGCTGTCAAGAGCAGGGAGGAGCTCTGTGTAATCAGCTCTGAGCACTTGGAAATCATAGCCTCTCTTCATGCTTTGACTTTAAGACCACCACTTAAAAACAATGCAGCACATAGATGAAAATCAATTCTTTTTCTGCTTTCCTAAAAGGAAACCTTTAGTTTTTGTATAGGCTCAGGCCCTCAACCCTCAGATTTAGGCAACTGTCAAAAAAACAATGAACAGGGCTGGAGAGATAGTTTAGCAGTTAAGGTGCTTCCCTGCAAAACCTGATGACCTACCTGGGTTCCATTCCCAAGTGCTCATGCAAAGCCAGATGCACAAAATGGCACTTGCATCTGGAGTTTGTTTGCAGTGGCTGGAGGTCCTGGTGAGCCCATGTTCTACCTCTGTTTCTCTTCTATCTCTCTGTTTGCAAATAAAAATATAAATATCTAAAAGAAAAAAACATCAAAATTTTCTGTCACATCTGGCCCATGTCTATATTTTCTCTGTTTACCCTTTATTAACTTAGAACACATGAAAAATACACAAGACAACATTGTCATGGCATTTTAAAAACCTCAAATTTTAATATAATTATTAAATGGTGTGATGGTTAATCTTGCTTAACAGCTTGGTGGAATCTAGAATTACCAGAGACAAATCTGTGACCATGTCTGTGAGGGAGTTTCCAGATTACATTAATTGAGTTGGGAAGACCCACGCTAACTATGGGTGATACCACTTCACGGATAGGGGTCCCAGACTGAAAAACAATGGTAATGTAAGCTGAGCAGAAGCATTCATTGCCCTCTGCTTCCGCTCTGTAGATGCGACGTGACCAGCTGCCTCCTGTTCCTACTCTTGCCGCTATGCCTTCCCTGTCGGGACTCTGTGTCCGCAGGACTGGAAGCTAAAAGAAGCCTTTCTTCCCTTAAGCTGTTCCTTGTCAAGTCTTTGGTCACAGCCAAGTGAAAAATACCTAATAGAGGAATTTTGTAGTGAGAAGTAGGATTATTTCTGTGACCAACCTGACCATGTTGTTCAAATTCTTTGGAACTGTGGTTACAGGAGAGATGTGGAAAACTTTGGATTTGGGGGCTAGAAAAGCCTTAGAACAGTGCCTTCTTAATGGGAATTTGAAAGACCAAAGGCTGGAAGAAATGTTTGACGCATGAAGTTTTAAAAGAGGAACAAGAACTCTACTGGGAGTTAGTCTAGAGAGCATTTAGATTACAGCTAATAATTTGGCTATGTTCTGCCCTTGAATCTGAGTGAGGCTAAATTTTAGAATAATGGACAAATAAATTTTGTGGAGGAAATTTCAAGGTAGCATAGCATTTCGGTTGTGGGGTAGTAATTTTCACGGCTCATTTTTTAACTCTACAGTGAAAGAGAAGATGATAAAAAAAAAAAAAAGATGTGAGCCAGGCTGGAGGATGGTTCAATGGTAAAGGTGTTTGCCTGTAAAGCCAAAGGACCTAGGTTTGATTCCCCAGGACCCATGTTAGCCAGTTGCTCAAAGGGGTGCACATGTCTGTAGTTCATTTGCAGTGGCTGGAGCCCCTGGCATGCCCATTCTCTCTCTCTCTCTCATTCTCTCTCTTTCTCTGTCAAATAAATAAGTAAATAAAATAAAATATTTTATTTTTCTAAAAGAAAAGATGGTGAAGACAATCATGTGAACAGGTTTAGGGTTGCTAAGGAATGTGTAGGGGACAAAACATATGTAATTGTTAAGGATATTTGTGTTATTAAAGGAAACCTCACTCTTCACCTGGACATAAAGAAACATTTTCTGAGAGTGAGACCCCACCCATGGACAGCTTTAGCTTGTGAAAAATGAAAATCCATTTTTGAGGAGAAAACCTAGTCTGAGATTACTTCTGAAGGGGTTTTCTGACAGAAAAACAAAACAAAACAAAACAAAAAAAAAACCTACCTGGCCAGAAAGAGGCAGCTACAAATATGACTGAAGGGGGCATCTTAAGTTAGCAGTTGAACTTGGCAGTGTCATCCATATGATACTGGTTTTGTAGGCTTAAAAAGTGAAAGATTGCAGGGGAGGGTGAAGGCGGAGTCTTGTGTCATGATTCCAGAGAGCCACTGAGGCCAGACAATGAGTGGTAAACTCAAAGACCTTGCAAAAAGCTCAGGGGCCACTATGTGAAGCTGTGAAGGAGAAGTCTAAGGTGCAATGGATTCCCTAGAATGCTGGAGATGCTAGGACCATGGATGACCATTGGTGAAAGCTGCATGTAGACAGCAGAGTTGGCCCAAGAGAAGGGCCATATGTGCTGCATGCAACAGAGCTAGAGGAAGGGGCTACCCCAGCTTTTTGGAGCTTGGATGATTCCATCACAAGCCACAGAATGAGAGAGAGAATGGGAATGCCAGAGCCTCTAGCCACTGTCAATGAACTCCACATGCATGTGTCATCATATGCATCTGACTTACGTGGGTGCTTGGGAATTGAACCTTTGTCCTTAGGCTCTTCAGGCAAGCAGTGTAACTGCTAAGCCACCGCTAAAGCCCTCTGGGAACTTTTGAATCTAGTCTGAATAAATTTTGTATTATGAGATGATTATGAACCTACGGGCACAAGGATTGAAATATTGTGGCTTAAAAGTAAATGTTGGCTGTCAAGTTGATATGCAGTGGACTTGTGACAGTTAATCTTTTTTAAAAAAAATATTTCATATTTATTTATTTATTTATTTGACAGAGAAAGAGGGGGACACACAGAGAGAGAATGGGCACGCCAGGGCCTCCAGCCACTGCAAATGAACTCTAGATGTGTACGCCCCCTTGTGCATCTGGCTAATGTCCTGGGGAATATCTCTCCAGCCCAGTTAATCTTGGTTGTCAACTTCATTGGATCTAAAATCACTTAGGGAACAAATCTTTGGGCATGTGGAAGGGAGCCGTTATATTAGGCTAATTGAGGTAGGAAGACCCACCCTTACTTTGAATGGCACCATTTCGTGGATGGAGGAGGTCCCATTCCAAATGAGAAAGTGAGTTGAACATGAGCATTCATGGATCTCGGCTTTCTTATCTTCATGCAATGTTACCAGCTGCCTCCTTCTTCTGCTGTCACACCCTTCATGCCATGATGGACTATCCCCTGGAACTCAGCCCAGATATACCCTTCCTACCTTGTTCCTTGCCAGGCATCTGGTCACAGTTGTGAGAAAAGTAAGTAACCCTACAGTTATACAAGGGTGGTAGTACAAACATGGCTCTTAATTTACAAATATATCTGAAAATTCATAAATAAAGGGAAATATGGGTCATTTATCCCACCTTTCCTATTACATTTGTTGGTAGAAGAAATGCTTCTTTTTTAAAGGAATTTCAGATAGTAAATGGATAAGAAATGTTAGAAGGAAAGAGTAATTATCTCATTCCTAATGAATTACTCGAGCTAGGCAATAATTCATGTCTGACATCACAGGAAAAGATAACATGAGATATAATGTGCTCATTGATGGAGAAACACAGTCACACTTATGAAGTATTCTGGAAGGGAAAAAAAAAACCTTCATATTTGCCTCAAGCTTTTTGATCTAGCCACCTATTTAGGAAACAATGGATTACTTGTTAAACAATACTTGGAACATGTTACATAAAGTAGAGGATTCGAATGACAGAATCCAGACTATAATACAATTTCTTCAGTAACTAAGTTCGTATAGGGAAAAAATGGGTGAGGGTGCTAAAAAATGAAGAGAAGCTTAAGAAATAAAGCAAAGGTGGCGATGGCTTAGTGGGTAAGAGTGCTTGCTGTGCAAGCAAAAGGACTTGACTTCCATCCCCAATATCCATGCAAAAAGCAGGGTGTGACCAGGCACATCTGTAACTCCGGTGCTGAAATGGGGGTGGAGACAAGAAGATTGGTGGAGCTCACTGGCAAGGTCTAGGTTCAGTGAGAGTCTCTGTCCCAAAGACACAAGATAGATAGATAGAGGCAGAGACATGATGTTCTCCTTTGGCTTCCACATGAGCGTGCATGGGGTGTATACCATTGCACACACTTTGCTTATATCACACCCATACAATGAAAGGAATCAAAAGCAAAACAGACATAAGGCAATTAATTATAAGATAAATAATATCTAAGGTAATACATATTTCCAATTTATTATCCATTAGAAATTTGAAACTCAAAGTACTTTATATTGATGATATTAAAGCATTGTTTCTTTATTGTTTAGGTATAATTATAAAACTCAAATATTACAATCAAATATCTTAATGTAGTAGTATTGTAGTTGCATGAATAAAACTTTTCAGGGATACACATGAAACATTAACAGACAAAAGCACGTTACACCCAAGTAACTTCTGGAGAAGGGTAGAGATAAGTTAGAATTGGCAATGGGCTGATGATTATTAAATCAGAATAAGTGAAGGATGCATCACACTCTTTTGTTTGAAATTTTCAAACAAAAAATTTAAAAATTAAAAGGAAATAAATTAAAAAAGATAAAAAAAGTAAAGCTAACAATAAAGGTAACATGCCATTTTGCATATTTAATGATTTAACAAATGCTATACTATTTTTTTCTTTAAAGTATTTATCTCTTAGCTCACCTGGTTAGTCAGCATATCAGTAAGTAATAGTCACTGGAGCTTTTATATTTTTACTTTTTAAATAATAGCCTGATTCAAAGATGACACCACATCATAAAATGAGTTTATTGGAGAGACTTTGAGCTTAATTATCAACATGCACTCAATTACCTTATTCTATCCAGTAGAATTATGCTACAATTGACATGTCTATCTAAGGGAAAACATATAACTTTTAACCTTGCATACTATAAAAATAGTAGCTAGATAACTATTAGCATTGTGGCCTATGAACCACTCCTGCCTCATAGCTTTGGCTTCACGTAGCACTTGTATTAGGCAGGGTTCTCCATAGGAACAGAACCAATAGGATGAATTGTATTAAGAGGGAATTTATTGGCTTAGCTTATGGCAGTCCAGCAATAGCAGGTTGCTGGCCTGAGAGGTAAGGAACTCGGTAGCTGCTCAGTCCACGAGGCAGTGCCAATCCTGCACTGCAGGCCTGGAGGCCTCCTGGAGAGACTTTGCTCTTCAGTCCATGCTGGTCTTCAGTCCACACTGGAAAGCAGCAAGCAGCACTGGCAGCCAGGTGGGAAGGGTGGAGAATACCTTTCTTCCCAGAGCTTCTTTTGAAAAAGCTCTGCCCCCCACCCCCACCCCCAGGGGCTGTCCAGTCTGGGGGAAGGGCTTACTCTGGAAGAAGGATTCCTCCTTTCCATAGAGACCCACTTATGAGGAGTGTCTGTGGATTCCTAAACAGATCAAGTTGACACACACTTAACCATCAAAGCACTGCATTTGTGGCCATGAAGATAGGTTGCTTTTGGGTCTAGTCTGATAGTGTTCACTTAAAGGAGAACAATGGGAAATAGTATGGAGTTTGAGAGCTTTCCCTGTTAAAGACAATGGGAAAAAAGTCTGGTAAATGCACCTATTAAAAATAATACCAATTCTTTAATTTACCTTCTTGTAAAAGTTTCCAAAATAAATTAGTTTCTCTCATCTTTTTCTTTGAAACAACTTACAGGAATGGTTGAGGACATTAAAGTTAGACAAATGCAAATGCATCAGAGGTAATTAGTCACTCATTATAATATCTTAGTGCTTACTTCAATTGCTGATACAGGACAGGACTTCATTCTGCTGTTTGGTCCTTTTTTCAAATTTTACATGTCACCTCAAAAACTCACTTAGCTTTTAAGCAAGGATGGTTAGTCATCTAAAGCATATAGTTAATAGGGTTTTTTGCTTTTCTTATTTTACGTACGTTACATAAGCTACTATGACACATGAACACCCCACCCTCTGAGCAAGAAGTCTTAGATGCTCTACTTAAGAGAGAAACTTAGAAGGACTTGTCAACTCAGTGTAAGGTTCGGGAATGACCAAGACCATGCAAACCATTCTGATGCAAAGATGAAAGCTTTTATTCAGGGGAAAACCATGAGGTGCCAAGACTGACTCTCAAGAGTGGAGCACAGCCAACCTGAGTTTCCAGATAGTGGGCTTTATAGGACTTTTCAGTTGGGGGAAGATGAGGAAGGGTAAAGAACAAATAGCTAGGGTGTGAGACCAGAATAGTGAGATAAGGGGGGCAGGAAACCATGACCTGGGGGCAGTATTAGGCAAGGAAGGGATAATGGCTGGGTGGTTTTTTGAGGAATGTGGATAATCCACTTCCTTATGTGTGTTGCCATCCTGCTGTCCTTGGTGACTCCTTTTTGGGAGCCTGTCCTGACCTAACTCTCAGGTCATGCCTTTAACATGCTAACAGTGAATTTGAAGCTGGATGGGCCCATGATCCCAGCAGCACACCTTCAGGCACTTTGGAAGCAGTGGTTACACATTCATGTTTCTCCACTCACATGCTGTCCAGACTGCTCCGGCTTGGGTGTGCAGAAAGCCTGGCCAGAGTTACTGGGGTTGACTACAGCTACAAAGCAAATCCCTGGGAAATGGAGTGTTCTGGAGACCATGACCTCATTATTATCTTATTCTTATCAGGTAAGAGGATCTTGTTGAGTACAACCATCAGACACATTCAGAATGAACCCTGAGGAGCTATGGCTCATGGAGTAGTTTGAACTGAGACCTTGGGAATGGCTAATGAGCTGTATTAATATTGAAACCTTTTCTTTTCAGTACACTTACAACCTCAGTATATAGAGCTATTTTACTCAGCTATGACTAAGTGCAATTGTTTACTTACAGTCTTTATCTTAGTCGCTAGTTTCATTGCCTTAAACATTATCCTCATGCTAGAGATTTTACAGAGTAATAACTGAAAATCCTACACAAAGGGAGGAAAACAATCTGTAGAGTGATTTTAGAGCTACAAGAATGTGGCTACTCTACATATTTAGGTTTGAAATAGTTCAATACCATAGTCACAAAGCTATATGAGAATACTTGTTTTGAAAATAAGAACAGCTTCCATTTTCCCCATTATAAAACAAATGCACACTCCTTGCAACAATTTAGAAGACAAACATATAAAGAACAATGTTAAAATCACTACAATCTCATTATCGGAAGATCATGTTTGCTCAAAATTGGCTACATATTTTTTTCCAGACTTTTCAATATATTTATTTGTTCTTACAAAATATGATTATAGTATGCATACTACTGTTCTGTGATCTGATGTTTATCCAGTGACCAAACACAAAAACACAGAAACATACCTATGTGCATATGTGGGACTTTCCAATTTGAAATTGTACTTATATACAACAAAAGCATAAGCTAACTGAATATGTCTAGTTAGAGGCTTTCTTAATAGAAAAGAAGCTAGTGAACGATTATTTCCAATGTCTTAGAAATCCCATAAATATATACATTTCCCTGAGACTTCCCCATATGCTTAGAAACCACATTGCTGAATTCTGGCTCACAATTTCAAATCTGCATTCATATTTTTTATGAAGATCCTTTATTGCCTTATTGGCTACTAGCAATTATGTACATGTTTATTGGTTACCTAATTTATTACTATAAATGCACCCTTTTTGGAGAAAAATCAGTGAAAAAAATGAGACTATGCTGTTGAGAGAGGCTTGAACTGGGCAGCGCATCCATTCCATGTGACTAGAGAAAGCTGTGAGGCATAAACAACTCCAGGGTTAAATTGCAATTTGTTAGCCTGCATGCTGGACCACCAAATCAACTGTTCAAAAGCCAGATGGACTCCAAACTTGCTTTCATACCTTAGATTAAGTTTTCTAAGAATCTGTAATCAAAATTCTTTTCCTATGACCTTGCCAAATATAGTAAGTCATCTGTTGTCAAGTGATCATGACATAAAAACTCTAAATGTATACATAAAATATATTAAGAATTTACTCAAAGTTTTTAAAAATTATTTTATTTACTTATTAGATACAGAGAGACAGAGGGAGAGAGAATGGGCACACCAGCGCCTCTAGCCACTGCAAACGAACTTCAGACGCATGTGCCATGATGTGCATCTGGCTAACGTAGGACCTGGAGAATTGAACCTGGGTCCTTAGGCTTCATAGGCAAGTGCCTTAACCGCTAAGCCATCTCTCCAGCCCTTTTCTTTAAAAATTTTTGAATCATTTTCAAAGTTTATTATAACAGTGAAGGAATTAAAACCTGAACAAGTAATCTTGTAAGCATGAAATAAAGTATATCATTTATTTTCTGGATTCTGATGCTTTGACATTAGGATTCTTGCTACCTCAAGAGGCACTGACTCTGACAGCAATTCCTACAGACTGCCCATCAGCATGTTTTTCAAATGCAAACTAAGAAAGCCCACATCCTTAACACCTTCTTTCATCAAGCTGTAGAATGCTGGGGCCACTATCTTCCTAATCACTCCAGGGCAAGGTGCAGTCAACTAGGGACAGCCCTCATATCCCTTATATTATTCAAACTGGCCTTTCTTTACACATTCATTCCTGAAATGACAACAACAAAAGCAACAATAAAGTCATCTTCTTTCACATCTCCTCTCCTGACATATTTTTGGGACTTTGAGACTTCCGCAGTGTGCCTCTCATGGTGTGGCATAACATTTTCATGAGATCTATGAGCATAACAAGCTATCATTTTTTTTGTTTGTTTGTTTTGGTTTTGCCAGGTAGGGTGTCACTCCAGCTCTGGCTGACCTGGAATGCACTATGTAGTTTCAGGGTGGCCTTGAACTCATGGTGATCCTCCTACCTCTGCCTCCAGAGTGCTGAGACTAAAGGTGTGTGCCATAACACCTGGCTCATTTCTTGATTTTTTAAAAATATTTTTATTTATTTGCAAGGAGGGAGAGTGAGATTGGGCAAGCCAGGGCCAACTGCAAAGGAAGTCTAAACACATGTGCCACTTTGTGCATCTGGCTTTACATGGATACTGGGCGCAGTGGTTTGATTCAGGTGTCCCCCATAAACTTGGTCGTTCTGAATACTAGGTTCCCAGATGATAGAGATTTGGGAATCAATGCCTCCTGGAGGGAGTATATTGTTGGGGGCGGGCTTATGTGTGCTATAGCCAGTTTTCCCATCCCGGTATTTGGCACACCTTCCTGTTGCTATGGTCCACCTTATGTTGGCCAGGAGGTGATGTCCACCCTCTGCTCATGTTCTCATTTTTCCCTGCCATCATGGGGCTTCCTCCTCAAGTCTGTAAGCCAAAATAAACCTCTTTTTTTTTTTTTTCCCACAAGCTGCTCTTGGATGGGTGATTTCTACCATCAATGCAAACCTGACTGCAACACTTGGGGTGTCGAATCCAGGCCATCAGACATTGCAAGCAAGTGCTTTTAATCATGAAGCCATCTCTTCGGTCCCTATCAATCCCCATTGTCAGTCTTCTAATCTGTTGGCTTTGTCTTACCTGAACAGCAATATATATATGCTGAAATCCATAGGTCTTTCTTAACCACCATAGGCTTTGGTTATGGTACTATCATCAAATAGGCAACATGAGTTATTGCTTCTAATTATACTTTACAAGAACATTGAGCCATCTCCAGTCATTCAAATGGGATGAAGAAAGTTCAGCATTACTCCTGGTTGCAATATCAGAAATTGATTTAATATAATTTTACAATATGAAAAATACACGAATTCTCTACATATATCAAATGTTCCTCCCCACAATTAATTTCCTCCTTCACACTCATACACAGTTGGAAAATCAGATTTGGCTTGAATCTCTCATTAATCATTGCGTTAAATTTAATCCTCAATGGATAAAATGCTTTTGGTTTTCTTTTGGTAGTTTAGGATACTTATGACAAGATACTGATAACACAGTTGAAAAGAAAGATGTGCCTAATATCCACACTATTCACAAGCTATACTTCCATGCACACATAGCTGGTCCTATAGTTACACTGGGAACTAGCTGAGAAGATTCAGAGAGAAAAATAATTTGGGAGTTCCCAGAGTAAGAAAATGTTTTCATATAAGATTTCATAAATGTTTGGTATTTTGAACCAGAAATATTTAGAAAAGTTTTTCCTTACATTTTCCATTGAACTAGCTACAGGAAGTTTTTATTTTCATCATGGAAAATAGTTGAATATTGACAATTCCCTTTTCATTGAACCTAACAGTGGTAACAGGGGTAAAGTGGGGTAAAGAAGCTCTTTCCTCTGCACAGTGCTCCTTACTATCAAAGAAAAAGCTAGAAAAGCAGAACTTTAGGTGTCAAAGGTGATTTCTTTACTTACATTTTACTTTCCCACCTAAATTATAGATGGAAGATTATTTAGTATATTGTGTATCATACAATAATTATATATCATTCATTACATGTTACATATGTATTATGTGTGTATATGCAATGGAATCATTATCATATCCTTAGAAACTTTTTAAGCCCAGTACCTCTTGCCTCTATTACTGAAAGTGAAGGAAAAGTCGGCACATGAACCCTTCATGCTCAAAACCTTCCACTTGAAAAGAGAGAAGTTCATGTTTGTGTTTGGGGAGTCATTTTCTACCTTGGTATTAATACTTACTCCCTCTGTCTCTAGTCTCAAAATTATTAAAAGTTCCAGTGTCATCTGTGGGTGATCTGAAAAGATTATTTTTACATCTTCCTATAAGATTTACAGATGGTGAAATTCATACTGGTTATAAGAAAGCACTGACTATTAAATGACTGCAGACTTTGCTCAGTTATTGTCTCCCTGCTGTTACATTTTAGCAAGGTAGCTTTCACAAAATGGATACAGCAGCTGGTAAATACAGTTTCTATTATTATAGATCTGCAGAGGAAGAGGAATTGATTGAAGTAAAAAAGATCTTCATAGTGTTTATCTTATCACTAATATTAGTTGAGCAACTCTCCCAGGAAATTTCTGTGTCTCCACCATCTCTTCTGCCTTACAATTCTAGTTGTGTGTGTCAAACAATGCCATGCATTCCTATGCAGAGAATCCTGCTCTGTTTTCCTAACATTTGGAGAGCTGGAGAACATTGATGAATCCATTTGGATATAATCCACATAATCTTATATGTACAGTGAACAAAAGAATGGATAATCTGGAAGGCCCACTTTCTAGGGTTCCTCAGAGAACAGTTTCACTTGCCTTACTCTCATGAACAATGTCTGACTACTATGTGGTGAGTGGTTGCATGATTCTTTGGTTTGTTTTAGGATATATTTGCTGATTACCTGTGATCCTAAAATCTCAAAAGTCAAATCACCGGAAGCATGGTTTTGACCATAATAACAGTTCCAAAATTCACACCTATGGTCAAAACACTAGCAATCTGGCTAGCCATTGCCTGAGATTTAGTTAATGTGTCTTAGTTCCCTCATTAGTTCACATGACTAATAGAATACACCTGCAGAGTTATTTATTAACAGACATAGTAATGCATGAGGGCTCTCATCTCATTTTTTTTGAAAGGTATTAGGGCTGGGGAGCTGGCTTAGGGGTAAAAGTGTTTGCCTAGAAAGCATGAAGTCCTGAGAGGGTCTGAGACTGCCTGAGTTCAATTCCCCAACACCCTTATTAAACATTGGGTTACAATGCTAGTTATAAGGAGGTAGAGATCAGAGAATTGCTGCGGCTCATTTACCAAAAATTTTAGTGCTAGGCAAAGTGAGAAACTCATCTCAAAATCACAGAAGGATGAATATCCGCCTCTGGCCTCTACACACATGTGCATGAGACATGGGCACTTGCACAGACACCTCATATCATATACCACACCTCATATACCTTCACACATATGCAAGATATTGACAAGTGATATATTGAAACATAGTTAAATTTCTGGAAGAATTAAGGAAATAGCTCAAAGCAACATTGATAGACATTTTATAAAGTTCTTTGTTATGAGAAGTTAGAAGCGTCAGAATGCAGCATGTACTACAAAAACCAAGAATGTATTTAGTCATGTTTGAGGTATAGAAATGGAAAATATAAAGAGAAGAGTAGGCTACACTGTCCAGAGGAATCTGTCCAGGTTGCAAGGTTCTGTCTTTATGAGATAAAACTTGATTGTCTGAGTTCATTGTTCGTGTTCTCTTCATCCTTTCCTAGTCATGTTTCATGCTATTAGCTCAAGGAACCAGTCAGACAACATTCAGAAACTGGATTTGATGGAGGTCTTCTTTTCAATAGTGCTACCCCAGGATTTGTCATTGAGGAATAAGTTAGCATTTGCTATAATCACGCAAATTCCATAGTCTAGTAAAGACTCTACTTTAATTCAAGTTATATGCTTGCCTTATTTTTGGGACTTGTAAATTCTATCTTATTTTTAACTTTTTTTTTTAAAAAAATTTATTTTGTTCATTTTTATTTATTTGAGAGCGACAGACAGAGAAAAAGGGGGAGAAAGAGAGAGAGAGAGAGTGGGCGCACCAGGGCTTCCAGCCACTGCAAACGAACTCCAGATGCTTGCGTCCCCTTGTGCATCTGGCTAACGTGGGTCCTGGGGAGTTGAGCCTCGAACTGGGGTCCTTAGGCTTCTCAGGCAAGTGCTTAACCGCTAAGCCATCTCTCCAGCCCATTTTTAACTTTAAAAAAAAAAATTATTTGTTTATTTATTTGAGAGCGACAGACACAGAGAGAATGGGCCCGCCAGGGCTTCCAGCCTCTGCAAATGAACTCCAGAAACGTGTGCCCCCTTGTGCATCTGGCTAACGTGGGACCTGGGGAACCGAGCCTCGAACCGGGGTCCTTAGGCTTCACAGGCAAGCGCTTAACCTCTAAGCCATCTCTCCAGCCCCCATTTTTAACTTTTAATAGATATCGAATTGCTAAGAAGTTTGTGAACCACATTATAAAATTGCTAAAATGTCAGGTGTGACTTTGTTCTCCATTATTTATCATTAGATAGCTTCTACATAGTAAAAGGAAAGGTTGCATTAAGGGCTCTAGCACTGGTAGTATAATTAGTCCTTGTGATTTTTGTGGTGACTAGAAGAGTTCTGTTAGGGTGCCCCAGAGAAGGAGACCAAATCAGAGCTTCAGAAGTAAGTCACTAGAAGAATATGGCAAAAACCACTGCAGAAAGTGGGAAAGGATGGTACCTAAGGCGAGACATTGCTATAACAAACTGAGTTGACCTTGGATAACATAACAGTTCTGCTTTAGGCATAATTACTTAAGCTGATGTTAGAATCTACTTGGTGCTTCAGAGTCCTAATCCTCATGCTCAGAAAGAATTTTGAGTACATTTGGTTTCTTCATTCTTGGACTATAGGTGGGCTTATAAATCATTACCCTTTGTTGATAAGTAAAACACGGTAGCTCACTTATGTTATTTTTTAATTAATTAGTTTGCATGTGTGTGGTGGGATGTACACTATGTGTTTGGGGTCTCTTGCGGCTGCAAAATAATATCCATCTGGCTTTAGGGGTGGCTAGAGAATTGAACCTGGGACACAAGCTTTGTAAGCAAGCTACTTTTAACCAGTGAACCATATCCTGAACTAATGTTTATTTGCAGTAAAGAAGTATAATGTACCGAAGAGGAGTAGATGGCAAGGCAAGGACAGAAGAGAAATGCACCTAATCCTGCCTTGGAGTTGTTACAGTAAGCATGTCATACTGTCCATATCCCACCTTATGAAGAATATGGATTGCCTCAGTCTCCCATGCTTACTAGGCCACAGAGTTCAAATTGCTCCCCATCAGTACCTTTATAAGAGGGGCCATTGGGGCTACACACGTGTTGCCAAGCAGCAATGAATTTACATGTCATACAGGCAAATGGTCATGGGGGTGTTTTCTATAAATATCCATAGTATTTCCTGGCCAAGAACTATTCAGATGTGCTTAGGGCCACAGACTACAACAATTCAATTCAACCTATTCTTTGTTTCGGATAACTTCTAAACTCTGACCCAACACTCTCTGTTGTAGTCAGCTTCATGCTGCTGAGATAGACTGCAAGCCAGGCACAGTTTATAGGACAAAGGGTTTATTTGAAGCTTATAAATCCAGGGAAAGATCCATAATGATGGAAGAAGCTGGCCACCTTTCACAGGGCCGTGCAGACAGAAATACCACCACCAGCATCATAAGCAAGCACATTCCAGGAACCCCAGGCAGAGCTTAAGCACTTAATACCTTAGGCTGGAAATCAGATCCATCTGCAAACATACCTTAGGGCTGGGCCCTCTGGTCTGCCCACAGTGACACCTCATCCAGCCAGGCAGCTAAAAACCTAAGAAGCTTTAATAGAACTCCTGAACCTACTAGGGGACATCCATTCAAGCTACCACACTCTGTAAAACAGATTACAGGGGATTATATTTATTCTGTCTTAATCTGACTCAATCACAATCCAGTTTAGCCACTAGTTGTTAAACTATCATGTTGGAATTAAACACATTTCCAGATATGTTTCATCATTTTCTCACCTGAGAGTCATAGTACCACTGGTTCCTTTCATAAGATAGTAGGAATCCAGTTGTTTCAACTCTCCTTTTTATTGTTTTACATTTTATTTATTCGTGCATGTGTGCGTGCATGCCTGCTGAGTGTGTGTGTGTGTGTGTGTGTGTGTGTGTGTGTGTGTGTGTGTTGTCTTTGCTCTTCTTCCACTTTCTTTGTGACAGGATCCCTTGATATTGTGATGAATGCCAGTCTTATTAGCCAATGAGCTTCTGATTCATCTGGTTCTGGAATCCTACTGTTGAAAGGGTGCTGTGATCACAAACACATGTGCCTGGCTTTATGTGAGTACTGGAGATTAAAACTTGGGCAGACAGTCTTTGCAAGCAAGTGCCTTTAACACCCCTTACCACCATAAGTGCTGCAACTCTTCTTTCCACTATAATTCTACTTTATTTTTACTTAAGTAATGTCGTTATGTAAATGGTTTCCCCCATGACTTATTCTATAAAGACTTTCAAAGCTCTTCTTATGATTCTAGGGGGTTAAACTCTTTCTGGGATGAGGGAAAGTTCTTTCCTAGTTGAGCTTCTCATGAGTCTATCTTCCTTGAACTTCCAGACTATTAGTTTGGAATCCTTCAGCCACCTAGAGATTTTTGATGACGTTTTCTTGGTTTTTGCCCAATGGATGCTTACTGACCTTTTTGAGCAATTACTTTCCTGTGACTATATGCTTCCTTCCATGTTTATTATTTTTAATACATTGAATTTAATTTTGTTCAGTTATTTTATTAAACTCATTTTGGGGAAATGCCATCTTTCTACTCTAAGTATAAAAACTTCATCAGCTAACATGGCTTTTGTGAAGATCATTTCCTAAAGTAATGAATTAAATTAGTAATTAGTAATGAAATAATTAGTAATTAGTCTTTTCTTCATCTCCTTTGACTCTTTTTTTTTAATATTTATTTTTATTTTTATTTATTTATTTGAGAGCGACAGACAGAGAGTGAAAGAGGAGAGAGAGAGAGAGAATGGGTACGCAGGGCCTCCAGACACTTCAAACGAACTCCAGACACATGCACCCCCTTGTGCATCTGGCTAATGTGGGTCCTGGGGAATTGAGCCTCGAACCGGGGTCCTTAAGCTTCACAGGCAAGCGTGCAAGCGCTTAACCGCTGAGC
The DNA here is from genome assembly GCF_020740685.1 of Jaculus jaculus. Classification (NCBI taxonomy): domain Eukaryota; kingdom Metazoa; phylum Chordata; class Mammalia; order Rodentia; family Dipodidae; genus Jaculus; species Jaculus jaculus. Next base: position 83,919,615 of record NC_059111.1, on the reverse strand, counting down.
CATCTCTCCAGCCCTCCTTTGACTCTTATAAGACATTGCTTACATGCCTTTCCTACTGCTTCCCAGACAATCCTGCATATTATTAGCTGTCCTCATTTTCCCTACAAGATCATAAGCCCTTTTTAGGGCAGAGAATATGGAGACTGAATTTCCCATAGGCCTTAGCATAATGCCTTGCATGTAACAGTAAGTTAGTAAATACCTTGTGCATTACAGTATTATGCATATTTATAATAGATTGTTAAATGATTTTTTAGAGCTGAAAATATTGTCACTCAACCAAACATGGTTTGTGATAATTTTTTGTATTGTTTTTCAGCTGATGTTTCCCACATGGGCTTGTGTAAATCTGCTTGAATTACTATTGTTTTTATAGCATGAGATTCTGCATTATGCCATTTATAGTCCAGGCACATGGTGTCACATTTATTCTAATCATAACATGAAATTCCACAGGGAAGCTTCTTTTCTTCCTTTATTTTTTTCTTTTTCTTTTTAGTTAACTGGACAGTTTTATCCCTGTGTTCAAAATTCTGAATACTTTTGTTACAAGATATTTAAATGTTTTTCTTTAGTGTTTTCTAATTGTTAGGTAAAATTACACAAGCAGAAGAACAGGAGTAGTGTTTCAGCTTCTATCTTGTTTGGCCAGGGATTTAAGAACAACTGAATTGGCTGGAGAGATGGCTCAGCGGTTAAGCGCTTGCCTGTGAAGCCTAAGAACTCCGGTTCAAGGCTAGATTCCCCAGGACCCACGTAAGCCTGATGCACAAGGGGGTGTACATGTCTGGAGTTCGTTTGCAATGGCTGGAGGCCCTGGTGCACCCATTTCTTCTGTCTTTCTCTCCCCCCTCTCTCTCCTCCTCTTTTCTCTGTCTCTCTCAAATAAATAAATAAAAATAAACAAAAAAATTTAAAAAAAAAGAATAACTGAATTATCCCAGAGGGCTCGCTTCATAATTTTCTCCTGTTTTCTGTGATAATATAGCATCCTGATTTCAAAAACAAATCAATTACACTGTTGAAAATTAACAATATAGGGCTGGAGAGATGGTTTAGCAGTTAAGGCATTTGCCTCTGAAGCCTAAGGACCCAGACTTGATTCCCCAGTACCCATATAAGCCAGATGCACAGGTGGCACGTGTCTGGAGTTCATTTGCAATGTCTGGAGGCCCTGGTGTGCCCATTTTCTCTCTCTTAAATAAATAAATAAAAATTTGTAAAGAATATAAAAATTTAAATATATAAAACTGTATAAGTAAGGAAAATTAACTGTAATCTGTGTATAATCCAGAGATTATCATCATTAATGTTTTAGGAACACATTCTTCAATTTCAATACACTTAAGAATACATATACATTTAAATCATTATGTATTCCATAATATTCAGATATCTTGATATATCGCATTTAACAATATATTTTGTATAAGAAGGGCTTTATAAAATTAATGTCTGTATAAAGAACATGGGATATAAAATACAAATATGTATGTGTACATATATATGTGATACATATATGTACATATATATGTATATGTATATATATATATATATATATATATATATATATATATATATTAACTTTATTCACCTATAAAGAAGAAAATAGTTATGTCATTTGTAGGAAAATGGATAGAATTGGACATCATCATACTAAACAAAATAACCTAGACTCAGAAAATCAAATATTGCTGCTTTGTCTCATTAGTAGAACCTTGATTTTTTTAAATTTTTTTGTTCATTTTTATTTATTTATTTGAGAGAGAAAGAGGCAGAGGGGGGGGGGGAGAAAGAATACGCATTGCAGAGCCTCCAGCCACTGCGAACGAACTCGAGATGCGTGCACCCCATTGTGCATCTGGCTAATGTGGGTACTGGGGAGTTGAGCCTCGAACCAGGGTCCTTAGGCTTCACAGGGAAGTGCTTAACTGCTAAGCCATCTTGCCAGCCCAGAACCTTGGTTTTATAAACACACACACTGAAAATAGAAGATAAACTATTTTGAAAGAGAAATGAGAGGGTGAAGGGGACAGGAAAGGCGATTGGGGAGTTAATAAGTTCAAATTACATGACTTACTTAAATATAAATGCATGTGTGGCATTTCTTTGTACAACAAATATGTACTAGCAAAAATTATAAAAAATATCTTATCCTTATAAATACTTGGAGGATACCTTGACACAATGTGGTGAATTATTTTTGTTTTTTTCTTTTTTAAATTTTTATTGGGCTGGAGAGATGACTTAAGGGTTAAGCACTTGCCTGTGATGACTAAGGACCCTGGTTTGAGGCTCGATTCCCCAGGACCCACATTAGCCAGATGCACAAGGGGGCGCTCATGTCTGGAGTTCGTTTGCAGTGGCTGGAGGCCCTGGCACACTCATTCTCTCTCTATCTGCCTCTTTCTCTCTCTGTCACTTTCAAATAACAAAAAAGTTTAAAAACTTTTTATTTATTTATGAGAGAGAAGCAGAGCACACATGCCAGGGCCTTCAGGCACTGTAGACAAACTCTAGACACACTCTACTATGTGCATCTGGCCTAAGTGGAGACTGGGTCCTTAGGCTATGCAGGCAAGCACCTTAAATGCTAAGCTATCTCTCCAGCCCATGGTACATTATTTTCAATGAGTAAGCAGGATTTTATACAGAAAGAAAAAAACTTGGTTGATGCATGGATACTTGAAGGTCACTTGTCTAAACTTCGCTTGTAGAATAACATAGCAGTTTTAAGCACAAACACTATGGTTTTTTCATAGAATGCCATTGCAAGGGAGGGGCAAACAAACTGTACTGAAATGTTCATGTGTACAGAAAGAAAGTGAGCAAAGGTCTCAGTGAAGATGTGAAATGAAGAAACAAGTGTATTTTCTCTTAATATTTCAATTTTCCTACAGTATAAATTATAGTACTGGGCTGGAGAGATGGCTTAGCGGTTAAGCGCTCGCCTGTGAAGCCTAAGGACCCCGGTTCGAGGCTCGGTTCCCCAGGTCCCACGTTAGCCAGATGCACAAGGGGGCACACGCGTCTGGAGTTCGGTTGCAGTGGCTGGAAGCCCTGGCGCGCCCATTCTCTCTCTTTCCCTCTACCTGTCTTTCTCTCTCTGTCTGTCGCTCTCAAATAAATAAATAAAAATATTAAAAAAAAAAATTATAGTACTGAGTTAATAAAAAAATGAGAAGTTTCTAAATTGGGAACAGAGAGAAAGAAAGGTAGGAATTATGGTATAATGTCATATAAATTTTGCTTGCAATGATTAGGTTTGACTGTGTACTGTTTAAAAATAAAGAATATTGGCTTAAATAAATGGTAGGTTTGCTTTTCCCCAGGAAGATGAATTTTGGAGACAGACAGCTCAGATTCAGTTTGCAACTTCCACTGAGTCATCAGGGACCAAACACCTTCTAAACTGCTGTTTTCTTACCCTAGTATACACCTGCATCCTAAGGTCTGAAGTGTATGCTGGAGATCTATCCATCTCTATGACACAAAGCAGGAGCAGGAAAGACAAGAGAGTCCAGTTTTAGTTTGTATTTCATAATTGAATATAAACTTCTTAGTGAAATATGCCAAAGTATGAGTTCAGATCAAGTAATTATCACAAAAGAGCTCACTTAAGTAGTCACAATTGAGGCAGAGGCGGGTGGACTGCCACTGACATCGTGGAAGCCTTTCTCCTGTCTCCTCCAGCCCTAGATCTGCTCTTCTTCCTCAGATAATGCAGTTTTACTTTTTAGATCAATGCTTCTTATTTGTGAGATTTTTGTAAATGAAATATACAGTGCATTCTTTAATCTTCATTCTATCATGCCACATTATTCTTGTAGACAAATTCATGTTCTTTTCAGTAGCCTCATTCTATTCAAGTTTCAGAAAATGTCACTCGATGTTCTAGATTGCATTGCTCCTAGCAAGAAGTCTCCTGGAAACCCATTGTTGCGATTTCGAAGGTAATCTGTTTTATTTTTCTTTTCTTGGCTATAGAGTACTTTGAATATACCTTGCTTGGTGTTTTTAATGGTTTCAATCTATAAATGGGATTGAAATCTTTAGCAGCCTTGGAAAGTAGGAGTCTAGACTACTTGAAAAATTCTTTTCTCTTCAAATTTCTCTTCTGTCCCATCATGTTGCCCATTCTTCTTCCTCCTCATCTTCTTTCTCTTTGTTTTACTTCTTGTCCTTTTTTCCCTCTAGTTATACACAGGTTAGTGTGCATATGTTCAGTATCTCTGATATTGTTTTTGTATTCCATAGTTTATTGTATTCATTATATTACCTTCAACCCTAACTTCTGCTTTACTCATTTGTTCTTCAGTTACTCAGACTGTTAATAGCCCATCAGATGATACTTCAGTATCAGTTATTTGATCTTTTGTATTTGGGTTTTTATTTGATCTCTTTCAATAGCCTTTAGTTTTTATTAATTTCTCAATCTTATCTTTCTTTTCAACATATTAAGCAGTTAATGTCTATGATGAGGAAGATGAACCTATCTTCCTTGTCATACATGTGTGTGTGTTCCTAGTGGGAAGACCAGGGAAATTATGTTCCATTGCTTGCAATTTCCAACCAAAAGCTAGTTTATTTATGGTTCCCCTTTTATCCTAAGATATAGTGCAATGGTTCACCCTCTGGAGAGGCTTGTTCTCTAATTTATATTCCCTTTATCCATCGTGCTAACATTCTGTTCAGCTTCCTGCAGAATTCTTCTGGAAAGTGGAGAGGTTGAGCCAGGCGTGGTGGCACAAGCCTTTAATCCCAGCACTAGGGAGGCAGTGGTAGGAGGATCACCTTGAGTTCTAGGTCACCCTGAGACTCCGTAGTGAATTCCAGGTCTACCTGAGCTACAGTGAGACCCTACCTCGAAACAACAACAACCACAAACAAAGTGCAGAGGTCCTGTGCTGTATATTCATTTAGTCTAGGTTCCATTGTTTCTCGCTATTAAGCTTTTCTACTGAGGGAGATACTTTCTAAATCAGGGGGATGAGAAAGAACAATAAGAATCAACCAAAATACTCTTCTAAGTGCCACAATCAAACCTAATACTCAGGCTGGGAAAATGGCTTATTTAAAAAAGAATAATCTAAATGCTAATTAAAAACTAAAAATAGAACTGTTTTCATCTTTTCTAACTACATGCATCTTTTGGAATTACCTAGCCTGAGAATGAAATATGCCCGTGCCTCATTGTTAGGAAATTGTTCAAGCAGCTCACAAAGTGTTTCCAGTTAGATGCATGGTTAGTCACATGGCTACAGCCAGCTTTGCTGGAGTCTGGGATATGTCACCTTTCACTTGGCTGGAAGTATGCCCACATTCAACTGGAGTTCTGCTAGTATTGCGCAAAAACAAGAGAATATGAGGACATTAGCAATTCAAGACCCCAAACAAATAGACAATGCCAACTAAAACATAAACATAGAAATGCATTATCTGGAAATGCACAGAGAAATCAAGTCAGAACTGTAGGGTTGAAGGGATCTCCTCAGGGAGTGGGAGGCACAGGTGAGAGAAACTGGGCAAGGAACTCTGGGGTGTTTGCCCTGGGCCAAAGTTCCAAGAGCTTGTCAATCTGTCATTCCCATCTATACCTGTTTATTACTTTGATGTAAATGCAATCAATATAAAAACAAAGGCAACAGCCAGTCTTTCTGTCACCACCATGTATTAATTTTGCCTTTATGCTCCTCTTGATCTCATTTTCCTCTAAAAATACTTTATTTTTCAGTAATGTTTTACCATTAATCAAAATTAGACTAAATGCTCTCTAGTGTGTCTTCCAGTCTTGGTATTTTGAATCTGAGCTTATTGGTTCAAAACATATGGTTTAAAATGTAACTATCACCATATTTAGATAAATCACACACCTATGTGGGTGTTCTTTCAGAAACAGAGACCGGAAAATGATGCAATTAAATTTATTGCATAATGGAAACATTGAAATGAGGAATTTTCCTCAACAGTAAGGACAAAAGTTCAACTTTTAAAAAGTAGCAATTGAGGCATTTTAAAATATGTGCAGCATGTTTAATTTTTAAGAATTATTTTGTGTGTGTGTATGCTCACTAGTGTGCCACAGTGCATGTGTGGAGGTCAGAGGACAACGTAGGGATCCCCTCCTATCTTTTTGTGCACAAGTTCTGTCTTGTTTTTGCCAACAGGAAGGCCAGTGTAGCTCACCTTGCAAACTTCAGGATTCTCCTGGCTCTAACTCCCATTGTAATATGTGTGTTGGGATTACTTTTTTTGTTGTTGTTGTTTGTTTGTTTTTTGAAGTTGAGTCTTGCTCTAGCCTAGGCTGCCCTTGAACTCACAGCAATCCTCCTACCTGTGCCTCCTGAGTGCTGAAGTGCTGGGATTAAAGGTATGTGCCACCATGCCCAGAGGGATTACAGTTTGTGCCTAGCTTTATAGAGATGCTGGGGATTTGAACTCCAATCACAGGTTTGTGGAACAAACACCTTTAACCACTGATCCATCTCCCCAGCCCTTATATGATAGTTCTAATCTTGAATGACATTAAAGTATGCCTGTTTGTTTGTACATCTGTAGCCATGAGCATGACCTTTGTGAACTGTTAAAAGATCACTGCTATAATGCTGTCCATTGTAGGAAAGACCTATGGTACCAGGAACAGAACTACTTAGAAAACTGCTCTTGATTTTCTTACTATTAAAATGGTATTGAGTATGGAAATGGTTACAGTATTGGTTGTCTTAAAAGTCTTCTTTCCAGATACTGTTATGCCTAGGTAAAGTGAAATAGAGTAAGAGAAATAATTATGCCAAATGTCTGTGGAGAATAAAAGTAAAAGCAATTGCAAGATTTCCTATTTTTCTGGTATGACTCAGTCTATCTTATGCTTTGGAAAATAGAACATTATAATCCAGGCAATGTAAAAAACAAAGGAAGAAAGGAAAGAAGGAAGAGAAAAAGAAAGAAATGTGTTTCTCTCCATTCTGGAATCTGAGAAGGCCCTGATTGAGGGGATACAGCTAGTGAAGCTGTTGTGATGACATCATATCAAAGCAGCAACAAGAGATCAACCTCAACCTCCAGCCCTTTTATGAAGGACATTAATCTATTAATGAGGCCACAGTCCTCACGGTATAATCACATCTCAGAAATTCCACGTTTTGAGCGGAAAACATTGGGAATTAAGTTCCTAATGCACTATACAACTTTGGAGGGACACGTTCAAACCATAGAGCAACATGACAAATGTCTCTTTCCAAAGATTTCACGATAGCCACCAAATCCTTGTCATCTGGAAAGAAATGTGCTCCACTTGCTTGCTTGACTGATGGGGTTGTTTGAGTTAATGTCACCTGAATTCACTATGCTATCTTCACGTAGTCACAGCTTCTACCAATTTATGTGGAGGCAGCTGGCAATCTGTACACTTTTAAATATATCCTTCCTTTTGTTTTTTATGAGAGTCTATGGGAAAATTCAAGATGTTAATGAAATGTACTAGCATCATATTCAAAATCTGCATGACTTGCACATCATTAGATATGCACACTAGGCTGTATTTCCATCTTTTCCTAGCAGTGGATATAGACGGGTTCTGATGTGATCAGTCTTCCTTAAGTGCAACAGCATATTCTGGGTGACTGAAAGTAGCTGAGAAACAAATGACTACAAAAATTTTGCTAACATTGTAACCTCTTTTAATCCTTTTAACTGTCGACTTTTCGTCAGATTTTAAAAACTAAAACTATGTCAATATCCTTTTGTAGTAGAAAAGTTGTTATTGATATCTTGGATCCTAAGGTCTAGAAGAACTAATCCTTGTATTATAATGTATATAATGTGGCCTTGTATCTGAGAGTCTTCAGCCTCCAGAGCCGGGAGATGATTCAGTGTTTAAGGCGCTTGTTTGCAAAGCCTGCTGACCTGGGTTCAATTTCCCCACACCCACATAAACCCAGACACAGCAAAACAGATAGACAGACACTTGTTTTTAAAAAGAACTAAACAAATTTTATTTACTGACATAAGATCTCTTGAAGGTGGCTTCCATGTTTCATAGTTTTCTCCAATCAGTTCATCCTGATTCTTTCCCTATACAAATGCCCTTAATCCTCACAACAAATTGTCTAGGATCTCCAAAAATAAATGCCTTAGCTTTATTACATGTAGTCTACTTCTGCTTGAAACATGCATGACTTCCTTGAAGTTAGGACCCATACCCTGAACATTACTTTTCTGCCATACATCTAATGCATTGTTCTGTATAGTTCAAGCAATAAATGTGTTGGACAAGTAATTGAAAGGACAACTGATGTGACTTATGTAAACCACTTTTTATGCTTTTGAGCTCATCACACCCCACACAGTTCTGGCTTTCCTCTTATATTCAAACTCCCCTCTCATCTTGGTTTGAACTGGTCTTCTCACTCTGTTACTCTATTTCAGCAGGAGAAAGCAGGAAATGATGCATTGACTTCATTTGACACTGACAGCTCATAGAATTTTTGCATATTCTATAATTTTGAAGTCTTTCATTTATTCACCTGTGAAAGTAAGATAATGATTTTTACTGAATTCACTTCACAGGTTTCCAAAAGGCATTAACAAATGATTGTGTGCAGTTTAAATCCTCTGTACCAGTATGCTCATAGAATGAGATTGCATTAACCAAGCACTGAGCATGTGCCCATGGTCTCTGAAAGCCTTTGAGAAAAGGATGCATTCTAGGGAGACCTAACAGCCCTCTCCTTCCTACCTTCTTAGATATCCTCTGGCCATTATGCAAAACCTATGATCATATTCACCATGATGGCCAGAAGGAAAAACTTATGGAACAAATGGGCAAATACATAAGGGGAAATAGGAAGGTCAAAAACAAAATTGAACAATGCATTGATTTTAATAGGAATTTTAACTACATTTGTGGCTGAGGAGATGGCTGAGCAGTTAAAGTTTTTGCTTGCAAACTGTGCACACACAGGCTTGCTTCCCCAGTTTCCACATAAAGCCAGGCACACAAAGTGGTGGTTACATGCATTTGGAAGTTTATTTGCAGGAGCAAATGGCATGCCCGTTTTCTTTCTAAAATGAATAAATCTAAAAATAAAACATAACTGTTTATGGTCAGCATTCATCAGAGATATACAAATGTGTCCTTAGGCATCTTCTCTAAACTTGCTCTGTATACCATACTTCATTCTTCTGCCCTTCTATCTCAAAGGTCTATTCTCTTATGCTTTTGTTGTTCTTATAATGTTAAATCAGTACCCACCTTTCCTCTTACCTAACTGGGCCTAGAGCAACCTTGACCCACTCTTGATTCCCACCTAAAAGCAAGTTACTATCTGTCATCTTCCTGCTTTCATCCATAACAGCTTTTACTCAGAAGCTCTTCATAAACTCACTATCTAAGCAACAGCTTCTCCTTGTCTTCCCATAATTAAGTTTCATGCTTTCTGCTCTTCACTCTGTATTAGTTTTAATCATTTTCCTTGTTACTCCTCAGCTCCAATAAATCAGAGAGTTAGGCTTTCAGGTTGCTGGAAATTGATGATTGTAAGGCTATTAATCCAACCCTTCATTAGTCTGAAGGTGAGAGTGGTGAAGAGCACAGAGTTCATCAGCTCAAGAAGTGTGAGAAGAGGGACTGGAGAGATGGCTTAGCGGTTAAGCGCTTGCCTGTGAAGCCTAACAACCCTGGTTCGAGGCTCAACTCCCCAGGACCCACATTAGCCAGATGCACAAGGGGGCCCACGTATCTGGAATTCATTTGCAGTGGCTGGAGGCCCTGGCGCGCCCATTCTCTCTCCTTCTCTCTATCTGCCTCTTTGTCTGTCGCTCTCAAATAAATAAATAAAAATATGTTTTTTTAAAAAAGAACTCGGGCTGGATAGATGACTTAGCAGTTAAGCACTTGCCTGTGAAGCCTAAGGACACTGGTTTGAAGCTCAATTCCCCAGGACCCATGTTAGCCAGATGCACAAGGGGTCTCACACGTCTGGAGTTCGTTTGCAGTGGCTGGAGGCCCTGGAGCACCCATTCTCTCTATATCAGCCTCTTTCTCTCTCTGTCTGTCACATTCAAATAAATAAATAGAAATAAACAACAACAACAAAAAAGAACTGTGAGAAGAGCCTGGCCAACCAGGATGGAGGCTAGTGTATGTTCCCAACATTGCAACCTCTCCATGGGGTCTGTTGAAGCAGTTTATGCCCACACCGTGGGACTGAGTCTTCATTGTAAGACTCATATTTACCACTACCAGATCCTTAGTCATACCATTTGTCTAAGAAGCCTTCCTTCTGAGGTCCCCATTCTGTAAAGTGGCATCAATCCCTTAAGATTCAGATCAAATATGTTTTTTTCTCAACACACAAAGTTAAAAGCAGTAATTTTGGTTCTGAGTTTCCAAATCACAATATTGCAAGATTTCTCAATAGTTCTTACCTTACTGTATGAATAGCGTAAGGCTATACTGTTACAAAGTATCAAATCCAAAGTAGCTTAGGAAATAGAGATATATTGTTTGGAGGCCACTAGTCAAATGTTCAAGTATACTGTGCTGATAACTGATAGAGTTCATTGCTTTTGTTTTGTTTTCCTTTTTGTCATGCTTTAGATTGAAATTCATGCATGCTAGTTGGTGGTCTACCAGTAGTTCCATTTGAAAGATCTATTCTAGGTCTCCCTTCTTGTTTCAGATGACCTCAAGCATCTATTGGCCTGTAGCTCGCTGTCTTCTCTCTGTTCCTTTTTTTTAAAAAAAATATTTATATTTATTTATTTATGAAAGAGAGAGAATGGGCCTGCCAAGGCCTCTCGTGACTACAAACAACCTTCAGATGCATGCTCCAATATGTGCATCTGGCTTACATGGGTTCTGGGGAATCGAACCTGGGTCCTTAGGTTTTGCAGGCAACCACCTTAACCACCAAGTCATCTCTCCAGCCCTTCGCTTTTCTTTACATTGTTTCCCTTTGTTAGTGTTTGCTTCCATGTCTAACATTTCCCTATTTTTACAGACATCAGTAATATGAGATTAGCAACTACCCGAATGACTTCATTTTAACATGATCATCTCTAAGAGATTTTTGTCTCCAAATAAATCACCTTCTGAGGTACTGTGGTTAAGATTTCAACATACTAATTTTGAGAGGATCAAAACTGTAACATCTGTAACATTCATAAGATAATCAGCAATTTAAACACTTAGTGTATGTTGCTTAATACAGGATTACTAATTTTAAAAAATCCCCAGAAACTTAAAATTCAAATATGAATTTAACTATTATACCCAAAGCATAATCCTGCTTAAAACAAATATATCACAAACATCCTTCAGACTTCAGTATTCTGTCTCTCCACATGCTTGCTGGGTTTGAGATTTTCACCATTAATCCTCTTTAGATAATGAATTGTACACAGTTTTTAAAAGCAAAGCTTCATATTTACCAGGTACTCTGATGGAAACTTAGGTCCATGTGGGCTTTACTCTATTAGTAATAAATATAGAGAGCAAACTAGTGAAAAAACAATGTAAGTTATTATGTACAAATAGTAATGATTCTCTCTCTCTCTCTGTGTGTGTGTGTGTGTATGCATGTTCATGTGTATGTGTTTTGGTAACCCTCCCAATAATTTTCAGTGTTTAAAATCTCAGCTTACCTTACTTGAGCAGCTACAGATATTCCAAAGAAATGAAACAGGTCAGGGAAATATCATTGAAAGATGGGACAAGGAGGTAATATGTCCCTCCCCCCAAAAAGGAGAAGATGAAGAGAAGGAAGCCACTTACATGGGAAACTGAGTAGATCAGAAGTGAGAGGTACAGAAAGAAAGATAGAAGCAAATAAGAAGAAACAAAAGAATAGCAGTCAAACATACCCTTTTCAAAATTACTTAAAAAGTGATTTTTCTGACTTTTGATATAAGCATGCTAGTGAAAGCCTACCAAGAAGCGTACCTCAACATTTTATTTTCATGCTTGAAATTTCATTTTAAAATATGCTCACAAAAATAAAATTTTTTTAGAATCTACAAAGAACTCAAAAATCTAAGCAATAATAATAAAAAAAAAATCAAACAACCCACTCACAAAGTGGACCAGAGAAACTGAACAGGGAGTTCTCAGAGGAAGAAATACAAATGGCAAACACACACTTAAGATAATGTTCAACATCCCTAACCATCAAGGAAATGCAAATTAAAACAACTATGAGATTCCACCTTTCCCCAGTAAGGATAGCAAGCATTAAAAAATTGAATGAAAAAAAATGTTTGGAGAATGTGGAGAAATAGGAACCCTCATTCACTGTTGGTGGGAATGTAAGATGGTAAAACTACTAAGGAAAGGTATATGGAGATGCCTAAAAAGATTGACTATAGAGTTACCAACAGAACCAATTATTCCCTCACTGGGCATTTGCCCTAAAAGCTCCACATCTCAGTTCAGAGATATTTTTTTAACCATGTCTATAGCTGCTCAATTCATAATAGCTCATCTATGGCTCAGCCCAAGATGCTGACATACTTAATAGGCATCCTGGGGACTGGACAATAGGGAGGGTGGGGCTGGGGGGAAAGGTGAGGGGGAGACACAAAACTGGACCCATATGGAACTGGTACCATAAAATCCTATATCCTGAAAGACAGATTAAAAGGTTGAACCCTCATCAGGACCTTAGAGGGAACACCTAAATCAAAGGGCCCTGGAGAGGGTAAGATAAAACCTAACCTTAATTTTCTCTAGGTACCCCCACTCTTTTCTTTCTCTTTTATATTACCTATCTTTCTCTTCCTTCTTTTCCCTTGGTGCTGGCCTGTAACTCCCAGTACCAGGATGTAGTTAACATCCACAGTGAACTGTTGATCAGAGAGACTTACAAGGTTTCCCCAAAGAAGATAGACTTCTGTCAGAGCACTTGATTACCTACCAGAGGTTAATGGTAAGACCTTACTGCCAAAGACACCATATACTTTTGGTACAGAACATGGAGAGACCTGGTTGGAATCTGGAACAGAAACAGTCCCCAGACAGTGAGCTTGTCTAGTGCCAGAGGTGCTACATTAGCTAATGGGGGAAAATGGCCAACATTTGAGCAACTTGAGGTCTAAGCTACTCAGCAAACAACTTGATGTGATGCTTACCCAAGTGCAACAGTGACACGCAGCCATGGTGAATAACCAAATGCTCTTGGACTGGCTAACAGATCCGTGAAACAAGTCATATCCAATATCAAGCTCCCACCAATCTTGGGCGACAAGAGGGCCTACACCTATTAAATTCTCTCTAAATTAACAATGGCTATCCCATTTATCTAGTGCTGACTTCACTCTCTGTGGGAGAATCTGCTTCTCTTTTTCAGATGGACACAGGATCGGAGGAGAGAATCAGCCCATCACACTTCACCAGGGCCCTAGATGAAACCATAAAATAATTGGGGAAATGAGCAAGAGTGCTGCTTTCTTGGTGAACCTGGAATCAGCACAAGGGTGAAGGAGATAGACACAGAGAACACTCAACTCCTATCAAATCAGATATCTAGAGACATAGAGGCTCCCCAGAGGCCATCACTGAAGTAGACCTAAAACGAACTCAACATGACTCAGGGAAATTCATGGAAGAGGGAGCAGAAAGATTATTAGAGCCACAAATTGGGACATTATTCACAGAGACATTGCCTTTTCCCCATAACTGATGGCTACCCCCACAATGCACGACACACAATCCCTATTGGGATAACTAGTATCCCCAATGAGGAGGGTCCTTTCAGCAGCAGGGGGTGGGGGGACAGGGAGCAGGGATGAGGGTAAGGATGGTACCAAAATGTGCTGTTTACATACCATGTCCATAATGAATAAACAAAGTAAAGACAAATTAAAAAAAGAGCCTCTTCTGTTCTTAGCCAGTTGTGATTTAAATCTTTAAAATAAAAACAAAAAAAGAAGTTAAAAAATAAATAAATTATTTATTCATCTAAAAAGTAAAATAAATAAAAAAAAATTTTAAGGGCTGGGAAGATTGCTTAGTGGTTGAGGCACTTGCCTGTGAAGTCTAAGGGCCGGTGTTTGACTCTCCAGATCCCACACAATCCAGACACATAAGGTGACAGAAGAACACCCGGGCCCTGGCATGCCAATTCTCTCATAAAAATTTTAAAAATTATGTTGAGAATGCATGTTTCTGAGATCCAGACCTTAGTAAGTCACAGATCATATATAGGGGTAAGTTATATAAATGTGTGCTTGTATGTGTATGATAAGGACAAAAGCCATGTTAAACAAACATTCATTGAAAGTGTTTACATAGGTACTCTGTTATGTGTCAAAGGTAAAATGATGAATAAGAAAGAGTGTAGCTTATTTATGTTTGCATTGTGGATTTCTTTTTATTTATTTTTTTTTCTTTTTTTTTTCCTCAATTTTTATTAACATTTTCCATGATTATAACAAGTATCCCATGATGATATACTCCTTCCCCACCCCCAATTTCTCCTTTGAAATTCCATTCTCCATCATATCCCCTCCCCATCTCAGTCTGTCTTTTATTTATTTGTCATGGTCTTTTCTTCCTCTTATGATAGTCTTGTGTAGGTATTGTCAGGCACTATGAGGTCATGGATATCCAGACCATTTTATGTCTGGAGGGAGCACATTGTAAGGAGTCCTACCTTTCCTTTGCCTCTTACATTCTTTCTGCCACCTCTTCCGCATTAGACCCTGAGCCTTGGAAGGTATCAAGATGTTACTCAGTACTCCAGTCTCTTCTTTCCAGCACTATGATACCTTCTGAGTCATCCCAAAGTCACTGCCATCTGAAAAGAGAAGATTCTCTACCAAAAATGAGAGTAGCATTAATGTAAGGGTATAAATATTAAGAGAAGTGCTTACTGGGCAGTTTGATAAGCATAGTATATACATTTTTCCAGACATCAGCAGATGTTATACCACTAGGGCTCATGACTACCCCTGTTTTAAGTCTTCAGTACCAGGGATGTGTTTCCCCCATGGAGCGGGCCTCCAGTCTAATTGGAGGGCAGTTGGTTTCCACCATGACAGATGTGCCACAATTGCACCCATTGGCTCATTTGGGCTGGCTGGCCAATTATAAGGCTTGCAGTGTCCACTGTTGAGTATCTTCACTGGTGGTGGATTTCTTTTTTAAATTTAATTATATATATAACAAGTTATACACTTTTATCCCCTCAGCCCAATTCCCATTACCCTGGGGGCCCTGCGGTTATGGTAATCACCGTGGGATCATGAAGGCCTCAGTAAGTCCTATGGGGTATGGAGGAACGTGCCTCAGGGTATTCCTACCAACTCTGTGGCTGTTACAATCTTTCCACCTCCTCTTCCCCAATGTTACCTGAGCCATGGCAAGCCTGTTTTAGTTTTCGACATACTATTTTTTTTAATTTTTTATTTATTTATTTGAAAGCAACAGAGACAGAGAGAAAGACAGATAGATAGATAGAGGGAGAGAGAGAGAATGGGCGCGCCAGGGCTTCCAGCCTCTGCAAACGAACTCCAGACGCGTGCGCCCCCTTGTGCATCTGGCTAACGTGGGACCTGGGGAACTAAGCCTTGAACCGGGGTCCTTAGGCTTCACAGGCAAGCGCTTAACCGCTAAGCCATCTCTCCAGCCCGAGTTTTCGACATACTATTTTAGGCACCCTGATTTAGTGTTGAACTCTTTGTAGCTTGTGGAATTTTGCATTCATAGGTTTTGGTTAATTTTTGCATCTATCACCATTGCCCTGGGGATAGTTTTCAGGCTAGCATTAAGAACAGTATTTATAACATCACTACCTCTACAATTTCTCCTGGGCCCTGCCAGATGTGGTAGAGATGTCAAGTCTCATGGTGGGCAGGCAGTCAGCTATCTTTTTTGTCTTGTCATCAGTTGATCTAGACTTTTATCTACCTTTTCTGCCATCTCTAAAATGAAACATATTCTCCAACCAATGCTTGACATTTTTATGTGGGTTTTGGGGATCCAAACTCAAATCCTCATGTACTGCACCAAGCATTTTATCCACTGAGCCATCTCCTCAGCCTGAATATTTCTTTCTTTCTTTCTTCCTTCCTTCCTTCCTTTCTTTCTTTCTCTCTTTCTTTCTTTCTTTCTTTCTTTCTTTCTTTCTTTCTTTCTTTCTTTCTTTCTTTTTCTTTTCTTTTTTTCTTTTTTCCAGAAATGTTCTCACTATGTAACTCTGGTGTACCTCAGGACTCATTGTAGCTCAGGTGACTTCAAACTAGCAGTAGTACTCCTACCTTTGCCTTCTGAGTGTTTAGACTAAAAGTACATGCCACCACACCTGGCTCACGGCCAGCTCTTTCCAAACAATGACTGTGGCAGACAATTCTGGCAAATCCCATGACCAGACACTTCTTCATGCCTCTCAGTTGTAACTAAGAATTACTTTTTTTTCCTATGCCTTTTAAATTATGCCAATATCTCACCACTGTTAGAGTGAGATCTTCTAGCCAGATCAGGGACTTCCATTCTCCTGGTCCACTAGGTTCAATGTTATGCTTCCCAGTAAGGGAAGTAAATATTACTTGTAAAGTCTGGGCCATTGAGGAAAAAACTCCATCCAGCTAAGACAGCCAAATCTATACACGTTCATCATAAGACGTAGGCTCCTGTAGAGAGGCTCCTTATATGATAAAAACTTAAAATTCCTTTCAAATAAGAAGATAAGTCTCCAGTAGATATTGATTCTGATTTTCTTTGCCAAACTTCTGCCTTTGCTCCAATGACACCAAATCATTTCCTATTGTCATGAACTGTTACAATGTTTTTATTGTTCCTAAATGTCATTCTCAGGAATGAAGAAAAAAAGACTACATATAGATGGTGAAGATAAATATGAATGGATAACAGGCCTCTCTCTTGGGTTTTTAGAGTAGTGTCTGCCTCTGAGCAGGACCCTAACTGTGACCTCATTCAGCCTGAAGAAGTTAGACTGGTCTGCCTGTTCTGTTTCCCTCTAACAGCAGTTAGAGTTTCCTCTCAGGATAGGGTAATGAAGGAGGACAGGAGAAAACTATGTTATTTTAGGCAGTTTCAGTTAGAAATTGAGGCCAGAGAGAACCAGGAGATGCCACAGGACGTGCCATCTCCCTTTCTCACAACAATGGAACTTTTAGCAGCAGGGAAACTAGTGTCTGATTGAGACTGATCTACAGCGCCCCCTGCTGCCCGCAGTATAACATGCTACCTAGATAGATGGCCCAGGCGGGCTGATCTGGGGTCTGGCCCCAAACCTGCAAACCAATGGGGTCTTCCCCTTGCATGCCTGAGCCTGACACTATAAAGGCTACATCTGGCCTCCTCTTTCTCTTTGCCATTCCATCTAGATTCCTTCTCATCTCTGCTTGGATATAATACACATGAGTGGCTTCCCCTCACCCAGCCTGGCTGGTGGGGGGTGGGTCAGAATATTTCTTTGTCTGCATGCTTTTTTTTTTTTTTTTTGGTTTGTTGGTTTGCCTCTGCTTTATAGCTTTGGGCAACTTCTCATTTTAATTACATGTATGATTTCCCTGGTCTGTGAGTCTACCACATGCATAATCTCCTTATACAGTAATCTACCATGAGGGTGCTTTCTCTCACTCTAGGCCTGTTACCTGTGTAATTATCCTAAACTCTGGGTAACCATGGGAGTAACCTTCTTTACGACTCATTTCTCATCTAGATAGCTTCTCTCTGCTAGTCTTCCTCAAGTCAGCACCATTTGCCCTTCTAACTTTCTTCCATGGGGAAACTCAGGGTGGATGCTATGGATGTTCCTTCTAAATCTCCCTACATAAGCACCTAGAGTCTCTCTTTCACATGTTTATTTTCAAAAACACCTCAGTTTCCCCTCCCTCTCCCCATCAGTCTCTCTTTTATTTTGATGTCATGATCGTTTCCTCCTATTTTATGGTATTGTGTCAGTAGTATCAGGCTCTGTGAGGTCATGGATATCCAGGCCATTTTGTGTCTGGAGGAGCACATTGTAAGGAGTCCTACCCTTTCTTTGGCTCTTATATTCTTTCTGCCACCTCTTCCGCAATGGACCCTGAGCCTTGGAAGGTGTAATAGAGATATTTCAGCGCTGAGCACTCCTCTGCCGCTTCTTCTCAGTATCATGGTGCCTTCTGAGTCATCCCAAGATCAATGCCATCTGAAAAGAGAAACTTCTCTAACCAAAAGTGAGAGTAGAATTAAAATAGGGGTATAAAAATTAAGAGAAGTGCTTACTGGGCAGTTTGGTGAACATAGTACACACATTTAGCCAGACACCAGCAAATGTTACACCCCTCGGGCTCATGACTACCCCTGTTGCAAGTGTTCAGTATCAGGGATGTATTCCCTCCCATGGAGTGGGCCTCCAGTCCAAGTAGAAAGTGGTTGGTTTCTTCCATAGCAGACATGCCACTATTGCACCCACTGGCTCCTTTGACCTGGTTGGCCAAATTTAAGGCTTACAGTGTCCACTGTTGATTAACTCCACTGGTGGATTTCTCTCTCTCCCACTGAACTGCGTGCAGCATAGCTTTTTCCAGCTTTCTGTCAGCTGGTCTACACAGAGGAGGTTTTCAGCTCAGCTCCAGCAGGATTCCTCAGTGACCTTTCATCCCAATTATGTGGAGTCTTCAGCAATAGGGTCTTACCATCTATTCCTGGTGGGAAACCAAGAGCCTTGACAATGGCCTGTAATGTTTTGGAGGTATCAAGGACCTCCCTCTTGGGAAGGTGTCCCATCCCTGACACCTAAAATTTTCTAGTAACAATCTATGGCTCCTGAATGTTCCATTGTCCCAAAAAGTAGGTTTCCATATGACTTATTTATATCCTCTTAGATTTTGATTAGCTCTCCCTCCACCTTTCCTTTACTAAATCTCTTCCTCTGACCTCACTTAAGCCTTTTCACCCATTAATCTGTTTTTATGTAAAGTATCATCCTATTATTTCCCTCTCCCTCCATTTTTATCCCCTTTATATTCCCTTTCTAGCTTACTGGCCTCTGCTACTGACTTTTATTCCTACTCACATATATGTCCAAACATTTGTAGCTAGGATCCATGAGAGAGAGAACATGTGACATTTGGCTTTCTGGGTCTGAGTTACCTCATTAAGTATAGTCCTTTACAGATCCATCCATTTTCCTGAAAATTTCATAATTTTATTTTTCTTTATTGCTGAGCAGAACTCCATTGTGTAAATGTGCCACATCTTCATTATCCACTCATCAGTTGAGGGACATCTAGGCTCATTCCATTTCCTAAATATTGTGAATAGAGCAGCAATAAACGTGGTAAGATGAGTACTTAGGGTACAAGCCTAGCAGTGGTATAGCTGTATCATATGGCAAATCTATATTGAGCTGTCTCAGAAACCTCCACAATGATTTCCATGATGGCTGGACCAGATTGCATTCCCACCAACAATGTGGAAGGGTAGCTCTTTTTCCACATCCTCACTATCATATATGGTCATTTGTTTCCATGATGGTAGCTAATCTGACAGGAGTGACATGGAATCTCAATGTAGTTTTAATCTGCATTTCCTTGATGGGTAGGAATGTAAAACTTTTTTTTAGATGTTTATATGCCATCTATATTTCTTCTTTTGAAAACTCTCTGGTTCAACAGCTCATTTTTTAATTGGGTTGTTTGAGTTCTTATTAGTTTTTTCAGTTCTTTGTATATCCTAGATATTAATCCTCTGTCAGATGTATAACTGGCAAAGATTTTCACCCATTCTGTATGTTGCCTCTCTGCTCAATTCACAGTGTCTTTTGCTGTACAGAAGCTTTGTCAGCAGTTGATCTATGGTTTTATTTCTTGAGCAATTGGGGTTATATTCAGAAAGTCTTTGCCAAGACTAACATAATCAGGAGTTTCCCCTACTTTTTCCTCCATTAGTTTCAGAGTTTTATGTCTGATATTAAGGTTTTTGATCCATTTGGACTTAATTCTTGTGCATGGGGAGAGAGAAGAATCTATTTTCATCCTTCACATACAGATGTCCAGTTTTCCCAGCACCATTATTCGCTGAAGAGGCTGTTTTTCTCCCATGAGTATTTTTGGTATTTTTGTCAAAGTTCACTTGGGTATAGCTACCCAGACTTATATCTGGGCCCTCTATTCTGTTCCATTGATCGACTTGTCTGTTTTTGTGCTAGTACCATACAGTTTTTGTTACTATGCCTGTTATATAGATTAAAATCAAGTATGGTGATACCACCAACCTTATTTTTGTTGCTCAAAATTGTTTTAGATATTCAAGGATTTTTGTGCTTCCAAATGAATTGTTAGATTGTTTCTTTTCTAGCTCTGTGAAGAATGCCATTGAAATTTTGATGGGGATTGTATTAAATGTGTGGATTGCTTTTGTTAAGATTGCCATTTTCACAATATTGATTCTTCCAATCCGAGAATAAGGGATGTCTTCCCATTTCCTATTGTCTTCTGTAATTTTTCACTTGAGTGTTTTAAAGTTTTCATTGTAGAGAGCCTTCACTTCCTTGGTTAAGTTTATTCCAAGGTACTTTTTTTTGATGCAATTATGAATGGGAGAGATTCCCTGATTTCATCCTCTGTGTGTTGTTTGTTAGTATATGGGAAGGCAATGGATTTCTGTGTGTTTATTTTGTATCCTGCTACATGTCTATAAGTATTTATCAGCTCTAACCATTTGCTGGTACAGTATTTAGGGTCCTTTATGCATAGAATCAAATCATCTGCAGATAATGATAACTTGATCTCTGCCTTTCCAATCTGTATCCCTTTTAAATGTGTCTCTTGCCTTATTTCTATGGCAAAGACTTCCAGTACTATATTAAATAAAAGTGGGGACAGTGGACACCCTTGTCTTGTTCCTGAATTTAGTTGAAAAGCTTCAAGTTTTCCCTCATTTATTATTATGTTGGCTGTAGGTTTGTCATAAATAGCCTTTATTATGTCTAGATGTGTTCCTTCTATTCCCAGTCTCGGTAGGACTGTGTTTGGTGTTATCTGTGACCTTAGTTCTAATAGCATTTGTTTGATGAAATTGGGAGACCCCATGTTAGGTGCATATATGTTTTAGATTATAATTTCCTCCTGTTGGAGTGTTCCTTTAATCAGTATAAGGTGACTTACCTTATCTTTCTCAACTAATGTTGGTTTGACTGTCAGATATTAGGATACTGGCCCCGCTTTTATTCTAGGCCCATTTGATTAAAACACTGTTTTCCAACCTTTCACTCCAAGACAGTGCCCATCCTTTGTAGCAAGTTGAGTTTATTAGAGATAACAAATTGAAGTATTCTGCTTTTTAACCCGGTCTTCAAATCTGTCTTTTGCTTGGGGCATTGAGGCTATTGATATATGCTACCCCCCCCCCAACATGAGTGTGTGTTTTCTGCCTCCCATGTGCTTATGACTTTGTTCTAGTCTTCTTCATAGATCCTTATTTCCCTTAAGTTTACTCTACAAACTGTGACTTCTCTCTAAATAAACTTAATACTTCATAATTTATTTTTATTGAGTTCATTTTCATCAACTCTCTGTTAAAATAGTGCAGGACCCAAATTGGCATTCATAAACTTGAACCTCAAAATCCTGCATCAGCATCATGTCTCTTGACAGATGGACTCCTTCCTTGCATATTTGGCTACTTACACAGTGTGCTGGTTTGATTCAGGTGTCCCCTATAAACTTAGGTGTTTTGAATGCTAGATTCCCAGCTTATGGAGATTTAGGAATTAACACCTTTTGGAGGGAGTGTATTGTTGGGGGCGGCTTATGGGTGTTATAGCCAGTTTCCCCATGCTAGTATTTGGCACACTCCCCTATTGCTATTGTCCACCTAATGTTGGCCAGGGGGTGATGTCCACCCTCTGCTCATGCTGTGTTTTCCCCTGCCATCATGGAGTTTCCCCTCCAGTCTGTAAGCCAAAATAAACCTCTTTTTCCCACCAGCTGCTCTTGGTTGGGTGATTTCTACCAGCGATGCAAACATGACTGCAACACACAGAATAAAAAAATGCTTTTAAAAAATATTTTTTCTCATGAAATATGTACATAAGAGTACAAAGATAACAAGTATTATATGAATTTTTATGGATTTATATTTTAAGCTGTTTTTATTTCTGTCTTTCTTAGAGTAATTAGTGACAAATAGGTAGAGAAATTATTCTACAAGTGTTGCAGTCAAGTTTGCATTCCTGGCAGAAATCACCCAACCAAGAGCAGCTTTTGGGAACAAAAGGTTTATTTCACCTTCCAAACTTGAGGGGAAGCTCCATCATGGCAGGGGAAAATAATGTCAAGAACAGAGGGTGGACATCAACCGATGGCCAATATTAGGTGGACAATAGCAACAGGAGAGTGTGCCAAACAATGGCAAGGGGAAACTGGCTGTAAGACCTATAAGCCTGCCTCCAACAATACACTCCCTCCATGAGGCATTAGTTCCCAAATCTCTATCAGCTGGGGACCTAGCAGTCCCCAGTGTTCCACACAGAAGTAACCAAGGAAGTAATGGTTGCAATTGAGTCAATGTGTAAAAGTCAAGATAAACTTGTTGTGATGGTTTGGTTCAGGTGGCCCGCATAAATGCATTTGGTTTTTCGAGGTAGGGTTTCACTTTAGACCAGGCTGACCTGGAATTCACTATGGAGTCTCAGGGTGGCCTCAAACTCATGGTGATCCTCCTACCTCTGCCTCCGGAGTGCTGGGATTAAAGGCATGTGCCACCACACCCAGTATAAACCTAAATATTTATGAATGCAACTGCCACTAATATGTTCATAAGAAATATACCACACTTAATGGTCTAGCTTCATTATAAATTGGAAATATGACCTTCATTTCTCAGAATTATAATGCAAATATTAAGGACATATGAGACAGGCATGTTTATTTAATAGGAGATAAAGATGCTGAGTTGTTTGGATAATGGTTAATGCTGGGGAAATGTGATAGCTCTGTCATCTCTATAGTAACAAACTCTGATGTAACAGAGAAATTTCATGTAGATATCAAAGACAGCTCTAAGATATAATAACAGGAATGTGGAAAATTACTAGTAAAGTAAGAAAAAAAAATGTTACTATATAAATAGCATCTCTTCCACTCTGTTTTTATATGAAATTACTCTTCGAATGCTGTTTGTTGCTATTATTCTTTTCTCTTTACAAAAGATAGTTATTGCAGAGTGAAATATTTTTAGGAAAATAAAACACTGTAAGCATGTAATTCCCAATGCATTTAAGGGCACTCATGGCTCTTGCATTTTTTCATGTGCATTCTTGACACACAGGTACAGTTCTATGACTATAATAGAAGGGGATGGATCTCACTACCATTGAATCTTGGATAGTAAGGTAAGAGGAATGGGGAATAGATGGACTGATAACATGATCATATTGTATACCCTTGTCTGTTTTAATAGAGATTCAGTGTCCAATATTTTAAAGCGAATAACAGTAAATGTTTATGTAGAACTCATCAGACATAATATTCTAGAAGGGTAGTGTGTATGTTTTCAAGGTAGGGTTTCACTCTAGCTCAGGCAGACCTGGAATTCACTATGTACTCTCAGGGTGGCCTCGAACTCATGGCAATCCTCCTACCTCTGCCTCCCAAGTACTGGGATTAAAGGCATGCTCCACCGCACCCAGCTATCACTTTTAGTTTAAACAAAAGGAAACCAGGGCCTGATGAAGTCAAACAACTTGCCAAACATAACACATTTTTAGCAAATCTAATCTAAACGAGACTATGTCTCTACATTTGATGACAACTTACTTGATTCCTGTCTTAAAGATCATCATCTGAGGATTATGATAGACAGGGCTATAGTTCTGGAGGCTACTGTTTATTTCTATTAGTGCCATGGACAATGAAAATTTTCATATTTAAACATGCCTAAAGAAAAATGATGACATTATTTTTCCTTTGAATAGGCCAAAGAAGAAAGGGAGCTGCACTATGTTTTGGTTCAGGCCAAATTCCCTAAAAAGGAATCTCTATAATTTATGCATACAAATGCATGGATGCTTCTACAAGAAAGTCTATATAATCAATAAAGCAGGCCATATGGGTGCCAATGAAAATGTACTATATACCACATGTCTAATGTTTTCTCTAGAAACGTAAATTCATTTCTGCTTTCATTATATCAAAAATCTCATAATTCACAAACAAGGCAAATGTGCTATATTAGTGTTTTTTGTTATAAAGTACCCAAGGTAGGCTAATGTAGTGAAAAGAGGTTTTATTGACTCACACTTCCAGCAGTTCAAGGATAAGATACCTGCATTAGGTCAGATCCAGTGAGGACCTCGTGACATCCTTCTAGGATCATGGAAGACAAGATCACTTAGCAAAATAAAAAACCAAAAGTAGATTGAGATATCCCAGTCCCTTCCATGAGCAATCTTCCAGATGCCTAGGCACCACTGATGAACCACATCTCAGAGTTCTGTTACCTCAGAGATTATCATAGTGGGTACAAAACTTTCAACACACAAATATTTTGGGCACATAGGTAAGTCTTATCAAGATTATAACATTTGTCAATACTTTATCTTGCTTTCATTTATTTATTGGGAAAGAAATTATGTAGACTAGCCCTGAGAAGTATTTAAATTGTATGCCAAGGGCTAGGGATTTGACTTAGCAGTTAAGGCACTTGCCGGCAAAGCCAGGACTCATGGAAGCCAGATGCACAAGGTGGCACATGCATCTGGACTTCATTTGCAGCAGTTGGAGGCCCTAGCATGCCCAGTCTCTGTGTGTGTGCATGTTTCTTTCCCTCTCTCAAATAAATAAATAAAAATGGAAATAAATTTTAAAAATAAAGAAATTGCATGCCAAGTCAAGTAAATGAGCAAACCATCTTCCTAGGCTTAGGTTGGTTACAGTTGAGTGGGTGAAATGACATACAAATTATGACAAGAACAAACACATCAATTAAATCTATTTCTGGAGTCTTTGGGAGTGGTCAGAAAAAGAAATGTCTCAGAGGAAATAATATCTGAATTGTCTTGAAGAATAAATTAATTTTTTTCTCTAAGAAGGATGGGTGAGGAAGCTAATTTCAACCACTGAGAAGATGATAACATTTTGAAATATTGTGATGTGAAAGTAAAATAGCAAAGCAGAGTTACCTTGTTTAAAACCTGATCACATCTCTAAAACAAGCCTTCTTGTTTTTTCTAACCATTAATGTGAAAACATCTTTCTAATTTCTTACTAAGGAAGTTAGATTCTGACCTCTGGTCATAGCACAGGTCTATTGCACTTACTTTCTCTTTTCTTACTTGTCATTCTTACAAACATTTATCTAAGAAAAGTGTGCTTCATTATTCTAGAATTATCTTAGACATTGAAAATGTAAGTATGTTAACTGAAAGGTTGGAAGCTCAGAACATATTGAATCATAGAGATCCTATTGTAAATGTCCCATCTTTGATGGAAACTTCTTTCCTTGGACTTTCTGGCAAATTTCAATTAATCCTGTCAAGAGCGGTTAGCTGCTGCTTCTTTTGTGATCTTTGCCTCAGTGCTGGTGAGTCCTTAATAGGGTTCTTTTTCACTGTTAAATCAGTGAAAGCATGCAAATACAGTTATTCCTCTCAGCCTGGTTTCCTCATGCAAAAAATATATATAAAGAAATAAAAATACAATAGTGTAGTGATGGTTTCTTGCACCTTTCCTAAGTCCCCAGAGAAATTTGGGTTTAACTGTTCCTTTGGTTCCAAATTTCACTTGTCCTCCACATTAAACATGTCCCTTCTCTTTTGCAATCAATTTACATTCCAGGTTATATTTCATTAGCATTTCTTTGCTTGTAAATACATAGAATGCTTTTCTTGGTTGCCCAGTACCCTTGAGCAGTGTTGATCAGTAAAGTGGTATCTTTTCAGAGGATTTTTCTAAATTATTCTCTTGACTGCTGATAAATTGACTAATCCAACGCTATTATGTTGGTCAATGCTGCTGGCAGTGTTCATTTACTTAAAATCAGAAAGCAATCCGTGCTAGCACAGAGAAGCCGGGTCCTTATGTCCGTGCGCGCATGATTGTGTGAGGACCTGTGCTGAAGGCAAGCAAACCTAACCTTCACAGAGTCTTCAAATTTGGGGGTCACAAGGACAAGTTAGAGATCACTGAGTCCAATCTTGTCATTTTAGAACAAATGGAAGACCAGGATTTCAGCCAGCATAGGAAACCAGAGAAAGAGGTACGTCATGCCACGTTGCTCAGTCCTTTCAGAGCATTGCATCGGTTACATCAGGTGGACTTGGCCTTATGTCTTTGTCTTTTGAAGAACTGGCCTGGTATCTGTTGATGTCAACATCCACCCCACTCAGCTTTCTGGGAACTGAAGCCAGAGCCCCATGCATGGTAGACAGATGTGTTACACTTGGCACTATCCCCAGCCCATCGCCTCTGCTTATCGTTGATTGTTTCCACTGGAGCGGAAAGGAAGTAGAAGGAGGCTTATTTCAAATTGTTTACTGATGCTCTGGGGACTGAAGCATTTTGTAGGGCAGAGAAGAGACAATTGCACAGACATAAGATTCTTTAATCTATTTCCTAGACTATTTAAATTGTATGATTTAATAATTTGCAGGGAGAAAGGGGGGCTTTAAAAGAAACTGAACTCTGCCCCTTTGTTAAAGTATACCTTTTGAGGGTTCCCTTAGTCTCATAGTTAATACCAGAGTTTAGAGAGTAGAAGTCTATGTGGCAGAAATTACCAAATCATGTCCTCAAAAAGAAACATGGTTGTTGTTTTAAATGTTTATTTATATTTATTTATTTTCTTTTGTAAGCTCTCTCATTCATACCAGAAATTTAAAGTCATTTACTTTTGCTATTTTTATAATAATTAGAGTTTTCTTTTCCTATATCCAAAAAAACAAATTAAGCAATCTGTTGCCACATACTTGTAGTGAGGGTCCCTCACAGTGCCCTTTTAGATTCATATTACCTGGTCTCATAATGAGGCCTTCCCCTGTGCCCAGTCACTTCTGACCCTTGCTGTCTCTGAAGAATGAAGCTTAGTTCTTTCCTTTCCTGGGTCACTTCGCTCATAACTCAGCCTTCTTCAGAGTGATCACAGAACACGGAAATACTTGGGCTCTCCTCCACACTGATTTCCCTTAGGTATAAGCCTTCATTCCCAGTGTTGCAGTGAATGGGGGTTTGCATTGCCTCTTCAGGACCCACAATATAATAGTTTACTGGAGGAAACAGGAAAAATGAGTCTCTCCCCTAATTCTATGTAATTGTTCTAATGGGGAAAGAGACATAGATATTCAAATGTAAGGAGAAACACAATATCAAGTTTGGTATGTTTCCTGTTGCAAGAGATAAATACAACATATGGCTATATGTAACCTTTCCTTTTTTGGATGTGCCCCAGAAATATATCTGAATATATTATGATGCACCAGGAATTCACGAAATAAACTGCAATAAGTTCATTATTCCACATCAAAGGAGGTGGTACTGAGCAAGAAGTGTCCATTGAATGTGGGATTTTCCCAATACTCACTAGGTATATAATATGTGACTATATATGAGTTTATGCTTATATACAAATATATATGTGCGTGTATAATCATAATATGATATATGCATATATATATGTATAATCACAGGATTATATTTGTATATATATGTATAATTATAATATTACATATATATGTACCACATAATCATATGTTCAGTTTGTAATTTTCTCCTGCATGCAGAAAGAAGCATTTAGACTGAAGGTATTAGCTAGGTTAGGGCTGATCTGCTTCTATAACAACAAACTGTGCAGCAGAAGGTTTGAGAAAGAAGCATGCATAGAAACTACCTCTCCTCCACACATATTTGGCTCATTTGGACTTGTTCTTTTATGGAGATTATGGAATCATTTAGACTCAAAAGAAATATTTGCAAGGTGAGTAGTCTTTAAAAAAAAAGAAAAAAATTTAGCTAAGCATGACGGGTCAACATCTTTAATTCTAGCATCCAGGAGGCAGAATTAGGAGGATCACTGTGAGTTTAAGGCCAGCCTGAGACTACAAGTAGTGAATTCCAGGTTAGCCTAGGCTAGAGTGAAACCCTTCCTCAAAAAACCAAAACAGAAAAAGAACAAAAATTTGTCCTCGTTGATTATTGAATAAGTAACTTGTTATAGTCAACCTTTATGTTCTGTACTTTGTATCAGTGAGAATGAAAACCTGTGGGACCAAATGGACCAAGGGGAGCTGAGTAGATGCATCAGAGGGTGCAGTGCTTGCAGACCTGAGTTCAGGTCCTCACACACATGTCCAAGCCAGTGTGGCAAAAATCTCCAGTGTGTGGTAGACAGAAAAAAAGTAAGATTCCTAGAAGTGATTAGTAGCCTAGTTGGTGAACTGTAAGTTCAGCACAAGATCTCATCTCAAAAAATAAAGTAGAGAATAACTGAGGAAGACCCATGATGTCAACTTCTGGCCTCCACATCTGCGTGTACACACACACACACACACACACACACACATCATTATGCACACAACACATATATGCATATAAAAAATGGACCTAAGCATAGAGGGTAGAACTGGGATGATGACAGATAAGAACACTCTCACATAGACAAGCATGTTTCTGCAGACACATTTGGTGCCTGGCTTGTCCTTATGACTGAAACACCAGCAACACCAGTGCTTCAGGGTCTCACACACAGGGGTTGCAATGCTTTGGGTCATGTGTAAATGTGCAGAATTAGTATCAGAAGAGCTCCTTGATACAAGATATTTTTTGTTTCCTGCAGCAACTGACACAAGTGAACAACAGTTTATAAAAGAAGAGAGGAGGAACAGGGTGAGAGTATGGTTTCTGTTTGAAATCACTGGAATGTTACAGAGGAGACTAGGCAACTGCTAAGGTTGCTGAAATGGGGTTGTTGTAGGGCATCTCCATGGTTCTCTGACCTTGCCATATGTATAATTTATTTTCTTTCCTTCTCTCTCTCTCTCTCTCTCTTTCTTTCTTTCTGTCTGTCTGTCTGTCTTGGATCTTAGTCCACATAGAAATCAATCCTGCGTTTAGATCACACTGGGGTTGAAGGTTGAAGAGACTGATATTTGAGCACCCTTGTGGTATATGTGCATACCAGATGAGGACCTCTGCCCTCAGAGCAAGCTGGTTGTTTTACTTTGAACCTATAACACTTGGCTTCTAAGGTGTGGCTGATGTATAAAGTTTGAGGCACTTAGATGTTTACTCAGCAGGGGACTTCGGTGTGGCCTCAGACCACTGTGACACCTTCATCAAGGGCAAATTTCCCTGTGATTTTACCTTACTGTGGGCATTGTTCTCCTCATCCCACACAAGTGATGATATGAGGTACACTGTCAGAATGGATGACAATGAGGGGGAATTAGGCAGCCAGTCAGGGGAGAGGACCCAAAGAAGGAACACCAGCCTACCTGCTTCAGCAGATCCATTTTAGGGTCTAATCCATTATATCCAATCATCAGGTCTCTTGTCCCTTTCTCCTGAGCCTAGACCAATCAGCTTTCTCTCAGACTGAAGTGAGCCCACCACAGTAAGATTATAAATAGATCCATACCAAGTGGGCAAGGCCTCTTTTGGGTTTTTCACCTTTCTTCAACTTCCAGGTCCCTGCTCTGGTAAGCTCCCCTCATCTTGGTCCTGGTGTACTGAAATGGGGGGAACCTTATGCCCACTTCTATTCCCTACTCCAGCCTGCCTTCCACATGGCAGAGCTCTATGACTTTTTTCTCTTTCTTCCTCTTAATCTAATAAAGTCTTCCTTGCTGGTTGATAGATTTTAATGCTTTAAATTCACAAGACAAAAATCCAGGAATATCCTAAATTTATTGGTTCATTGACATTGACAAGGAGCCCCAGAGTTCCCATAGCAATAAGACTTTGGTTATATTATATCATAACCACTTGTTTTTGCACTATATGCTCAGGTGTTTTGGTAAGCCCAAAATGTTGGCCAAGAATCCAGAATAAGTTCTGTAGCTCTTTCCCATCTTAGAAACTCATTACATGAATTTAAATTTGAGTGTCCTGTATGCTCTTAACTTGAAAGAAGTTTTCATGGACATTTCCTCATTTGATTATCACAATAACAATGTGAATTGGATATTGCTTTGGTAATTCTTATTATTTGGTAATATCTCAAGTGAACCTTATGGGTCACTTTAAAAAAGAAACATTACTTCAACATTTTCTTCCAAGACTATCTTCCTTCACTCCATCAGTACACTTTCAGGGTCCTTTAGAATATTTCCCCTCTCTGGGACAGATTCTCTAAGTGCCACAACTCCATGCCCCATTCAACAGAAAATAACTCATGATCTGACATCATTGCCCCTCATCCTCTAATAGCAGTTAAGAGTGTCTTCTCATGGGGGGGGGAGGTGAGAGAGGGGGCAGAGTTAGGTTGACTGGACCCCTAAAGGTAAAAAGGGCAGGAAAGTTTGCACTTGCTAGAAATCAAATATAATCTGACTTATCACTTGCCTAGTTCCCTAGACCTGCTTTTCCACAAACAACCAGGAAGGTCCAGTCTTCATAGAGTTTAAACATTGTGGTGGGTCAAGTTCAGCCCCTGGAACTTGGTGCCAGAGCTAACCTCTTCCTGAGAAAGCCCTTAGCCCTAATCAACCAGCTGCCCCTCTGGTTCACCTGAGCCAGAAGACACCCCCACACCACCAAAAGGTTATAAATATCTTTTCGAGGACAGGGCAGGCTCTCTGACCACTTGGGAACTTCCAGTTGTGGATTAGTTTTTCCCTCTGCTAGGCCTGGGTTGGCTCCTCCCAGGCCCAGGCTCAGGGCCAGCTGGGACAGCCCAGTAGCCCTTAGTCTCTATATGGGCTCCTTTATCCCCTCCAGCTCCCCACATGGTAGGAGCTCTTGAACTTTCTTTTCTTTCTTCTTTCCATGCTTTTTACTGGCCCTCCACATGGGATCTCTAGCCACATGGGTGCCTTCCTTGACTCTGTACTTCCCTCAATAAATATAAAATTTATTTTTGGAAAGACATTATTTAGATATATGTCTGTGGTCAGCAAAATTATGCCTTACCCACTGTGCCCTAAGAGGCCAGCCTTCCAGTCCCTGGGAACTGTGAATGGGTTCCATAGTGTAAAAGGACATTAAGGTTGCAGATGGAATTAAACTTCCTTATAGATGCTAATCTCTTAGGGATAATATCCAGAAAAGGGGATTTTCCCTGGTAATGCAAGAGACTGAGATGAAGGGGAAAAAAAGTCAGAGTATGGCTATTTAAGAAGGAATAGATCTGCGGCTGAGGGCCGAGAAAAAGAAAACAATGGGATCAAAAGCCAAAAGATATAGGCAGGCTCTTAACTGAGGAAAAGGCAGCCTGCTGGCCTCTGTCCCTGGTCCTCCACACAATTTACACAGAGCTGTGAGAATAGATTTGCATTTATCCACTGGGCCATAGAAAACTAGCTTTAGAATTTAACACTAGTGAGTGGCTTCGGAAAATAAAATATCTTGATTGGTAGATGGAAAGTTCTTTCAAAGGTACTTTGCATGTACCTTGCATTTCTCATCCTGAGCAGGATGTACTGTCATGACTTGGCTATCCTGGGAAGTCTAGAGCACAGATCTGAAAGTGAAAGATTTTGGAGTTTCCATAATACAGATTAGGTCTTAAAGTAGGAAGACTTCTTGGCCATAACTGCCAAAAGAGCCCAGCTTATTTTGTTTTTCAAGTTCTTAAGTCTTTTTCCTCCTTGTGATTTCTTGCTCCTAACTGTTTATAAGTTTCTGCCAGTCACTTGCTAATACTACTTAAGATCTATTGACAGTAAAACTGGCTGTAAAAAAGATATATTTAAAGCTACATTCAATTCAACTCAGTAAATACGTTCTGAATGCCACCATATTTTTAAGAAATGTTCTTTTTCTTTTCATTCAGTAGATGATAGCATGGATATAACACTTTTTAGCATTTAATTATACCTTTAATATCTACTAAATATCATTAAACTCATGCTTTCTCTGATCTAAAGGAGAAAACACCGTATCTTAAGTCATCTAACATACATTGCACTACCACAGACAAAATGCCCTAAGCATAGTGACAGAGGTAGCAGAAATGTGGCTCCTTCTAATCTCGGAACTATTTGAATAAGTATTGCCTAACTTTAGTGTTAAAAGCTTAAAACAGAAACCCCAATAAAACTAGTGGAACCCCACTCCCCTTGCTACCCAGTCTCAGAGGACCCTTTCTTCTTACTGCCCCCCAATTCTGGCCTCTGACTGTGTGACCATTCAGGCAGGCCCAGTTGAGCACATCCCAATCCCTGCTGAACTTTTCTAGGAAAACTCAGAACGCTTCCAGGGATATTTATAGATGAATTTGACTTACAGAACTTTCAGTTTGGGGTTTAACTTATCCACTGCCTAAATATATGAAACACAGAACTGGAAGCTTAAACAAATCTGGAAGATGGATCCATTCTATTGCTGTATGTCAAGTTTAGATTACATGAGAACTTTCATTTGAACCAAGAAAGGACCAGATATTGAGATAATGAAGTTATCTTCTTTGACTCAGAGAGGTGGCTATGAATATCACTTGGCAAAATTTCTGAATAAAGTGACATTTCCATCCAAATGCTCACTTTTGTCATTCAAATACATGTTTTCACTGTTATAGGAATTTTTGCAGATGAAACTTGATTTTTCTTAAAGCCATTAGCCATTTGCATCTAGGCATAAATCCTTAAGTTCTATTGGAAGTCATGTCTACCTAGTCCCTTGACTGTTATTCTCTTTAATAATAAGGAGCATAACTGACATAGATAAATTCTCTACCAGCTAAATCAGGAAAAAGAAACCAACTGGTAAAATTTGTTATTTTTATACATTAAAAACATTCTAGGGCTGGAGAGATGGCTTAGAGGTTAAGCGCTTGCCTGTGAAGCCTAAGGACCCCGGTTCGAGGCTCGGTTCCCCAGGTCCCACGTTAGCCAGATGCACAAGGGGGCGCACGCGTCTGGAGTTCGTTTGCAGAGGCTGGAAGCCCTGGCGCGCCCATTCTCTCTCTCTCCCTCTACCTGTCTTTCTCTCTGTGTCTGTCGCTCTCAAATAAATAAATTAAAAATTTAAAAAAAAAAACATTCTAAATAATACCTAAAAAATAAGAACAAGTTTTGTAAATCACATCTGAAAATGATAGTAATAGGGATGGTTACCAAAAGAAAGAATCCTTTATAAATCGCTTGCAAATAAATTTAGATGGATTTTCTTAAATGTCAACAAATATCAGATCCTTTGCCCTACAGTAGAACTCTTTTAAAAAAAAAAAAGCAACATTCACAAAGAGTGATTTGCTGTGCAGTAAGAGTTTTTAGTTACCACTTAAGTCAGTGAAGTTTGCACATACGATAATGACCAGAAGGTCACTCAGACACTGGACCCTTGCTGGCTGAGTGGCATATACAGTTCTTCACCAGTAGAGTTCACCTTTTGGCTGGTCATTAAAGCTAGCTGAGGATTTTTGGAATATGGTGAATCCTGTATCATACCCCAGATAAAGTCTGAATCTCTGGAAGAGGGGCCCAGAAATCATGTTTTTTTTTTTTGGTGTTTTTTTTTTGAGGCTCCCTAAGTGATCCCAACAGCCAAGCCTGAACCACCACTGCATGACCAATGATATTTTACTTTTATGCACATCAAGGATTAACTTGGGTGTTTTCCTCCAGATTCATGTACCACTTAGAGAACGGGGACTTACAACTAAGAAGGTCATGCTGTAGAGGCATATGGAAACTGGTACCAAATGCTGTTTGCGGTAGGTAAGGAGACAGGCACCTTGTGACTGCCTTAAGATTAAAACAAAGACTACTCACTCCCACCTGAACAAAGCAGCTCTCTGGGAAAGTTAAGCTTTTTCAGTTATTATCTTGAGCTTCTTAATAACAACCAAAACAAAAGGAAGGAGGACATTGTTTTTAGTATAATAAGGAGGAAGTTTGATAATTACTTACCTGTTACAACAGGAGGCAAGTCACCTCTGAATCATCATATGTTTGTGAATAAACACTACTTACTCAGAAACTTGGCTCCCATATAAAACTGAAGGCTCTGAAAACCAGTAATCATGGGACAATGGGACAATAGGAAGAGGCTGAAATTGTTTCTAAATGGAAGAAAGATACTCTACATCCCGAGAGATACCCTCACCCACAACCCACATTCTGGGTATCTTTCTCTCTTTACCCTCTTCCCTACTTATGCCTGAGCTAAGTGGTATGGATGAGATTTGAAAGTCTCCTTTTCAAAGGAATACATAACAAGGATTTGACAAAACAGTTTCAATTGAATTCTTCACTATATTTTTCACATTACAATATGGTATTGAGCAAACACAGGTAGATTTTAAGGAATAGAAAAGGGAATAATACTCCCCCACCATGAACAATGATTATATCGTTGATCTCCTGCTCCACACAACACCTATAAAAGTCAATATTCAGAGAGCATGAAAGCACACTTTAGCAGAGAATTTTGTGTGGCTGAAACTGGTAAACATGTGGGAATCCAGGTGCTCAATATTTCAATTCTGTGGTGCAGAAGTGTTCCTTCATTACATGAAACTGTCACATTATTATTTTGCCTAATGATACCATCATTATCATATTCACCTAAGTGACAAAATGCCAGATTCATGCCCATCAATTTTCTACAGTGTCTTTCCAAATCAAAGAGCTTTCTCTTTTTATATCCGTCAAATTAGCATGGTGGGCTCAAGCAGCAGAAAGTAGAATTCAGTAGTGATATTCAAAAGTTTATACCATTTATTTCTTCACTGCAGTTCATGCATTAAATTTAGTACTGCCAAGACTTAGCCATCTAAGCTGAAATTATTCTGGATTTAATTATGTGTATCAAGGCAAATATTTAAGTGTGAAAATTTCAATCACAAGAAATGATAAAAAAAAAAGGTAAACACAATTTTAGAGATGAAGGATAAAAAGAAATAGTTTTTATTATACCAAGCTGCTAATCTATATCACTCTAATCCCACTGAATAAATTCAAAGAGCACATTTGATTTCCATGTATTTAAAAGTGGCAGTCTGTCTGCATTCATATTAAAATAAGTATAATTAAAGGAAGTTATAGAAGAATAGTTATAGCAATTGTCTTGTAAGTTGACAAATTATTTGAGGAAATATAAGAAAGCACACTAAAGGGCTGGAGATATGGCTTAGTGGTTAAGCGCTTGCCTATGAAGCCTAAGGACCCTGGTTCTAGGCTTGATTCCCCAGGACCCACATTAGCCAGATGCACAAGGGGGCACACTCCTCTGGAGTTCATTTGCAGTGGATGCAGGCTCTGGCATGCCCTCTCTCTCTTTCTATCTGCCTCGTTCTCTCTCTGTGTCACTCTCAAATAAATAAATAAAAATGAACAAAAATATTAAAAAAAATAAAAAAACAAAAATAAAAAAGAAAGCACACTAAAGGCAAGATACTTTACTTACGAGAGGCTTCAATGTGACCTCAGTCACACATTGTTTGTGATGATGGAAGTAACAATGTGTCTGGTACATAGGTACTCACACTCTAGTTATTATTAATATAAGTGAGAATGCTATCATATTTTATATTGTTTCTATATTACACAAAACATATTTCAATTGATTATGTTATTATGAAAGTAACTTCATTTCCATTCATAAGATTGTCAGGTAAGAGTGTAGAGTAGAAAAAGATTATATAAATTTCAGTTAATATTTGAAAAATATTTGATGATATTTTCATGAACCTAACAAAGCCTGCAGGATATAGTTTATCATGCTGAACTCCTATGTGGGTGAGTAACTGTAAGGAACCTAGTTGACATCAATGAAACTCACTAAACAAGGCCTGCTTCAAGTTAAGTAAAGATGCCATCTGCCTGGCCCACCCAGAAGAGAGAAATCTCTTGGCTAACTGAGATACTTCTCCTTCCTTCACTGCTCCACTTACATAGCCATTAATGTGAAGATTTCACTGGTTCTGTGTCTTCAAAATCTCTCCAAACACTTCCTTCTTCCATATTCTCCTCTCCTGCTGAGGTGTCACATTGGTCTCTATGGTTTTTCTATTTCCTACCTTAGTAATCACTCCCATGGTCAGTTGAAGAGCTCTTTTATTTTATTTTTTTCTAAGATTTGTTTTCTTGGTTTAATCTTCAGCAGATAGAAAACCCCTATCTTACCTCCCATTATAGGAAGACTGATAAATAAAACCCTAGAAGAATTAATTAACCCATGTGTTCAGTGCAGTTTTAATGAATACAGAAAGTATTAAATTTGTTACTTGGTGAACTATAGTAAATGTACATATCCTTCGAATTGCAGAAAAATGCAACCAGAAAAATTATTTGGTTTCCCACATATCCAGCATAGCAAGGTACCTATATGGGAGAGGTCAAGCTCCTAAGGGCTTTTTAATTCCACACAGGTTGACATAGTGACATGTATGGCCTCGACATAAAAGCTAAGACCAGAAGCTGTCACTATGTATCCAAGTAGAGACTTCAAAATGGTAATGACTAAGGGAGAGAATATGGCAGTAAAAAGCATGGATGAGATCAGATTAGTTATCCAAATCTGTTCCCTGTGGAGCCCCTAGGAGCCTACCATTATGGTTTCAATATGTTCTGTTTCCTATCCACCCACACAAATCCAAAGGGGAGCTTAACCCTCAGAGTCAGATGTTAATGGAACTGCGGGGATACTGATTCAGTCTCATTCTAGTGCGGAGAGGGCAGGGGTCTCTGAGCATAATTAGGATTCAGTAAGGTGACCAGATGTCTTGTGATTGAGAGATACACATACACAGGCACATCTCATGCTATGTGATGCTCTCCTCTACCAGGGAGAAGGTCATCACCAGATAATCCTTATTAACCTGGAACCTTCAGAATTTTTGACCCAAAATAAGCCACTCGTGTTAGCTTCAATAGAAAGCAGTTCATAGAGTTATGTGTTTGAATGCTTAACTCATAGTTGCTGGTGCTATTCGGGAAGGTTATGGAAACCCTAGGAGGAGGAGCCTTGTTGGTGGAAGGGGGTCCCTAGGGGCAAGTCTTAACCTTTTACAGTCCGGCCCCCACTTGCTTTCACTTTCTCTACTTCCTTCCTGCTGAAATGACAAAATGACACCATCTTTCTGCTGCTGTCATGCTTTCCACAGCATGGTGATTCACTTTCCGAAACTATAAGCTTAAATGAACTCTTTCCTTCCCTAAGCTGATTGTGGTTGGGTACTTTGTTACAGCAATGAGAAGGTAGATGATATAAACACTTTTTTAATAAAGTGGTTTTCTCCCAAGTATTTCATTATAGCAATGCAAACCTGACTAATATAAGTACTCATTCATTCATTAGAGATCCTATGAAAGCATTCATGTGAATTATTTAGCATAATACCTGTTATATTTTCAGTGTCTTATGACTGCTAAAATGGATATCTTGTTTCTTGTATCTTGGGGTATGTGTGTGTTTATTTACATTTTCTTCAAGCAACCTTGAAATCCCAAAGAAAAATTAAAACAAGGAAGATTTTTAAAAATAATTATTTTAAGCAAATATTCACTGTTTGCACTATTCCCATTATTTTGTGGATTGGAATATAGAAGAGAATACAGCAACATTCCTTTTCTGGCTTACATGCTGGGGATGGAAATAAGCACTGAATAAACTAGTAAATATGCAGTAATATAGCAGTAAGCTAAATATACAGATGGTGTTAAGTATAATGCAGAAAACAAAATCAGAATGGAGGACATATTATTGTGTAACTTGTTACCATTATTGTTACTATTATTATTTTATGAACTGTGGCTCTCCTCTGCATCTGACATAGCATCAGTAGCTGTATACGAGGGACAGATTAGCCTGGAGCTGGCTAGATATATTAACCCAATTCAACTGGATGGACTTAGGATGAGGTCTAGGTTGTCACACACAGTACCCAGGGCTGTGCATGAAGACACTGCTGAAGCGATATGAGGAAAACTGAAGGATAGTATCAAAGAATAAAACTAAAGTGACATGGAGATGTGAATTGGATAATGTGCTCTAGGACTTCCTATCCAACGTTGCTTTTGCATTATGAAGATCTGAAAACACAGGGTGAAAGGAAGATAACTTTAAGTTAATATATCATGATTATATAACGAAAGGACAGGATTTCTGGACTTTATGGAGTTTATTGAATTCTTATTATGCAGGTATCCAGTGAGAGGGAACAGAGAGTGAGCAATCGGATATCTATGAAAGGAGAACTCCAGGTAGAGGAACAACCAGGAAAGAAACCTATATGGGTTGTTTGATAAACAGAAAGGGATGGAGTCCATGAAGTAAGAGGTGGGGATGGATAAAACCAATAGGATATTGAGACCAATTTAAAGATAATAGCTTTTTTAAAAATTGAGAACGACAGACAGACAAAGAGAGAAAGAGAAAATGGGCGCATCAAGGCCTCCAGCCACTGCAAATGAACTCCAAATGCATGCACCCCCTTGTGCATCTGGCTTATGTGGGTACTGGGGAACAGACCCTAGAACTGGGATCCTTAGGCTTCACAGGCAAGTGCTTAACCACTAAGCCATGTCTCTAGCCCAGTGTTAGCTTTTATTATGAAGGAAAGTTGAATGGCACTGAGGGTTTGGGAATGGACTGACTTGATCTGATTGGTATTTTCAAAAGCTTTCTGAAAATAGCTTTAGGTGGGGACAAGATGGAAGCAGGCACCTCCTAGGAGGTGATAGCAAGTCTAGCCAGAGGTGTGGCTTAGACCAGCATGAAAGCTATGGAGGTGGCAAGAAGTGATCAAATTCTGGATATAGTTTGAAGGTAGAGCTGACAGGCAGGGATGAGGCCTTGAGCTTGATTGTAATGCCCAGCCACATTTGGCATAGGAACTTCTTTTCCCACAATTCTTTTATATACCCTTAATCCCATATAAAGTCTATTCAAGGCATCATTACAGTGCCTTTTGAATACATATGCATTCCACCAGGCTTTGAGGAATTCTAATACTAACCCAGAACTTGCATAGTGAGAGAAAAAATATCTCAGGGTAGCCCACCAGCTACTTATTCACTCACTGATAATTTCTGTAGCTGCATCTCAGGCTTAACTCTCCAACTCTTCCACAATCCCACACAATAACTGATTTCACTCATTAAATTACCTTCACTTTATTAGTGCAGCTGTCTAGTTTCACAGTGTATGTTGTAGCCTAGGAGGATAAAGAAAACAAAATGTCGTGATGGAAAAAAACAGAAACTACAAATCAGTCTTTATAGCAAACAGCTAACCAAGCCTCACATGTCTTTGTTGGCTTATGTCTGTGTCTCTCAGTATAAAAGAACTTTACATTTTAAAACACCCCTGAAATGGCATTAGTGGAGAAGATGGTATGTGGGAGATGAGGAGACAGGCAGATTTTTAAGTAGGAGAGTTATTTCCTTGAGCATAATTAGAATTTAAACAGCACATTGTTGATTTTTTTTTTCTCTCACTCTTATGGCTGAGGAATAATGAAAATTAACAGCATCGTTACTGAGACCGAACATAAAGCAATTCCAGCTTAGTACCTTATAAAATTGAGTTAATTTCCACTCATGGGATAAACAGATCTTCAAAGGCCTGTAAATGAAAACTCAAATATGATCCTGGGCAATTTTGTTCACTTTAGGTCCTATGTGCTCTTTTATAAAAGCAAGCATGGTATGGGAAGGGTAATTATTTCCTCTCCAGACAGCCTTTCAGCTTGTTTTGTGATTCCAAAGCACTGGTGAGCTTGTGTAGAGAGTTGCAGAAAGCTGTTCTCCTGTTGGGTTTTGGTATGCAGGATGCCTTTCTCCCTGAGCTGTCATGGCACCAATATAAGGTAATTTGACTAGGTTGATTTTGTCAGAAATTGGGCTGTAATATATTTTAGAATCCTCATGCTTCATGGAGAGTAAGGATATTGTCCCAGCTCTTAATGGTTATTACCTACATGTACATAACCCTCTGTGTTTTTCTTTTCACTTTCTCTTCTTTAAAATGAGTCTGGGTAATTAGCTGGAATGTACAATGAATAAGGACTGTGACTGGGCACAAATTTCCTAAACATCCCACACTCTGCTTCATAAAGATAATCACAGTGGTTCTGTTACCCCAGTGCTCTGTGGGTCCGTGCATATGACATTCTAATGAAGAATGGCAAGCGGTGTACAGAGATCAATCAGCGTACTGACTTTCAACCTCCGTGGTTCTATAATACTGATTTTTAAAAAAATACAAGTGTGACCTTCTAATAGGAATGCAATAAAGTAGTAACTTGCAAATGTGCAAAACCAATAAATTGGAAAACTGTGGTTAGTCAGTGACTTAAAAGAAATCTATTTATTACTATGCACCATTTATTTGCCATAGATCTTATCCATTTTGTGTATGCATTAATAATAATCTCATGGCACAATAAATATTACTGAGTAAATTAACTTCTAGTTTATTGGTTATTATCAACTCTGTTAATTTTGGTAGATTAAAATGTTGCAAAATATCTGAATTCTGGGCTCAATATTTTTGCTTGCTTAGGGACCAAAGTGGGCTGAATAGAATTCCTTGCCACTTCACTTTGAGCTCAACTTTGGCCAGAGGGATGTTAGGAAAATTGAAGTATAATTGCATGATTTCTCTTGCCTCCTACATTCCTGACACTGCCATACACTATGATTTAGTGTTAAAGTGTCCCCCAAAGTCCATGTGTTAAAGGCTTGCTTCCAGCTCAGCACTTTGGGGAAATTTTTAAACTTTAAGAAATGGAGGGTAGGGGTATACCTTAGTGGTAAAACAACTGCTTACCACATGAGGTCCTATGTTTTATTCACAGAACAGAGAGGGAGAGAGAGAGAGAGAGAGAGAGAGAGAGAGAGAGAGAGAGAGAGAGTCAGGGAAGTAAACTTTGTGGGAGGTCTTCTTTAGGTCACTGAGATATTGCCAAGAAGGAAATTTTGTCTTCCTTACTCTTTCTATTTGTTTGTTTCATGTTAATGACATGAGTAATTTTGCACTACCACATACTCCTGTCATTCTTGGCTGCCTTGACAAAGGCCTAAAAGCAACAAGGTGAACAGGTCATGGCTGGCACTTTCGAAACCACTAACCAAAACAAACCCTTTCCCCTTTATAAGATTATTATGCTAGGTGCACACTATAGTAATGCCAAGTTAACAAGCCATACTCCTTTGAGAAAAACCGTGTTTCTTCTGTCTGCACCCTAGAAGAACATTGGTGGAGAAGATCACAGGTCAAATACCAAAGAAGTTATATAGGTCAGCTGTCCTTCCACTGGCATGTACACACCTGAGTGTATGTTGTTTAAGCAAATATATATGTGGAAGGCTCATTATTGTTATACAGTGAAGCTAGGTAATACGGTGTGCTTTCAATGGTTAAATGAATTACAGTTTCATTGTCCCGTTTAATTCTTATTTCAAGCATCTGGATCAGACATTTGGGGTTTTTTTGTTGTTTTTTGTTTGTTTGTTTGTTTGTTTGTTTTGTTTTTTGTTTTTCAAGGTAGGGTCTCACTCTATCCCAAGCTGACCTGGAATTCACTATGCAGTCTCAGGGTGGCCTTGAACTCATGGTGATCCTCCTACTTCTGCCTCCCAAATGCTGAGATTAAAGGTGTGTGCCACCATGCCCGGCTTGGATCAGACATTTTTATTCACAGTTTGAAAGAAAATATAGTTTCATATCCACATATGAACCTGAACACAAACAGGAACAACTTTATGAGATGCTATTAAATGTTGTTTGAATAAAAATTATTCATTCAAATTAATAGAGAGTTCTGAACTGCTTGGCCTCACTTTTCATGGCTTGCTTTGGGTTCCAGAAAAGCCCGTAAACTACTGTAAAGTACCCTAATCTCCATTATTTTCTCTTTTGCCTCCTTTGCTTCTTCAGAGTATTGCCACAGTTTGGGATCATGTGTTTCCTTGTTTTCTACATGTCTCACACATCAAGGAGACATGCAAGTATTGAAAAACCTGCTCTTCTAGCCGACTGCTGTATCCTAGACAATTATCATGGCGGCTGGACTGTAAAGTGTGTGCTCAATACATATTTGCAGAATGGCTGTACAAGCTTATGACTGGTAGGACAGGGTAAGATGAGCAGGTTAATGGGTGAAGAATTACAAACTCATGCTGGGCATTTTTGAAAAGATCCCTACATAGCGCAATGTAGAGCTAGGACTTAAGGAAACCACAGAACATTAGGGAGGGCAACATACACATAAAGAAGGGATGTTAAGAAATAAACTTTGTCATACTTAAAGCTTGCCATAGGCAGTCAAGAGCCCTTTCTTCTTGAGAAACATCAAACCAAATGAAAATTCTAGGAAACACATCATTGTACAGGGGTGGCACTTTTTTTTTTATTTGACATGAGCATTTTCTTTCTGTAGGATTTGAGGGAAAAAAAAAGTGATGTGAAAGGAGCAAGGGTGTTAAACCTAAAGAGACCTTCAGCGAGCTCTCTTCTCCAGCCGCCACACTGACATAAGGCCCTGGTGTGTTGTGGAAGGGAAGGTCAGACTGAAGGTCAGAACACTGATGAATCCCACTGGTAATTTTCTGTTATGTAGGAGAACTTAACAAAGGCATTCACAAGATGAAGTCTGAGTGGTCTCTGATAGATTTGCTTCACACTGACACATTACAATGGGTTTAGGGTGGACTTCAAAGAGCAATGATTTAACTTGATTTTCTTGTAATAGTTTAATAGAGACTATGAAACAGGTGTGACTCTTTGGGCTGTTTGTTTGTATTTATTTCTCCTGGATTTGTGAGGTCAAATCAATATTGCCTGCCTGTGTGCTCAATTCTTTACAAATTAGTTTAGCAAGTACTGCAGTGTTATTGTAAGCCCAGTGTGTTCCAAAGTATATCTCTAAGTGCAGATGGCTTTGTGCAGAATGGCCTCAAAAGAAGTCACTAACCTTGGAAGTTCCACTCTTGGTCACATGAGAAGTCCAAAAAGATCAGTATTTCAATTGGAAGAGCATAACTTCAGCTGTAGTCTAAGTTATAGAAATTAGAGGGACATGCCTATCCTTGTCTGTATTATGTTGCTATCTCAGGTTGCCAGAGATTGGGAAATTTGTGAGGAAATTCATTTGGCTCGTGGTTCTGGAGGCTGAAAGTCTAAGTACAGGTGGTCATATCTAGGGAAGGCT
The DNA here is from genome assembly GCF_020740685.1 of Jaculus jaculus. Lineage (NCBI taxonomy): Eukaryota > Metazoa > Chordata > Mammalia > Rodentia > Dipodidae > Jaculus > Jaculus jaculus. The sequence goes on along the minus strand of NC_059111.1, from coordinate 83,876,354 downwards.
TTCTTTATATGTCATTCATGGTGAACGGTGGAAGGAAGGTAAGAGTGCCTAAGTTCAAGTATAAATATAAATACCATGGAGGTCCCTAGCCTCAGGCTCCTTTAACTTGGCATTGATCCATCCCTGAGAGCCAAACCTCAATGACCTAGAAGCCTTACGTGAAGCTCATCCTGAACACTCTGGCACTGGGGATTCAGTTTCTAATGCATACTTTTGGGGCCCATGTTTAAATCATAGCTCTGACTTTTCATCAGTGTTATCAGTAGGTTTATTTATACAAACATGAGAAAATATTCTGTTACTAATACAAACATTCTTAAAAACTATTTCTGCTTTTAATGTCAAACTTTAGTACTGATCATAGAAACCAGAAAGCAAAAATATGAGAGAGGAATTTAAAGATTATTTATATATGTATGCATGGATGCTTCCAGACAGCAGTACATATGAATAATAACAGAAATCTGTACCTCTCAATACCAGCTAGGGAACTCCGAACTGAATTTCCCAGGTGTTTTGGGCAAGATTCACTTATAAATAAACATGTTCAAACATCTACACATTACAAGAATACTAATGAGGAAGTAATAGTTAACAGTGCCTGATTCATAATTAATAATAGTTAATAATATGTCGTATAGTAAAAGTATATGAAATGTGACATCCTGGGCAGTTGCTAAGGAATTATATCTTTAAATCCAATTCAGAAAAGGTACAGCACATAGCAACTCAATTGAACTGTTGGAAAATACCTCTGTAAAGGAATTTCTCATGATAGGTTGAACCTACTTTCTTGTTGTTAAGGAGAAAACAGCATACACCCGCCGTCACATACTCAAAAGTGTCCCAATTTGATTTTAAAAAGGTATATTTACTCACGAGCCATCATGAATATTATAAAGCGATCTTGATTAGAGAAAGGTGGACCATTTGCACCCCAGATGAGTTGCATTGATGGGCAGCCACTGATAAGTTTTAATAATAAAAATAGTAGGCTGGAGTGATGGCTTAGTGGTTAAGTACATGCCTGTGAATCCTAAGGACCCTGGTTCGAGGCTCAATTCCCCAGGACCTACGTTAGCCAGATACACAAGAGGGCACATCTAGAGTTCTCTTGCAGTGGCTGGAAGGCCTGGCGTGCCCATTCTCTCTATATATATACATATATCTGCCTCTTTTTCTCTGTCTGTCATAAGCAAATAAGTAAAAATAAACAAAAAATGTTTTTTAAAATAATAAAAATAGCAATAATTTGTATGAGTAATATTTATGCTGAAGTTTCTACATACTTGGCAATAAACTGAATATGTTATATGTATTATTAACTCACATGATTTTCACTGCATATTTATAGAATACTTTTGTTATTGTCATTATATAGACTGCTTAAAATAGAAAAGAAGTGGGACCTCAGTGTAGTTAAGCAATTTGCAAACAACAGTTTGTATATGTTGAGCCCAACGTTCAAATCTAAAAATAAAAACTTCTGATGCCTTTATGTTTATTTGTGATCATAGGCAAGGATGATACCAACTAACCAATAAAGTCTGGGAAACAAATCAGCAGACAGCAAGCAGCAAGGGCCCTGCTGGGGCTGGCAAGAGTTGAGTAAATGTATGTTAGTCTATAGGGCTTTGGAGCTCCCCATCTGATGTGTGACTTTTTTTTTTTTTTCACGGCAGCACTCAGGGCTGCCATTGGAGCAGACAAGGAGGAAATGCAATGGGAGGGGGTCTGGACTGCCACACAAGCTAGAGTGGGGCAGTGGCGCAAACAGCACTAGAGGAGCCACTTGTGGAGTAACAAATGCACCCAAGTGAGCAGGTCTACTCAAAAAAGATGCAATGACTGAAGAGTGAGAGAGTTGAAAGGGCAGACTCACAGTGGACACAGAGGTTAGGAAAAACAAACTGAGTGAGGATTATAATGGTAGTCCATGTCAGAGATGAATCAGGTTGCAGGGCTGGAGACAAAACTGGTGCCCTGCCAGGACCTGGCATTTAGGTGGAATAGCAAGTGGTGCATGTAAAATATGGGGGAAGAACTTCCTTCTGCCCAGTTGACAACAGAAGGGCGACTTCATAGTGCTCCTGTAGGCTTACCTGGTATATAACACAGCATCAGCACATAGTAAATGCTTAACAAGTGGCTGTGTGGCAAATGCCACTGAGACTGATTGTACATGTTGATATTAGAGTCTTAACTCACTATATGCAATGATAAACTTCAAGTATTAGTTTGATTGGCCTAACTGATACCTTGAGAACCAGTAAAACATTCTTTCTGGGGGTATGTTTGAAGGTTTATCTAGAATCTAATGCCATTTGAGTCAATGAAATGGGTAAAGAAGATCTACTCTCACCAACATGGGCAGCAGGCATCATTCTATCTATGTAGGGCCAAAGTAGCACAGAAGAAGAGAAAGTTCTCTTAGGCTTCTTGAGGAGATGGAACATTCCTTGTTCTTAGCCCTCAGCTATAGAGCTGCTGGTTCTTGAGCCCGTGGACACTGGTACTTACAACATCACTCCTCTGTATCCCAACCACCACCCTACTGGTCACATTTGGTCTCCAGCTGAATTTCAGTGTTAACCTCCTGGTTTCCAGATTGTAAGTAGCATATCAAGGGATCTTATGGTCCCTATGATCATGGAATGCAATTCTCATAACAACTTGCATGCTATATATTTATATCCTCTTAGTTCTGTTCCTTTGCAAGACCTTGAATATAGATTTTGGTTTTGAGAGCAATTCCAGAGGAACAGAATTATAATTAAGGGTAAGTTTTCCAAATTTGTTCTGGGGCTGTGTAATACCACAGTAAGAACTGTTTTCACAAATGTAGTGTATGTGCCTCATCAGCACCTTTATGAAGAAGATCTAAGTGATTCTTTATATGGTGATTTTGATCATTTTTTGGAAAACTTAGGAACATATGACATTGGTTGGTTGCACCCAACATGCTACTAAAAAATGGTGAAAGAAAAGGGTGAACTCATGAGGCAAGTTTCCAAGTGAAGAAACACATGCATGACTTAAGAACTTCTCTGGCATATCCTTAGGGAAAATCTAATTTCCTGTAGCAAGAAGGCTAAAACTATTAAAAGTCAAATACAAAATCTTATCTTTCAATTGAATGAATTATAACAGAAGGTGAATTCCCAGCCTCAAAGGATGTTTATTTTTGTTTTATTTGTTTTTTTTTTAATTTTTTTATTTTCGAAGTAGGGTCTCACTCACTCTAGCCCAGGCTGACCAGGAATTAACTATGTAGTCTCAGGGTGGCCTTGAACTCACTGTGATCCTCCCACCTCTGCCTCCCGAGTGCTGGGATTAAAGGTGTGCGCCACCACGCCCGGCTTAGGATGTCTATTTTTAAAATAAAGGCATTAATTGAAAATGCATCACATAAATTCAGACGGGAGTATGTAGAAAGAGTCTGATGAAGCTAGAGACATTGAATGCCTATATTTCAGTGATTCTTCTTTGCCAGTGGAAAAGTCTCCTCACTTTCAGCAAAAATGCCTTCCCCGGAAACAGACGTGACTTTCTCATTCCCAAATCATGAGCTTCCTCCTATCAATGGTATTAACCAGTACACCTCTGTATTTGGGTGGGAGCCATGCATTGCCTAAGGAAATGGCAATGGGTTTTCGTAAGGACTGTCAAGTACCATGCTGACTCTGCCATTCCTGCCACCTCACTTTGCTTTAAGATGTTTTATAACTAGACTCAAGTCACAACAGGCCCATCATAAGGAGGTATAAAATGTGGTCCATGAGGAGGTATACTCATGCTGTAGTTAGGTTCTCATTGCTGGTAGAAATCATCCAACCAAGAGCAGCTTGTGGGAAAAGAGGTTATTTTGGCTTACAGGCTTGAGGGGGAAGCTGCACGATGGCAGGGGAAAATGACATGGCCAACATAGAATGGACAATAGCAATAGGAGAATGTGCCAAACACTGAAAATGGGAAACTGGCTATAACACCAATAAGCCCACCCCCAACGATTCACTGCCTTCAGGAGGCATTAATTCCTAAATGTCCATCAGCTGGGAACCTGGCATTCAGAACACCTAAGTTTATGGGGGACACCTGAATCAAACCACCACATATACTATAGCCCAAAAGAACTAATATATGGAAACAGTGATCTGAGGAAGTCATGTAGTAATGGGTAATGGTGTGGGACAAAATAGCAAACATGGACCAGAGGAGGACCCACCACGAGTGAATTGAAAATATCTGATCTCCATTGGTTTAATGGAGAGGAAGAGATGCAAAGCATCAAGGAAATTATAACATTGGAGTGGATTTAACTGTTTAAGACCTCTAACTCCCCCAAGAATGGTCCTTAAGATATAACTTTCACCAGTACATCTGAGAACTAAATTTGTGAGGGGAGGGAGCCCCAGCATCCATGAAGTGTTTCATGATGGCTCTCCTCTACAGGCTAGACCTGACAGAGAAACTACAGCCACTGACTTGAAATGCCAGGGTGTCAAGGTGCAAGTCATAAGTCTCAGCTAGTGAAGGCAAGATGAATCTGGTTTCCATACTCGATGGGGAACTTAAAGCAGCAACCACAGTCATCTGCTTCATGTAGACGTCTGTTGTTGGCTAGTTGATAACTGTGCTCCTGGAAATGAAGCAGGCAGGAAGCCTGATCAGTTTTTTTCTATTTATTCTGTAGAATCAGACAACTTTCCAGTCCTGCAAATAAGTCACATTTTAATCATTAAAACAGAGATGTTTGTCCTCAATCAGTGCCCAGACTTCATCCAGTTTATATATATAACCCAAACATTTGAATAAAAGCTCCTTGTGTAAAGACTTCAGAAAACTATTAAAACTTCAGAGTTAATTGTTTTGCAAGACTTCCCTAAAGAGGTACATAGCCTTTTATCAAGATAACTGCACTGGAGAAAAGGAAATAATCAGGCCTTTTGAGGGCCACTAGATACTGGTGCTGAACTAACAGTGATTTTATAGACCCAAAATATCACTATGGCCCTCCAGCCAAAGCAAGGGCTTGTGGACCTCAGGTGGTCAATGACTTTTTGTCTCAAGTGTGTCTCACATTGGCATCAGTGTGTCCCTCAATCTATCTCTGGTTATTTTCCAGGTCCAATATGTACATTTGGAGTAGACACACTTAGCAGCTGGAATGCTTCCTTGACAAGTGAACTGAGTGTTATTATGGTGGGAAATGAAAAATGAAAAAAAAAAAACTGCCTTTACTTAGAAAAACTATGCACAAAAGCAATATTGGTTCCTTGGAGAGATTTGAGAGTAAGGGACCACAGTCAAGGACTGAAAGAAGCAGAAGTAGATATTCTCACCACACTCAGCCCTGTTCAATCCTTTGGCGCTCTTTTTGTTGTGAGGCAAGTATCACTGTATCCCACATTGACCAAGAACTCAATAACTAGCTTACTAGACTAACTTCAAACTTTTGGTGATTCTCCTACCTCATTTTTCCTAGTGCTTGGATTGCTAACATGAGGCACCATGCTTTTCAACTCTTTTAGTTGGCCTTTGCAGATGAACAATGGATCTTGAATAACAATCATGAAATATGATAATAAAGTGAATGAATTACTACATAAGTAATAAAACTAAAACAAATACTCATGACACATTTAGCTGATATACCAGATGTGCTTTTACTGAGTAAATTAATGTACCCCTGTGATATAACTATTGATTCAGAAAATGTGTTTTCTCCATTTCTGTCCACAAGGCCCACAACTAAGCCACCAACGCAAGAAATACACCTTCACTGATATACCTTAGAAATATATCAATTCTCCAGCCCTCTGTCATAAGATTTGGGTGGATTCTGATCATTTTTCTTTGTAAGATATCAGGCTGGTCAATTACATTAGCAACATTATCAACGGACCCAGAGAGTATGACATAACAAAGGCTCTATTCTTTTTTTTTTTTTTTTTTTTTTTTTAACCATTCAACCATTCTATTTCAGTATAAAATTACACAGATGCAGCCTTACAAACATTCATGGCCATTCTAATTTATCAGATATTTTTTACTTTATATAACAACCATCTGAAAACTTTTTATTAGACCTCTTACGCATTGTTACATCAAACTTTGCATCTGCCATTTAAAATTTCCTTTCCATTCTTGTTAGCGTAACATTTAGTATTAAAATGTTTGCATTATTTTTATGTCAGGAAGAAATTTGCTGTTTTGAGTTACAGTGCTAAGAAATGGCAAACTTCACTTAGACTGTTTACCCAATAAATATGTAGAGTTTACAACCTTTTGCATTTGGAATGCAATTTTTCTCTGTAAAATTACAACAATTAACTGAAACAAATTCGAACGGCATGGCTGGAAGCCAGGTGAGAGTCAGTCCCCAGACAGTCAGCTTGTCTAGTGCCAGAAGGCGCTACATGGGTGACTGGGGGAAATGACCAATATCTGTCCAAGCAACTCATTGTCTAATCTAATTATCAACAAATAACCTGACATGATGCCCACACAAGTGCAATAGTGGCACACAGCCATGGTGAGGAACCAACTACTCTTGATTTGGCTAACTGATCCACTCAGTGGTACTAGACCCATAGCTGGAGCTGGGAAACAAGTCAGAACCATACCCAAACACAAGCCCACTCTACAATATCAAGCTATCATCAATCATGGGGTACAAGAGGGCCTACACCTATCAATCTGTCTATCAAAAAAGTAAGTGTTATTTCAATTTTCTGGGTGCTAATTTACTCTCCGTTGGAGAATCTGCTTCTCTTTTTTAGATAGATACAGATCCTATGGAGAGAGATGCCCCAACATACCTCAAAAGGGGCCCAACTGAAACTAAGGACAATTGGTGAAACAAGCAAGGGTGATGTTTTCCTGTGAACTGGATACCAGCACAAAGGGGAAGGAGACCAACACAGAGAAAAATCATCTCCTGCCAAATCAGAGAGCCAGAGCCTCAGAGGCCCCCAACACCTCAAGACTCTATTCTTAATGGGAAGATATTTCTATGCCAGAGGGTGGAAAATAAATCTGAGTAAAAATACCAGTGGCCCAGAGGCATGAGGCACATCAGGTATACCTTGTTCAGCTAAAGGTAAGTTATCACACTGGCCACTCTACAATCAAGAAAGAAACACACTGCTCAGTGGCTCTATTTAGGCTTTAGAGGTAATGTCCTTCATTTATGTGTCATTCCTGACCACTTACCAAGTAACCCAGAGAGCTGCCAGCTTTGAGTGGGACTCAGAACAGGATCTGCACTAAGACCAGGCTGCTGGGGAAGCTGCTTTGCTACTTGGACCATGTGGTCCAGCAGATCCATTGGTGGCTCAAGTATCAGTGGCAAGTAAGGTTGGCATTTGGAGCTCTAGACAGACCTCCAAGGAGAATCATAGTGAATCACAACTCATGCCTTTAGAAGGATTTTATAGCCAAGCTCTTGCCATTCTACATTATCTTCATATAACTTATTCTTTTTCTTTGTCTTTTGTTAGTGTGTGCAAGGTGTGAATTTTCTTCTGAGTGTTGGCATTTGTGTGTGCATGTGTGTGTGTGTGTGTGTGTGTGTGTGTGTGTGTGCATGCGAAGGCCAGATTATGACCTCAGGTATCATCCTCAAAAATGTTACTCACCTCTTTTGCCAACAGAGTCTCACATTGGGCTAGAACTCACCAATTAGGATAGAACAGCTGGAGATTGAGCTCAAGGGATCCACCTGTCTGCTTCCCCATTGCTGGGTTTTCAGATGCATGCTGCCACACAGGACGTTTTATGTAGGTGCTAAGAACTGAACACATGGCTCATGCTTGTGAGGCAAAAACTTTACTGACCAAAGCCACCTTCCTAGCTCTATGCAATGATTCTTTTGAGAGAGAGCTCTTGGCTGGCTATTTAATCTTAGTAAAGTATAAATGTTTAATCATGGAGTACAAGTTACTATGTCTCCTGAGCTTCCTATCATGGACTATGTTGTGTTGCTCACAAATCCATATAACTGTGCATGCACAGAAGTGTTCCATCCTGACGTAGAAGTGGAATATATGTTATCAGGGTTGATCAGGCCATGAAGGCCCAAAAAATTATGTGTAAAGAGGTGACATAAATGTCCATGGATCTTGTTCTTGGTATGGTACTGTCTCTCTCCAAACCTATATCTTCACAGAGAGTTTCCTGAAATAAGTTAATAAAAAAAGGAAATAAAATAAAAGGCAAAGACCTGGGCCTAGATTACAGCTGTTTCTACAGGACAGACATGAGCTATTTGACAGTGTCCTGCTGAAGCATTACAGGCCCTCTCTTGGATGTTATTGAAAGACACTGGCGAAGGGACTCTCCAAGCAGAACTTCAGACAGTGTATTTAGTCATGCACTTTACTTGGAAGGAGAAATGGTTACACAAAATTATATTTTCAGTCTATTGGCAATGGTTTTCCTGGATGGTCAAGAATTAATGATAAATTCAGAGAAGAGGTTATGTGAATAGAGTCTCCAAGTGACCGATAACCATGAAGATATTTGTGTTCCATGTGAATGTTCACCAATATGTGACCTCAGCAGTGAAAGGTTTAATAATTAATGGATGCCAGTAAGTCTCTTTCCCCAGCCACTCCTGGCATGACTCAATGGACTCATGATCAAAGTTGCTGTGGTAGAACGGATGGAGCTTAAGGGTGTTTTGACAACATGGATTTCTATACACTGTGGTAGTGTTAGGAGCCAGTCAGCAAGTGGTACAACCTCGGATATTACACCATTACTATAGATACTAGTTAGCTCTTGGGTGGCAGCTTCATTGTGGTAGAACACTTCTATTATGGACACATTTTTGCCCTTACTGGAATAGATATTTACTCTGGTTGCAGATCTACCTATATCCAATGCTGCTACTAAAACTATCATCCATGGACTTATTTGCCACTATGGTTTTCTCAGTGTTAATTCTGATCAAAGGACTCACTGCACCATCGAGAAGTGCAGTGGTACTCCTGTGCTCATAGACCTCACTAGCTGTTGTAGTCAGCTTCACATTGCTGGTAGAAATCACCCAACCAAGAGCAGCTTGTAGGGGGAAAAAAAAAGGTTTATTTTGGCTTACAGGCTCGAAGGGAAGCTCCACAATGGCAGGGGGAAATGATGGCATGACCAGAGGGGAGATATCATCCCCTGGCCAACATAAGGTGGACAATAGCAACAGGAGAGTTTGCAAAAACACTGGCATGGAGAAACTGGCTATAACACCCATAAGCCCACCCTCAACAATACACCGCCTCAAGGATGCTTCAATTTCCAATTGCCATCAGCTGGGGAACCTAGAATCCAGAACACCTAAGTTTATGGAGGATTCTTGAATCAAACCACCACATTCCACCACTGGCCCCCCATAAACTTATAGACACACATGATGTAAAATGCAGTGTATTCATCCAACTTGAAAAGTCCCCATAGTTTTATCAATTCCAATGATGTTCATGCATCCCCATAGTCCAAGATCTTTTAACTGAGCCATAATACCAAAATATCCCCACAAAACCTATAATGGCATAGAATAAACAATAATACTGCAAAAGATGGCATTGGGCATAGTAAAGAAACATTCAACAAGTACAATATTTAAACAGGGCAAACATCAAACTCTATAGTTCCAAGTCCAACAACTCTAATCAATGACAAATATCCAAGTCCTATAATTCAAACAAGCAATAAATCTCTGGAGTTCCAATCCCACCCCTCCAGCGAGGCTACTCACAGTCATGGAAAACTTCATCTGGGGCCAGTAGCTTTCCTTAGCAGCCATTTCATGGTCCCAGCATCTCCATTGCAACCCATGGTTCATCCTCACGGCTCCAGTGGGTCTTCGTGCATGATCCAGCAAACTTGTGTCATGTTGCCCAGGACCATTTCCAAAACACAAGACTGTGTTACAAACTCAATGAAACTCTCTTTCCTGTATTTCTTGTGCTCCACAATACCTGGTAGGGTGCCAATTTGTTAGTCCAGGGGGGGAATAACTCATACTTTGAAGAACAGAACACTGCTAGAGGACTCAGGCTCTTTAAAAGAGCCTATGTTCTTTCTATTGCCCCAGTGCAGGTCAGCTGGCCCAATCTCAAAGGTTGTAATCTCTCAATGGCAGCTCAATGGGCAGAAGTTCACCCAAAGAATTTTCTTTCTGTGCCATATCCCTCTGCTCACACCAGTTCTTTTTTTTTTTTTTTCCGGGTAAGGTCTCTGGTCCAGGCTGACCTGGAATTAACTCTGTCTTCTCAGGGTGGCCTTGAACTCATGGCAATCCTCCTACCTCTGCTGGGATTAAAGGTGTGTGCCACCACGCCCAGCTACACCAGTTCATTGCTATGCAAAGCAACCCTGCACAACTTCTCAGGATATGGGCATAACAGCAAGCTTTTCACACAAACTGCTAGCCCAGTCCAAGCAAAGCTCTTTATCACCCTCATAAGCCAAACCTCACAGTCCTTAGTTCTTACTGCATTCAAGTCTTTCAACTCTGACCAGAATAGTCCATCAAGCTGTACTTACAGCACTGCAAGGTGTCTCTCAGGTCAAGGTTACAAATCCTTCCACATTCCTCTTGAAAATCAGCTGCAAAAGGCCAAAGCCATGCAGTCAGGTGTCTAGCAGCAACTGACACCCCACTCTTGGTACCACTTTACAGTTGCAGTCTAGTTCGTATGGCTGGTAGAAATCACCCAACCAAGAGCAGCTTGTGGGAAAAACAGGTTTATTTTGTCTTACAGGCTTGAGGGGAAGCTCCATAATGGCAGGGAAAATGATAGCATAAACAGAGGACATCACCCCCTGGACAACATAAGGTGGACAATAGCAACAGGAGAGTGTGCCAAACACTGGCATGGGGAAACTGGCTATAACACCCATAAGCCCACCTCCAACAATACACCACCTCCAGGAGGCTTCAATTTCCAATTGCCATCACCTGGAAAAACTAGAATCCAAAACACCTAAGTTTATGGGGATACCTGAATCAAACCACCATACTAATCTAACTGGGTCCTCCACCATCTGGAGTCAGCTAGCTTGATAAAACAGTCCTTGGAAGACTCAGCCATAGTATCAGTTAGATAAAAATCCCTTTGCAGTGGCAGATGAAAGTTTCTCCAGGAAGATGTATTTATTCTCAGTCTCCAGTATAAAGTGCTATTTCTCTGATACAAAGAATTTATGGGTCCAGACATCAAAGGGAGAAAATAGAAGTAGTACCATTTGCCACAATATTTTAGTGCCCACTATTAAAATTTTCACCATTTGTCTTTGGAACCTTATTATCTGTGGATTGTGAGTCTTTATTCCAGAGGTAAGAATACTTCCCACCTGTAGTCACAACAATGGTTGCTTTGAAATAGAAGTTAAAACACTCAGCCATTGTTTGGTCCTTGTGAGCAGAATCACGTGAGAACTGTAGTGATTATCAGTATGTCTTTTTAATTTTGTTACATAAGTGTGTGCATAATATTATATATTATAGTAGACAATATATATTATATGTCTGTGTTTTCTTTTTGCTCTTACTCTCTAATCATGTTAGTCAAGTACCATAAGATTATTGACCTTATGTCATAGTATTAAGCTTTGTTATTTTATAAAGCACTTTCTAGGAATTTTATCACTGGCTTTCTGGTTTTAAGGCCTTGAGACTCAGACTGAATTATATCACTGAATTCCTCACTCTCCAATTTACAGATTACACACTGTAGGAGGCTAAGCTTCCACAATTACTTGAACCAATCCCCATATGAATTTCTCATGTCTGCATATCTCTATTGTCTATGCATAAATATGCTAGTTTTATTTCTGTGGATAACTTTCACTAGTACATCATGAAGTTTAGAGGTATTTAATAAATTAGAAAGGTAAAAAGTACAAAAGAAAGGGTTTTTTTTTCTGTTTGTTTGTGTTTTGAGATAGGGTATCATTTTAGGCAACACTGACTTGGAATTCACTATACTCTCATGTGGCCTTGAACTCATGGCGATCCTCCTACCTCTTCCTCTCAAGTGCTGATTAAAGGCATATGCCATCACACCTGGCCTGTGTTTTGATTTTTCTTTATTAAGTAGAAACTTTGTGTGGGCACATCATATGTTAGTACCATCATTTCCCTCCTCTCTGTATGGCTGTGTCTCTGGATATTCCTTCCTACCCTGTGGCTCTTACATTCTTTCTGTCTCCTCTTCCACAAACTTCCCTGAGCCTTGGTGGGTATGCTTTAAGTCTATTTTAGTGTTGAGTTCTCAGAAGCTTCTGGATTTCTCCTTTGGTTTATTTTGAGTGCCCTCAGCATCTGTCTGCTCACTCTGGTCCAGTTTATCAGGCTCACCATGGAAGCAGCACCTTTGCTCATCTTGCCAGTTTCTCTGTGGTTTCACCTCAGCCTTGGCTGCTATGTGAGGGGTGGTTTATCTCCTGCCAGGGAGTCAGCTTTCTATTCTTGTCTTGTTGGTAGATTATGGTTGTCCTCAGTTCTCACTGCTTTCTGAAAAAGAGAAATCTCCAACGAAGAGTGAGATCAGGATAGGTTAAATGGGATAGAATCATTAACTTAGAGAGATGTTGATGGGTATAGCCTCACTTTTGGATGAAGACTACTGGGAGCTTCTCATTGAGTCCATTATCTTGGTCTCCATAGGTTCTTACTTGGTTCCTAGTTCCATTCATGGGTTCCTTTCCACTGAGCAGATCTCATAGCCAACCAAAGAGCCACTGATTGTCCACCTAGGCTGTGTACCAGTATTGGACATATGTGTACATCTTGTCAGGTTGCTTGTCTTCATGTAACAGTAGACCCTGCTTGCTCAAAACATTGTGGGCCATTTTCCTCCAGCAGCTCATGTAGTGCTTTTTGGCACTATATGGGCTAACCTTCTGGGAACTGGCTTTCTTTCAAATTCAGTTTGATCTCTCGATGAATGTTTACAAAAGCAGAACAGAATTTGTGCCTGTACACAGCATCTCATCGGATACTTTGGAGCTCAGGTTCCATATATCTGATATAGGTAATTGTTTCTATTTTTTTACTTATGAGAGAGAGAAAGAGAGAAGAGAAAGGATGCACAAGGGCTTCCAGATGCTCCAAACAAGTTCCAGATGCATGTACTACCTTGGGAAACTGGCTTACCTGGGTCCTGGGGAAATGAACGTAGGTCCTTTGGCTTTGCAGACAAGCACCTTTACTGCTAAACTATCTCTCCAGCACAACTGGCTTTCTTTCAAATTCAGTTTGATCTCTCGATGTTCTGCATCAGCAGTGTGAAGTGTCATTAGCAATAGGGAGTTACCTTTTACCTCAGCTGGATAAAGTGTTCTGACAGAAGCCTGTCTTATTTTGGGGACCTTGTAGGTCTCTCTGATCAACAGCTCAATGCAGATTGTAACCAGCTTCTGGTACTAGGAGTTTCCAGCCAGGGCCAAATCTTTCACAGTTTATATGCTCTCTAGTTTTGAAAAACATGTAGGAAACGAAAGTGTGTCTAGCAGACCAGGGCAGCAGACCAGGGGCAGACAGAAGAAGGAGTACTGGCAGCGATCGTCAATATAAGGATTTAAATAAGCACTTACTTAAAAACTGGAGTCCAATTCTCCAATGATTATGCAAGTTTTGTTGATGAGTCTGATATTTCTACAATTCATACCCCTGGAACTGCTTTGTATAACACATCCATTTCCTTAAAGCCATGTTTTATATGTGCTAAATTATATATACTAAATGTCCATTGGAGAGGCCTCTGTTATTAGGTTCAGGAACAAACGAATGAGGTGATCTTTGTTCATTTATACCCTTCATTGCTTTCTGGGCATTTATGATCATCTTCCAGTGTATTTGTTATCTTCTTAATTGTTGTTGTCAGAATGATAAAAGAGTTTCATATCATAGGTGGTGACAATAAACAAATTTGTGGCTTCAGAAAAAGAAGTGCCAGTCTGCAGATAAATGAATGTTTACAAAAGCAGAATAGAATTTGTGCCTGTACACAGCAGCTCATCTGATACTTTGAAGCTCAGGTTCCATATATCTGATATAGGTAATTGTTTCTTTTTTTTTTTTTTTTACTTATGAGAGAGAGAAAGAGAGAAGAGAAAGGATGCACAAGGGCTTCCAGATGCTGAAAACAAGCTCCAGATGCATGTACTACCTTAGGAACCTGGCTTACCTGGGTCCCGGGGAATTGAACCTAGGTCCTTTGGCTTTGCAGACAAGCATCTTCACTGCTAAACCATCTCTCCAGCACAACTGTTCTCTTCTTGCACTGCATCAGGTGCCACAGCACAAACCTTGATCCTTTAATTAGATTTCAGAAGATTCAGAAAATGTCCACTCCCAATCTGAATTGTTTCCCTTAGTGACATTATTGAGTTTCATTTCATCAGCCTAGAGGTGAAACTCATCAACCAGTAAGTAAGTTCATGCAGAGGCCCCGCTATGTAGAATGGTTTCTGCTAGGAGCCCTCTAGGAGCATATAATTGAACTGAGGGGGCAAAACCTTCACATGTGGAATAGCAAAAGAATAATGGGGGCCATACTGAGAAGAACAGGTTTTTAGTACAATAGAAATTCAGAGAAAGGAGAAGTCAGTGTGGGGTAAATAACCAAAGATTTTAAATTATTGTTATCAATTACTGTCATTATTACAACAATAGCTAGCATTTTTGAACATTATGTATTCACCCTGTGTCAGGTACTGTGAAAAGCACTTTGTGAACCTTATCTTATTTAATCTTTATAATAACCCTCTTATTCCTACTTATAAAGAGAAAACATATTCTTATTGCCTTCATTTATATATAAAAATACTAAGTCTTAAAGTGGTTATGTCATTCAGTCATGGCCACAGAATTAGAAGAGCCAGAATTCATGCTTTAATGTAAGTTTGTCTGACCCCATAACCCTATTAATGTTACCCAATTACATGAAGATACTTCCTTAGGTTTGTAGCAGGCTGTGGCAGGTCGTGATCTGTCTCACACATATTGGTAACTCCCATAGGCAGGAAGAAGACTGAAGACATTTTTATAACAGAAATAATATATGCTCATACCTGCAGACATGCAAGAGCATGATATCCATGAAAAGCAATAGGAAATAGCATGTGCAGAGCAGAAAGCTTATGCTTTGGAAAGGTGGACAACCTGGAGAGGTCCATTCTACACAGTGACAAATATTCTCAAATCAGAGTGGATCAAGAAGTTCCAGCAGAAATGTGACAGGATATGTTACATAAGAAACCAGAAACATCTTAGTAAAATTTGATATCAAATTAGATGGCCAAGGGTCAGTGGAGCCCAAGAGTCAGAGAAATGGAATAGGACTAATCAGAGTGGCTCATCCATTTATTTAAATCTTCCCTGTAATTGCTCTGGGCATCTATGTATTACTTGTTTTTTCATTGCTGTGATAAAAATGCCTTAAAAAAAAAAACATTAGGGAGGGGTCTTTCTGGATCATGCTTTCAATCCATTTGAACAGGTAAGACATGGAAGAGCTTCTCAATCCATGGCAGCAAGAGTATATATGTAGGAAGGTGTTAGCATCAAAGCAGACCAAGAAGTAGAGAGAGTGACCTAAATCAGGGCCCAGTAATAATTTTTAAGGGCCTGTCCCTGGTGACTTACTTGTATCAGCTAAGTCCCACCTCATAGAAATCCAAAGATCTTGGCATCCTCCCTAAATAGCACCACCAGCTGGGAAGAGCATTCAAAACATGAGCATAACAGACATTTCACTTTACAACCATAACAACCTACCACATTCAATGTCTGTCACTGGGAATTGTGGAATAAGAGAGAAAACTAGAGGAGCCCTTCCCTCAAGCAGTCTGCATCCTGGGCAGAACTGAGCTGAGGAATTTACAATGCATGAGAATCAGGAGAACATGGAGGGAATTTTCTTTGAGGAAAAGATACTAAGTGGACTTAAAGCTCAAGGTCATAATTTCTTCATGTATTGTTCTTCTTTGAGCATATATTTTAAGCTAGGGGGTGAGAAAAAATGTATATGTGGACGAAGGCTAGATAATAAGATCCCAAAGATATATAAGATTGCAAAGTTAGAGAAGTATTATCTAAAGAAATTAATTAAGATTCTGGAATAAATAGCAATGAACCAGTGTTAAAAAGGAGAGAATATACTTATTCAGAGGAAAAAGAATCACACTTGAATGTTGTGTTAGCAAAATAACAATAAAAAATTAATACCAGACATTGAAGCACAGGGGATTAAAAGGATAATAATATCGAAGGATTATATGTGCTAGGGCAGGACTTGAGGGATGAAGCAGAAAACACTTAGGTCATAAGGTGGCTGTGTCTAAATATTAAGGGGTGGGGAAGGCAGTGAAGAGGAAGAAAGCAATGGTGGATCAGATGTGCAAACCCATGGAGAAGGGATTAGAAGGCGTGAATTCAGAAATTCCAGCTGTGAGTTCCAGGCATAGGATTAATGCTCTTGATAGGTTGATAATGGGGGATCAGAAGTTATTTAGGGTATAAAACAATAAAGACTTGACAGTGAGTTTGATATAGGGGTGAAGGAAAAGAAAAATGTCAAGGGAAACACTTAGGTTTTATCTGTGTAAATGGATGAAACCTCAAGAAAGTCCAAGCAACACATTGTTTAACCTAATTAGCAACAAATAACCTGATGTGATGCCCACACAAGTGCAATAGTGGTACACAGCCATGGTGAGGAATCAATTGCTCTTGATTTGGCTAACTGATCCACTCAGTGGTACTAGACCCATAGCTGGAGCTGGGAAACAAGTCAGAACCATACCCAAACACAAGCCCACTCTACAATATCAAGCTACCATCAATCACAGGGTATAAGAGGGCCTAAACCTACCATACTGTCTATCAAAAAAGTAAGTCTTATTTCAATTCTCCGAGTGTTAACTTACTCTCCGTTGGAGAATCTGCTTCCCTTTTCCAGATAGATGCAGATCCTAAGAAGAGAGCTGCCCCAACATACCTCAAAAGGGGTCCAACTCTAACTAAGGACAACTGGCGAAACAAGCAAGGGTGATGTTTTCCTGTGAACCGGATACCAGCACAAAGCGGAAGGAGATCAACGCAGAGAAAAATCAACTCCTACTAAATCAGAGAGCCAGAGCCTCAGAGGCCCCCAACACCTCAGCACTGAAGCAGACCAAAAATGAACCCAACATGGCTCAGGGAAATTTTGCGGAAGAGGGGGCGGAAAGAATGTCAGAGTCACATGTTGGGTCATGATTTGCAGAGCCATTTATCATACCAATAACTGGGGGCTAACTCCACAATGCACGACCCATTTTCATTAACAAGGAGGGTCTAATGGGAAGGGGTAGATCACAGATGAGCCTAAATAATGGTACCAAACTGCCTGTATTTACTGAAAAGAAAACTAATAAATTAAATTAAAAAAAAAAAAGAAAGAAAGCCGCTCTAAGTATGTTTCTGCTTATGAAGGAGGGCTCTGAGCCATGAATATGCTGCACAGTCCAATCTAGAGAAAGATACTTTTAGTCACTTCATGGAAGGCCTTACCTCAGAGGTCCAGCCAAATGCTACATGAGGCCCCAGTTCTATCACTGTACATCTTCATGGTAGGTACCCTTACCAAGTGAAGAGAACTACCCATATTATTAATATTTAGGGCTAGTAGGTAGAAAAAAGCCTACTGGAAACATTTCTAGCATTGTCTGATCTGAGAAGCCTTTAACGAATGCCTGCAGTAGGAAAAAGCTATTAAACTATACAAGAGTTGACATTTGAGGGAGACATGGCCCCTGATGGTTACTCTACAATTGCTAAGTTGTGAAATAGGGATATTTGACTCTTAAGTAATACATGATAATGAAAGTATGCAAGTGTATTTATGTTTTCATTAATCAGTAATAAAAAATATGGGTGTGTTTTTTATGCTTCTTATAATCTATTTTTCTTCTTCTTACAGTAGAAGTATATTAGGGCAAGAGATAAGATTTTAAAAGTGAGAGATGACGTCTGCTTATGCAGCCTAGCAGCTCAAAAAATTGTATTTAGAATTGCCATGCTCATAAAAACAGAAACCCCATGACCATCCTGTCTTCATTTACATTTTTCTTTTGAACATCATTGATTTTCTTAGTTTTCTTTTTATCTCTTTATTTGCAAGGAGAACAAAAGAGAAAGAAGAGAGAGAGAGAAAGAGAGAATGGGCACATACCAGGGCCTTCTACCACTGTAAATGAACTCCAGATGTATGTACCACTTTGTGCATGTGGTTTTACATGGGTACTGAGGAATCAAACACAGGTCTTCAGGCTTTGCAAGAAAATGCCTTTAACCTGAGCTGTCTCTCCAGCCCAGTCATTGATTTTCATCAGAGAGATTGCATCCATTATAGGCAGAAATTTTGTAAGGAATTGGAAATAATAAAACAAGAATTTGATATAATAGAATCAGTGTCCATAATGTCAGTAAAATGAGCATATACACTATAACTTGAAAGAAAACAGCATCTAACATGAGGCTTTATTGAAAATATATAAAGAACATTTCCAACTCAATAATTAATAATCATAATAACAATAGTGACAATGGGAACATAAACACCCTGATTTTTTGTTGTTGTTGTTGTTGTTGTTTTTTGAGGTAGGGTCTCACTCACTCTAGCCCAGGCTGACCTGGAATTTACTATGAAGTATC